>NC_087300.1:3575857-3875857 GCF_015220805.1 Pogoniulus pusillus | reverse complement strand
TCTGTCCCCGGCTTTCTGCTCAGCTTCTTTAAGCACTGAAAGGCCACCAGAAGGTCTCCCTGGAGCCTTCTCTTTTCCATGCAGAACAAGCCCAACTCTCTCAGCCTAGCCTCACAGCATCATTGCTGTGGCAAACTCTGGCCCTGCTCCAACAGCTTCATGTTGTTGTCATGCTGAGAGCTCCAGAGCTAGACACAGTACACTAGGTGAGGTCTCACCAGAGCAGTTCACTGAATCAAGTTTCCAAACAAATGCTCACATCCATCATCATGCACACCAAAAGGCAAGGTTATTCCCAGCCTGTTTTACCTGTGTTGTTCGGGGGTGGAGGGTCAGGAGCATTTTGCTGATTACAATACAACAGAATACAAAGCAGATTGCAAAAATGCTTGATCTCCCCTTGCCATTTCATGGACTCACTGAGTTTACCTTGCCTCTTACAACCATCACACTTTGCCATCTAGGAAAAAAAAGAGTGAAGCAGAAATTTAGCACACTTGTAAACAGCAACAAAGAGTTATGTGCACAAAGCCCCCTCCGCACCCTGCTGAGCAAACACAGTGGGAAGAAATCTTTATGGGTGCATGGTTTTGTACCACAAAGCAGCAGAACATTGAGTGTCTGTCTTCCCACAGCCCATATTAGCTTTTCTCTGTAGAGAAAACTGCTACTCAAAAGCTGAGAAGGATTTACTCATCTCTCACAATATGTTCTATAGACGCAGAAGTCACCTACAGGCAGCTCACTTAGCTCCTGAGGTACAAAGAGCCTTTTGCTGATGCATTGATATTCTAGAGGATGCTGTGTGAGAATACTGCTTACCTGGTAATACAAAACTGTGAATTTAGACATGCAGTCCTCTGAGCAAAACTCCTCCATTCTCCCCCCAAAGTGATGCTGGACCACCCTGGGGGAAGCCTGTAAACAGTAACTGCACATTTTACAGTGGGCTCCCCAGCGCTTAGCCAAGTCATGTTTATAGAGCAGTTTGCAACCTAAAAGAGAAGAAAAAAAACCAAAAACATCCTTCAACATCAAAATGCCATTTGCTTGGCACTTGTAGTCCTTGTATTTAGTTCTGCCTGTAGCCATCTGTTGAAACACACCAGTAAAATGTAAAGGGAGGACAAAGTTTTGTGCTTCTAAACTTAAAAACCCAGTTTTAAACCTAAACCAATCAGGTTAGTACCACCAATAATCACAGGGCAAAGCTCTTCTGCCTTGATTGGTCTGAACCACAGCCTTTCCCTCTCTTACCTTCACTACAGAATGTTTTATCTACGCCTGAGAATCTCACAGTCTCCTTGATGATCTTCTCAATTTTGCAGTATTCACACATTGCCATCACGCTGCTCCTCTTCTTATACTCATCGCAGCAGTTCTTCCCACAGAACTGTAACATCTTACCCTGCAACACAGCCAGAATGTTTTGGTCCCCATCTCTCACATCCCAGGTTGTTAATTGTTAATAAAACCTCACAAGTGTATTTATGACCCTAGAATTTAATGACAGCACTAGAAAATCTTCTCATTTAGCTTAGTAACAGTACAACGTTCTGCAGTAAGTCTTCACCGATGTGCTTTGTCCTGGAGTTAAAAGGATCATCTCTAGCACCAAGAAGCAGCAATGTGTTTACCTAGCCAGGCAGTGACAAAGTTTGGGGTTTTTTATTTCTACTGTTACAATCAGTATCAACTGTGATAATACTTAGATGATGCTAAAAGGAGGAACTTCTCAATTGTGATAATGCTTAGATGATGCCAAAAGGAGGAACTTCTCTAAGAGTGATGGAGCACTGGAACACGCAGCCCAGAGAGGTGGTGGAGTCTCCACCTCTGAAGACATTCCAAACCTGCCTCAATGTGTCCCCTGTGTGACCTTCTCTAGGTGAACCTGCATTGTCAGGGGGGTTGGACTTGGAGAACTCCAGAAGTCCCTTCCAACCCCTACCATACTGTGAAAATCAGTTCCAAATTCATAGATTCACAGAATGGTTTGGGTTGGAAGGGACCTTGAATTATTCCAGAGTAGGTAACAGCAAGCAACAGAGGAATATTGACAGACCATTAAATATATACCACCTCTAGACTTGATGATCTCTAAAGGTCCCATCCAGCCCCTAACATTCTAACTATTCTGTTAAAACCCAAAAGCCTGAGAAGCTCTGCTCTCCATTACCTTGTATTCCAGCAGCTCCGGTTTGGTTGCAAACAATCTGTTACAGTGCTGACACTTAAGTTTCACAACAGGACGGCCAAAAGAGACCTGCTGGGACTGGGCAGCCAGCCTCTGTAAACCAGCTGCAGCTGAACTGCTGCTCATGGAGCTGGGGGACACAGTCGAGGTGGTGACACTGGTTGAAACCGTTGATCCCGAAGGAACGCTTACAATGACTTGACCTTGCGACAGAGGTACCACAGAGGAGTTCATTCCTGTAGGCTTGTTGAACAAATTCTGCAGGAAAGCACATTGAGGACAGAGACTTCACTTTATAGTCTTTTACCTGACATCTCAGATCTTTCCACCACCCATTTATTATTCAGCTAAGAACAACAAAAACATCTTAGATGTCCCACCTGAAAAGCTACTACGCAATTGTAGCTGCAAAAGTTGCGTATGCTCCCATCTGACATGGCCAAGTGATACTGAGGGCTGGATGCAGCTCTGCAGCTGTTGCACTGAACTTGGATACCTGAGGGTGAAACAAAGAAGAACTGAAAAACCAGAAGTGATTTAGGCAAAATCCAAGTGGTGGTGCAGGTCATTTTCCATTGTGCACACTAAGAAAAACCAACACCAGAGCAGCTGAATGACAAGGTAAGGTGCACACAGCGGCTCAGAAGCAGACAGCTGTAGCTGCAGAGCCTGTTGCTTGCCAGATCCTTGAATTCATCTCCCAGTATCCCTAGGATGTCAGTAAGCAGGTTGCTCTTTTACAAGAAAAAGAGCTGAGAACGTTTGCCTTGCTGAATGCCACATGAGGGAGAAGTAACTAAGTTAACCCCCTCAGAGGAAATGGAGCAGGGAAGTCACAGCAGTTGCAGGGCAAATGGCCACTGAGGTGGGAAGATCCAGCAGCTGCACTTGTAAGAGCAGAAAATAGATGCTAAGGTTTACTATCATGTTTAAGCTCTCTAAAATTCAAGCTGAACTGACTGTACTGTGACTATGCTTGAAACTCCTTATGTTCATAGATCCACAGAATGGTTTGGGTTGGAAGTGACCTTAAAGATCATCCAGCTCCACCCCTCTGTCACAGGCAGGGAAATCTTCCACTAGAGCAGGCTGCTCAAGGCCTCATCCAGACAGCTCTCAAACTCCTCCAGGGAGGGAGCATCCACAACCTCCCTGGGCAACCTGTTCCAGTGTCTCACCACTCCCACTCTAAAGAATTTCTTCCTAATCTCCAGTCTAAGTCTCCCCTCCTCAACCTTCAATCATTCCCTCTCATCCCATCAATACAACCCCTTGTACAAAGCCCCTCCCCAGCTTTCTTGCTCCCATCTTAACATCTCCATTATAAGAAACAAGCCACTTCCCACCCTCCCAAAAAGAAATACCAGCCTTAGCTTTCAAGACTAAATAAGTCTGGCTATGAGCAATGTGAAATTATGCTTTTAAAGAAGTAAACAAGCATAAACTTACCTGAAGAAGTAACCATTTTTACTTTATGTGCTGACAGGCAGTTAACAGAGCAAAAGAGTTCAGTTTTTCCAAAGTTATTTGTGCTCTCTACCATCTCAGCTGAAGATCTCAAAGTTTTACACAGTGCACAAGGTGTAATTTTAGCAGACTTCTGTGGAAACATGCAAGTTTCATTCATTTGAAACTTAGTATTTTTATTAACCTGAAAATTAATCGCATAAAAATGTGTTTAAAAGAGACTGAAAATGCAATTCAAACAAAATTCATTTTACATTTGCATTACTTAGGATGTAAACATGCTCATGTGGGGTCCACCATTCCCCTCTCTGACCACTTGAGGCTTAAGGGCTCTTTCTCATTTTACTAAGTGGGATTTTTGCTGGTTAGTTCAAACAGTGCCCAGGCAACCTCCACTAGGTGTTGTAAGAGCAGATATTGAGCACTTTCCATCAGGCAGCTTGAACATTTCTGCTAAGAGCAACATTTCCTGATGATTCTTTGATGGCTCAGTGATGAATGTAAGCAGTATTTTCATGTAACAGATGAGACAACAAGACCCAGAGCAGGAGGTTCCCTGAATATGTGTCTAGTAGCAAAATGGGGATGAGATGCAGCTCCTAGCCATGATCACAGCTGTCAATCTATGGCCTACAGACTACTTTTAAAAGACACAAAAAGCAGCCTACCTTTCTTAGCCACATTTTCTGTGTTCACAACAGTGAAGAGTTTTTAAGGTCTTTTAAGTTTGGAAGAAACCCTGAGAACTAGTGCACAGGATCATTTTATTCAGACAAGTCTTAAAAATGCACTTTGTTCTGCCAACAGCTCTTCCAGATCTTCACAGAAGGACAGAATAGATGGTTTTAAGGATTTTAAAACACCCACAAACCCCCAGAAAATATCAGAATGCATCTGACAATCGAGCTGAATGCTGTTTGAAAATCAAGAACAAATAGATGAGACTTAACCTTCCAAGCTTTGAGCATACTGTGTGTTCAGGAAGACACAGCTTGGATTGGAAAGGACCTCAGAGATCATCTACTCCAGTCTCCTAGTCACAAGCAGGGACTCCTCTCAACTAGAGTTTCTTGCTCAAAGCCTCATCCAGCCTGGCCTTGGTCATCTCCAGGAAGGAGGCATCCACAACTCCCTGGGCAACCTGTTCCAGAGCCTCATCACCCTCCTACTGAAGAACTTCTTCCTAAGATCCAGTCTAACTCTCTCCTCCCTCAGCTTCAAACCATTCCCCCTTGTCCTCTCTCTAGACACCCTCAGCAAAAGTCCCTCTGCAGCCTTCCTGTAGGATATCTTCAGCTATTGGCAGGTAGCTCTTAAGGTCCTGTTAGAGTCTTCTCTTCTCCAGGCTGCACAACCCCAGCTTCCTCAGCCTCATAAAAATGGTGCTCCAGCCCTTGGGATCATCTTTGTGGCCTCTTCTGGACTCACTCTAACAGTTTTGTGTCCTTCTGATGTTTGGGACACAAGAACTGGACACACAGCATTGGAGATGAGGTCTCACAAGACATAGCTGAGCTTTAGATGAGAGATGCAAAAGCAGCATGAAATCCCTTTCCCCTTTCCAGTTTATTTCATTTGATTTCCAGGTTTGTTTCAGAGGACAACTAATGCTGCAGGTAATTTTCTGGATGAAATACTTCCACCAGACTCTTTATAATTCATTAGGGCCTCTCCTGGCCTAAGTGGTTTGAATAATGGGACACCAGAGTCAAGCCACAAAATGAAGTTCCACTATTTTCTCAGAGGGCAATTTTTCCCTCAAGTAATTGCATTAAAATAAGTCAGCCAAAAATAACTGAGCTATTAGAATAAATTAAGGCTCTCTCAGCTCCACTCTTTTAGAAGCAAAATGAAAACATTAAAAGTCTAAAAATTAAGAGCAAAATGATCACCTAATTATTATTTTTCCTCTCCACTTAATTCAAATGCTACAAGTCTAGCTAAAGAGATGTCCCTCCTCATGGCAGGGAGGTTGGAGCAGATGATCTCTAAGGTTCCTTCCAAACTAAGTCATTTTATGATTATATTCATGGAGAATTCTCAAAGAGGAGGCCTCTCAAAGGCTAAAGTAAGTCCCAAAGGGCTGCTGCTGAGGAGGAGACCAAATAACATCTCCTCCCTCAGTGGAATATTCTAGTAGTTGATTCAGTGGGAAGGGAAACACAACAGGGTGCGTGGGAACAGATGAAGCAGAAGACCAAAGGAATTATCTTAGACCAAGTAAGTAAGAGAAACAATCACCTAATTAATTGGGTGCTTCTATGAACACCCCAAACCTAATCAAAGACCAACTTTTAATGTTGTCAAAACACACCTGCTTGTATGCTGTCAAACACGAGGAGCTGCAGAATTTTTTTGACTGTCCCTCTATCTGAAGCATGTGGCACTGGCCAGAGCCACTGTAGCAGTAGCCTCCACAGTTCTCACAGCAGTTCATGGTCAGGTTGTTAGCTGAGCGGAACTTGGAGAAGCAGGCATCACTGCAGAGCTTGTGCACCACGTTCTGGTAGTTCACTTCGTGCCTGATCTGCAAGGAAAGGAAGAATATGTAACAAGGGTTGTCCTTCTGGCCACACTGTTCCTGAGACAGCCTCCCCCTTCTGGCCTGGCAGATGCCCTTAAAGCACTTCTGCACTCCTTTATGCCAATGGTCACAGCCCATCTAGGGAGCTTTTCACTTCCACACGTTTTTGCAAGGCTAAAGATTAGCTGCTGCATTTGACAGATGTGGAATGTGAGATGCTCCTGGTCCAGCATCTATCCTGCTTCTAACTATTGTGGGCTATGTTGGATGGGAAATGGCTTCACTTTTCCCCCATTAGAGGTGCCTAGAAGTGGAGTCCCAGCTGAGTATCAAAGCATCCTCCCAAAAATGGGGTTCCCCAGAACAGGACTCACTTCATCACCCATGGGGGATCTCAGATGTGGCCTTCTGCCTGTGAAGGAGGTGCAACTGCCTACTTCAAGCTTCATTCCTTAACTTCCAGACAGTCTAGTCTGAGTGATTTCATAAGAGTGGTGGGAGCAGGTAACTCCCAAACCATCACAGCTGACCACACTTCTTTTGATGCAGCCTAGGATGCCACTGGCTGGCTCACACCCAGCTTCTCACCCACCAGCACCTGTACATTCATCTCAGAGACAGCAAGCTGGCCTGAGCTAAAGAAGCCTGAATAAAGGAACAAGTCTGCAATTACCACTGCATTCTTCTGGCACATGCTGCATTTGGTTGAAATGCTGTTGGTGTGAATTGTGACAATAGGTTTCCTTTTCAGTTCATACGTAGAAAGACAGGACTGGCTGCAGAAATCCTTACTGGAGCTTGTATTGTCAAACTGGGCAGTGATTACATCCTTTGGATTGAGAATGTCTCTGTGGCAAAAGGCAAAACAAAGAGATAATTAAGGTTGGTTTCATGTCAACCTGCTGTCCCATCTTTTTATTGTTGCAGACTGAATATTCTCTAGAAGAGATTTTAATTTAATTGAAAGTCTTTTCATGTACAGCTTTTCTTTTGGCTCATTTAAGTATCTGATTTCCTTTTGTTGTTGTTTTTATTTTCCTACTAGGAAAAAGGAGCCTACTTCTCAAGTAAAACATTTTGCACCTGGATTTAGGAGTGGCCTATAGACACATCAAGCTGTAGCATTAAATCTTTCAAAAGGAACTGGGAAAAGAGAAATGTTTTGTAGTCTGTTAGAAAAATATATGTAAAACTAGGAATTGGGATGTGAGGAATATTTCTCTTTAGCACTGAAAACAGCAATTATAATGTGGTAAGGAAAAAACAAAAGTGACCATTTCTGGGCACCAGAGAGTTCAGTCCAAAACAGTCTCAGTAGAATCATAGAATGGGTTAGGCTGGAGGGCACCTCAAAGACCATGCAGTTCCAACCCCCTGCCATGGGCAGGGACACCTCCCACTATCCCAGATTGCTCAAGGCCTGGTCCAACCTGGATTTGAACACCTCCAGTGAGAAGGCATCCACAACTTCACTGGGCAATCCATTCCAGAGCTTCACCACCTTCATACTGAAGAGAATGTCTTCCTCAGCTCCAGTCTAACCCTGCTCTCCCTCAGCTTCAAACCATTCCCCTGTGAGCTGTCTCTAGATACCCTCATGCAAAGTCCCTCTGCAGCCTTCTTGTAGGATCCCTTCAGGTACTGGAAGGCAGCTCTAAGGTCCTGTTAGGCAGCTCTAAGGTCCTGTTGGAGTCCTCTTCACTCCAGCCTGAACACCCCCAGCTCCCTCAGCCTACTCTCACAGCAGAGGTGGTCTGGCCCTTGCATAATCTTTGTGGCCTCCTCTGGACTGGCTCCAACAGGTTTATGTCCTTATGACAGGGACACTAGAACTGGATGCAGTAGAGGAGGTGAGGCCACACAAGAGCAATATCAATTACCACTAGAAGAACTTTTGGCTCATCTTTGTGGTCTCCTCTGACTCATTCCAACAGCTCTGTGTCCTTATGCTGGGGACACCAGAACTGAATGCAATATTTGAGGTGGGACCTCACGAGAGCAGAGTCAACCATAACTTTCCATCTCTTTATCTCCCATCTGCAGCCCTTTGGAGCTATTTGTTATTTGTAGTTATTTATTGCTGGATGTAACAAAGTGACATTTCTCCTTATTCCCTCTTTTGGAACAGTCATTCACGGGAAAAATTCAAAGCTCCTTAAGTTAAAAAAAGGGAAAAAAAAGAAAAAGAGGAGAAAATATTTATAGAATTGTCATGGTTGGAAGGATGCTTCCTTCTCACTTGTCAGAGGTAAACCATTTTTCAACAGAACAAATACAAATTACAGGCAAGACACTTAAATTTTGTCACAAGGCCTCCTCACACTGTGACAGCAAGTGGAAAGAATAATTAATTGAAGCCTCAAGTTGAAGTTCAGTTGACCTTGTAGAACTGAAAGCAATAAATCTGCTGCTGAAGAAATGATGAACAAAGCAGCATTCCTTTGGCAAAGTAACTTTCTGAACATAAAAATCCCACAGATGAATAATTTTCCTCTCTAAACAGACCGTGGCACAATCAGTCTGCAAAGTCATTTATTTGCCTCAGGTTACTTATTTGCCTCAAGTTATTGATTTGCCTCAAGGAATGCCATCTTAAAATAAAAGGCAGCCACAAAGGTCTCCTTTTGCTAATTTAGAGATAATAATACAAATTAATACAGGTTTAAAGCTGAAGGTTCAAGCCTGTGTTTATGATCAGGACTTGGACCTCCCCTAAAGAATTTTTCATCAAGTAGTTGAACAAAAGTCAACTTCACCTAAGCAGAAAGTAAACTGATTTAAGTGGTGAAACCCCAACTGCCTCAAAAAAAATCAATTCTTACAAAATTTAATCCCTCTACATCTCCCAGAAGCAGCAGTGATGTCTTTTGAAGAGTTTAGACCTCACAGAATTGATTACTTTGCAAAGCTGGACCTTTCTTGGGGTCCACCTCCTTCCTTGGGGGGAAGATCCTTGGGGTCACTTCCAATCTGGCATTCTGTCATTCAGAATGGAGCCACCCTACAAAGCCTGTGGGGTTTATAGAATCTAAGGAAATATCCTGCCTCAAATATCCTCATTTGCCCATAGAATCAACCAAGTTGGAAGAGACCTCCAAGATCATCCAGTCCAACCTGGCACCCAGCCCTATCCATGTTTCACTGCATTTTAGGGATTCAGTAAATCTGTTTTCAAGGCCAGGTTAGACAAGTCCTTGAGCAATCAAGTTGAGAGGTGTCCCTGCCTATGGCAGGGGGTTAGAGTAGATGATATCTGAGATCCCTTCCAACCTGAGCCACTCTAGGAGTTTCATCTAGAAGAAATAATACACAAAATAACTTTCCAAAAGTACTCCTCTGAGTGGTTTTGAGGCCACTTTCAAATGGCAGCAAAATGTAGCATCTTGTGAAACAGTTTGTTCTGCCCATACTTCACCTCCTTCTTTACTGTGAGAGAGCACTGGAGCAGGCTGCCCAGAGAGGTGGTGAAGCCTCCTTTCTTTGGAGACTTTTAAGACCCATCTGGATGCATTCTTCTCTGACCCAGATGACCTTGCTTTGGCAGAGAGGTTGGACTGGATGATCTCCAGAGGTCCCTTCCAACTCCTACCATTCTATGCTTCTAGTCTGTATCTGGCTCATTTAAATCAAACAAAGACAAGACACTCACTTGACAACAGAGGCTTTTGAGTCTCTGTGTATGTAAAATCCAATTAAGGAAATGGAGCTGAAAGTGGACAGCCCCATTATCAAGTAACAGCATCAGCCATGATGCTTGGAAGAGAAGCATAACAGCAGCAGTTGTTAAGAGAAACAGAGTGTTGTGTAAAAACAGAATTCACTGATTCATAGGATGGTTTGGCTTGAGAAGTGACCTTAAAGATCAACCAGTTCCAATCATGGGCATGGACACCTCCCACTAGCCCAGGTTGCTCAAGGCCTCGTCCAATCTGGCCTTGAACCCCTCCAGGGAGGGAGCATCCACAGCCTCCCTGGGCAGCCAACTCCAGAGTTTCACCACGCTTGCACTGCAAACCTTCCCCCTAAGACCCAGTCTAACCCTGCTCTCCCTCAGCTTCAAATCATTCACCCTTGTCCTGTCTCTAGACACCCTCATGATCAGTCCCTCTGCAGCCTCCCTGTAGGATCCTTTCTATTGGAAGGCAGCTCTAAGGTCATCCTGGAGCCTTCTCTTCTCCAAGCTGCACAACCCCCAGCTCCCTCAGTGTATTCTCATAGCAGAGGTGCTCCAGCCCTTGCATCATCTTTGTGGCCTCCTCTGGACTCACTCCAACAGTTTTATGCCCTTCTTATGACAGGGACACCAGAACTGGATGCAGTAGAGCAATATCAATTACCACTAGAACCAATTAAAAGGCTGTCCTACTTCGAGCAGCTTGAGCAGGTTTTCTTGGTAGAAGCTGGTGGGCGAGAGACTGGAACAGTGTATCCAGTGAGGCACAGTGTGGAGCAGAAGAGCTGGGTAGAGCCTTTCCTCTGGTAGGCTGTTTGCCCCTTCTGCAGGATCTTTTTACAGCCAGAACAGGAAACCCGAACAGCTGTGTTTGGAACTGAAGGAAGCATTTTACTCATGCCAGCGGATGCCACAGCAGGCTGGAAACCTGATGACAGTTGTGGAGCTAAAAAAAAGAATACACCAACAAAAGCAAACCAACAAGAAAGAGAGAGAGAGAAAGCACAGAGTGAGTGTAATGCACGTGTTGCACACAATTCACTTCTGCGCAGGGGGCAAGCACAAAGTGTATGACTTCGTTTGGGTCGTCAGGGGGCCAAGGGAGAATTAAAAGGCAGATGAACGTGCCACAGATAAACACCCTGGGCTGGTTTGCTGCATAAGAGTAGCTGAAACTACTCTTGACGCTTTTTCCCTCCCTCTCATTGCCTCTCTTTCTCTCCTCCTCATTGCCTCTCTTTCTCTGCCTCTCTCTCCCTCTCACTGCCCCCCCCTCTCTCTCTCCCTCCCTCTCATTGCCTCTCTTTCTCTGCCTCTCTCCCTCTCACTGCCCCTCTCTCTCTCCCTCTCACTGCCCCTCTCTCTCTCCCTCCCTCCCTCTCATTGCCCCTCTCGATTTTTTCCTCTTGGGGTCAGAAACAGGAGAGGAAATACAGAACAAAGTGTAAGACAAAAGGTGACACATTTGCTAGATTTCAAATGAAGTTAATTGATTTTGTCTGTTCCTTACCAAGAGGACTGCCACTGACTGAAAATACAGCACTGATTTTCAGCTCCCCTTCCTGAGTTTTTGGCTGTTGGCCGTACTCCTAAAACAAAAGGAGAGGAAAAGGAGAACACACACATGTGATAACAGGTTGCATGACTGCCAGTCTTTCATAAAGCTGTACTGACCCTTAAGGAAGAGCAAGTCTCCTAAGCCTGCTCCAGAGGCCAGGATTAGAGATGTTGCTCTATGAGCACCACACACACAACCTACTCGGAGGTTGCGAGCAAACTATGACCAAGGTTGTCACATAGAAGGGGCAAAGAGTGGCTGCCTGCTGTGTTCCCCTTTCCAGCTGTGCTCCAAGACTCCTCAGAATTCAGCCAAACCTGAAAAGAAATCTCTGCTTTCCTCTCACACAGGCTTGCCATCCAGAAGTGCTTTGCAGCCCTACTCCGTGAACGAGCTTTATTGTCACATCCAAATGGTAACAGTGAAACAGGTGGAGAGGAAATGGCCTGAAACTGTGCCAGGAGGTTTAGGTTGGAGATTAGGAACTATTTATTTTCTGCAATAGTGGCCAGGGCTTGCAACAGGCTACCCAGGGAGCTGGTGGAGTCATCATCCCTGGAGGCAATCAAGAAACCCGTGGACAAGGCACTTTGGGACATGGTTTAGTGGCCACGGTGGTGCTGAGTTGATGGTGGGACTGGATGATCTTAGAGGGCTTTGCCAACTGAAACAATTCCATGATTCTATGAAAGAGGGACTGGGCCCTAGATGGTGAGAAGCATTCTGTACTTAACCAGGAGTTAGACACCTTGTAGGAGCCTAAGGGGAAGCTTTGTGGCAGATCAAAGCTGGCATCACTAGAGCCAGGCCAGCACATGCCTTGCTCAGACTGGCTTTGGTGAGGGGGGGGGACTAACCTCATGCTTTCTAGAGGACAAGCAAATCCCTCCAGACAGTTGCTGCTGGAATAGCTGCCATACCATAAATTACCAGCTTACTCCACAGCAGCTATTCATCCTCTGACACCATGCTTCTGCTTGTGCTCTCCAGAGAAATCTGAACCCTAAAGCAGCTTGTACCACTCTACATGTAAATCTTAATAGGCTGAAAAGCATAATCTCCTGGAACCACAGAGATGGCAAGATTTAACCTACTTAGAGTCATTTGAGAGGAGTGAGGGCATGATGTCATGTTGTGACTGAGCTAAATTCAAGGCTGCTGTCTGCCTAAAAGTTAAAGCCAATTCAGAAAAAAAATCACTAAGCAAAATTAAGCTTCCACTTCCCAGTGGCAGCAAACTGCTCCCTAAGCTTGAGGCAGCTCCTAAAATCACAGACTAACAGCCACACCTGCTTACACCTCACAGTTCTCTTAACTCCTGTAGGGAAACTGCAAGTTTCTATACTGAGACAATCAAACTTTCTCAACAGGTTTCCCAGGACAGCAGGCAAATGTAATTTGGTCATCATGTGAACCATCAGACTGAAACACTCAAGTGAGAGGAGCTGGGTCTGGCCACATCAGAGTCACAGAATAGTTTGGGTCGGAAGGACCTTAAAGATCATCCAGTTCCAACCTCCTTTGCACAGGCAGGGACACCTCCCACTAGAACAGGTTGCTCAAGGCCTCATGCAACCTGGCCAGGAACACATCCAGGGAAGGGGCATCCACAACCTCCCTGGGCAACCTGTGCCAGTGTCTCCACACCCTCACTGTCAAGAATTTCTCCTGAATCTCCAGTCTCATTCTCCCCTCTCCCAGCTCAAAACCAGTGCCCTTCATCCCATCAGTACAGGCCCCTGTAAAAAGTCCTTTCCCAGATTTCTTGTAGGTTTCCTTTAGGTACTGGAAGGTTACTCTAAGGTCTCCCTGGAGCCTTCTCTTCTCTGGGCTGAACAGCCCCAGCTCCCTTAGCCTGTTCCCACAGGGGAGCTTCTCCAGCCCTCTGATCATCTTCATGTTCTCCTCTGGACCCGCTCCAGCAGCTCCATGTCCCTGTTATGCTGGGGGCACCAGAACAGGATGCAGTGCTTCTGGTGGGGTCTCACAAGAGCAGGGTAGAGGGGCAGAAGCACCTCCCTGCCCCTGCTGGTCCCACAGGTCACGCTGCTAGGTTTGAAAGCACAACAGGTTCTTTAATACCACAAACTAAACCCACATTGTTTGCACAGATATAGTTTTAAAAGCATTTTAACTGCAGTTTTATCCTTAAGTCAAGAGTACTAAGAGAAATGGAAGCAAATCCTGACATCAGCTGTGCATGACCAAGCATCACAGCAGTGCTGAAAGCCAAGAACCTTTAGCTCCAACTATTGGTTACAGCACGAAATGGCTCTTAGCTTTCACAATGCATGGAAGAAAAAACAACCAACCCCAAACCCCACATTAATTCCCATCTAAAACAAAACAAAATGAACCTTCATCACTTCTCATACTCTTCTAGCATCAGAGTTGATAATTACAGGATTTGACTCCAGGAAATAACATTCTGAAGGAAACAATATTTGCTATTGAAATTCTTCAAGGCTTCACTTTTACTGATTAATAAGATCTCTGATAACCACAGACGTCTCGCATTGCATTCCACACCAATCCCCACAGCAGATGCCATCTTGAGAAGACAAAAGACCAGACAGATTTAGCTAATCTACATGTGGCTTGACATTCTGTACACTACAGGAAAAAAACAAACCCAAAACAGCCTCACAGACACTGAGCAAATTGCAAGGGGGGTGAAATCTGAATAGTTTCAAACACTTAGGTGTTACTTCTGTGTTTTACTAAGCTCAGATTACGTTAGGAGAAAGGAAGGGGAACAATAAAATGTTGGGAAGCCAGGCCCAGAGAGAAGAGAAGATACAGCAGCAGTACACAGAATGGTGCTAGAAATACTAATGCCTGCACAAGAACAACCAGCACTCTGCTGTGGATGCAAGTGGGAGGAATCACATTGGGAAGCTTCGCAAGACCTTTAACTGTGTGTATAGTCTGGCACAGAACCCAAATATTAGCAAGGAGGGGATAGGAATCGTCACACAGATCATTTCCCTGGCAAACCAGGGACAAAGAGACTGCTTAGAGAACAGCAATCCTTGCCCCTGCACTGCTCAATCCATAGATCAGACCTTCTCCATTTTACACTTACTGTACTGTCATCAAAATGTCAAGTCTCAAATGAGAAAGTCACTTCAAGACATGCTTCAGCTGGCCTGGCTGGTGTCTACATTGCAATATTTGGCTAAGGTTAAGACTTCTAAGTGTTAATTTAAACCAAGAACAAAACAAAGAAGCCCTGTGCTTACAAAGATAACCAGGAAGAGAGGGAAGCAGCAGGAACAGCACCATCTCAGCTCTACCTGGGACTGCTCACCAAGCATTCAGTAAATCACAGTTTACATCCTACTCCCTAGTTGACACCAAGTGTCTGCATAATATCTGTCACTGGGGGACCTTTAAAGCATTTTTTGGTCTGTCTGGAACCAGAAGTAAATTTAAAAAGGCAAAACATTCTCAGTCACATGGTAACATGACACCAAAAAGTTGGGAGGGTTTGATGGTAGTGTAAAGAGAGGGAAAATCCTTCTACTAAACTACGATCTTCGTGTCAAATCTTGGTCCCCAAACCAAAGAAACTGCTGGATTTAAGGCCATCTTAGGGGCTCAGCTGTCAGACCAAAGTGAGAAATGCAATGGGAAACTTACCTCAGAATTATCAGGTTCATCTTTAATTTTGTCTAATAGTCCCTGCTGTGGGGCCATAGCTTTATCATATTCGTCATCCAAAGGCTCCTCCTTAATTCTAATATTTGGTGCAAAGGAATTCCCCAGCTCTTGTCCAATAGATTCCTTACTAGAAAATAGGTAGCTAGACTCCTGAAACAATAATATGAAAAAGAATTCACCCTCCTGCATCTGCCATGAGGAGTTGGGCTGCTGCCAAGGGGAGTTTCTGTTGCAGATCAAAGAGAAATGGGTCCTGCCACTGGAAGGTGGGAGAAAAGCTAGGCAGCAGCTGCTGCCTCTACCTCCTTGTGACACCCTCTGCCATCCCACCCCCAATCCTTTCCACTCCTCTGAACAAAGCAGAAGCCACCCAGCTCTCTAAGTTGGCTGTCAGTAGGGGTCACTCAGCTGTTGGGACAGTGTCTCCTGTAGATAGAGCTATTCCCTGCCTCATCTGGAGGAAAAAAAAAAGGCAGCAGGTCAGATGGATGCATCCAGGCCTAGCTTCGACTCACCAGTCAGACCATGCTGAACATGAAAAGTGGCTACACCAAAGGAATCCTCAATCCAAAGAGAGGGTCAGCAAAACTTTACAAAATTATATGCACTCTTTTAAGTAGCAAAGATGTCTAAGAGTCAGAAGATCAGTTTTCTTGACACTCAAATTTACACTCTAACACCAAAAGAAAAGGAAAAAAAAAAGAAAGAAAGAAAAGAAAGAAAGAAAAAAAAAAAAAGAGAAAAAGTATTTTGAATTATTCCAGTATATTGCTGCACTTGCAAAAGTGTTTGAAAGGTCTATAGCTTACCCTGAAGTTAGTTTCTGGAGTTTGTGGCGCTAACTGCGTCCGTAATGTTTCTTCTACTTGATTATGAACTGAGGAAAACATATACATCAAATATAAATGAATACAGTTTCCAAGGCATTTCCCTTTCACAGCTACCTAGAGTCTCACGCTGAGCCCCAACCCCACAGTCTGGCAGCACCCCAGAAGGGTTCAACTCCTCCCTTTCTCCTCCCTGCAGACAAGATCCTAATAAGCCCTAAAGAGAACTGAAGCTTTTTTTTTGCGGGGCATTATCAGGTCGTTATTTTCCCATTCCAGTGCAACTGGTTGTAAAATTCCGAGGTGGATTGCTCAGAGAGATTTTCTACAGCCCAGTGGGATCTGAAGTCTCCTGTGTTTTGACATTTAAAAGCAGGAAATATTTGGCAGAGCAACAACTTTGATCCTCTTCTTTGCCGTTCTGGTCTTTTGCCTTTCCTCTCCTTGTCAGGAAATAGTTGCTCCTGCTTTTTTGAGCATTCCTCTTTTGCCTTTCCTCTCCTTGTCAGGAAATAGTTGCTCCTGCTTTTTTGAGCATTCCTCTTTAAAACATTCAGGATTTTCCCAGGTATTGGATGCTGCCTATTGCTGTCTGAACTCCTGAGCGCTCTACCCGAGGCTGCACAGCTTTCAGTAACAATCTTACAGCAGCAGGTAGCCACAATGTTCCTCAGCACAGAAATCTAATTCACTTGATTTCTACCTGAAGGTAAAAGGAGACATTTCAAACGATCTGTTTTGCTTCTCCATCATATGTGCACAACTCGGAAGAGCTGATTTTAAGATGCTGTTACTAAACAAAGTTTGAACATCAGAATTGTGAGCTGTGAATCTGCACAAGTAGCCAGGAGGCTCTCATTTGTTGGCCCAAGCCTCTCTCCAACTGAATAAAATTCAGCCACGGTTGCAAGCTGGTTATTCTTAACTCCTTCCTTTCAAGTTCTGCTGTAACTTGCAGAGCTTGGGAAATCAAAACCAAGTGTGTGGGCAGCAAGACAACTGCTGACTATCAGGCTCCCTCAAATGAGAAATGGATTACAGGTATCTTGTCCCCATGTTGGAAGGACAAAGTCCAAGACAGAAGTATCTGAGGAAGAAGGAGAGCAGACTCCCAGGAAAAGCAGATCTCAGGTTATTCCCTGACTTCCTGCAGCATTAGAAACAATCCTAGCAAGCCTTTTGGTGATGCTACTATCAAATGCTTCACATATTCATTAGTGAAGAATTGCTACTTGGCTCAAAAAACATCTTTCCTGGCCATCAACTTCAGCTAAACTTCATGATATCTTTTTAAATGGAGTTCCAAGGTCTATAAAATCCAGCAAGACAAAAAAACCAACCAAGAAAAACAAACAGAAGGAAGCTTAAATTGCCACCCAGCTGGGTTTAGTTTTATCACTACGACAAAGGATATGGTGAGGATCTGAAGCAAGCTGCAGAGGATGAGAACCCCCCCTCCCAGTGCTGCCAGGCCCTTCTGCAAATCCCAGTCCCCACACAGAGCTCGTTGTGCCTCAGGGTAGTTTGGAAGCTCCCCTACATGCAGCTAGGCATGTTCTCTTCCACGGGATGGGAATTTTGCACAACTAGTCCTGCTGCTAATTTCTGTCTAGTCCTTTCTTCCTCTTTGCTGGGTAGCCAAGCCTACGATGTCAACAGTTACCTGCTTTGTCAAGAAAACTGCTTTTCAATCTAGAATCCATATCTTTAGGGATTTTTTCCAACCGTTTTTCATGCTCTTGGAAATGTCCTTCTCTACTCTTGTCCTTTGCTGAAAAAGTCTCTTTGCCATTATCTCTCGTTATGCTAAAATCTTTTCGAAGCGATTTAAATACAGGGCCCTGCTCAAAGGGTGAAGTGAGATCCTTCTGGATTGCATTCTGAATCTGAATTTCTTTTTCACTGTCCAACTCATGCTCTGTAACCCTCTTGCCCTCCTCCAGGTGGTCTTCGACGCGAATTGACGTAGAAAGAGTGACTTTTGGAGGGTAACGGTGATCATCTTCGTTGTCACTCCCAACAACAGGTATGCCTGCAAGGTCCTCAGAGCTCAGGAAGTAATCATCATCTTCATCCAGCAGCGAGCTTTCAGATCCTGTTCGGGTCTGGATTCCGTAAGAGAGGCTGCTCAGGCTGGGTGCTAAGTTGCGGTCACCGTCCTCAGCCATTTCTGCATCCACGATTTCCTCATCTAGGGAGCAAAAACCAACCCAACATAAACAGTCATAAAAAGCACCAACTTTACATGTGACAAATAACAAAGTGTAAGTGCCCTTTGCTAATCTGCCTGATGGTGCAATTCCTTCAACATTTTAAGCCTTCTTGACCCAACATGGCTAAGAACCACTTCTGCCCCACTCACTGCAGAGTGAAGCAGAAGCTGAAATGAGTAAAACTACACAAAGAAAGGCCAAAAAAAAACCCCATGAACAGTTCATCTCACTTCTAACACTGGTGGAGAAGGCAGTGCACGGAGGGAAGGAGCAGTGAAAAGGGCAGTGCTCAGTAGCAGTGCTACTTGTAAGTGCTACTTGCTATTGGAATGGGCTGCCCAGGGAGGTGGTGGAGTCGCCGTGCCTGGAGGTATGCAAGAACAGACTGGATGAGGCACTTAGTGCCATGGTCTGGTTGACTGGGTAGAGCTGGGTGCTAGGTTGGACTGGATGAGCTTGAAGCTCTCTTCCAACCTGGCTGATTCTATGATTCTATAAATGTTTTGTGAAATGATGGCCTTATATAAAGGAATAAAGATACTTACATTGTTCTGTAATATCAAATACCGCATCAGATTTATCTTCAAACTGCAAAAAGGAAAGCACTAGATCATTATCTTGGTCAGCTGCCATGTAGTTTGCTAAAAAGCATCTGATCAAAACCAATACCAAGGATCTCCTTCCTTTCCTGCCCCAAGCAAAGTCCTATGAACTCAAACTGTTACAGGACTGCAAAGTCACGTTCACCCTAACGAGTTCAGAGGTACAGACAGAAAGGCACACAATGGAAGTTTAGAATTAATGCTGATTGAGAAGAGAAGGGAGGGAATGGCAGAACTTTCACTTCTACATGAGGTGCCTGCACCAGGGGAAGATCATAGATTCTGCTCTCTTTGATAGTCATCATTTGCTCTGAAGATTAGGAATTGAAAACAGGCAGCACATACAGCTCCCACTGATGCAGGCTGCACGGATCCCAAGCTCTCCTCTCTCCTACAGGGAACGTTCCCTTTCCAGAAGCAGCAAAATGCAATCCTTAATTTTCTAACAGCAACCAGACAACAAGTGCCAGTAGGAGCACAACCAAAGAAGCAGCAGATGACTCTAAACATCTGTTTACATTAAACATTCCCCGACAGACTAAAGTTGATGGCATGCTTGAATGCTGTCTGAAGAAGTGCACACACTCAGCATAACTGAAGTTTCCTTTAGAATGTCCAAGTCATCTGCATCCTTGTCTGAAAAACAGCAGCAACTCATTTCAGTCATCTCTCCTTTCACCCTGTCTCCAGCCCTGCACTCTCTTTTCTGCTAGCTCCTGATCACACTTCAATTCTTAAGCCATCTTAAGGAAAGTAATGGGATTTGATAGAAAGGGATGATCTCTAATTTCATTTAGGGCAAGTCATTTAGTTGATAAATCCAATATTCAACAGGACTGTGAGGGGAACTAGTAGTTTGGTAGCTAAAAAAAAATTGGCCAGCAGTCTCTTTCCAGGTCTACAAAGACTATTCAGCATCTTCAACCTGTCCAGCATCTTGAATATCAAGGCAACTTGACACCAGAATTCCCCAGCTTCTCTGAGCAGATAATTGAGGCTGGAAACAGAGAATCAACAGAAAACTCTAAAGTTATCCTTCTCCACAAATCTGAAGCAAATCTATTCACTGTAGTTGTCTAAAGGATGAACAGAGTAAGTGAATACCTTCCAGCAAGGTTTGCAAGGTCTGAGTCCTGTCCCTGCTACAGTGATTCCAGGAGAGCATCAAAAGATGCAAGTTTAAGACTGGTCTAGAAGTCCACTTGTAGTTAACTAAGTTGACATCAGTTTAAAATTAATCCCTATAAAATTTGATCTGCTTCATGCTAACACCAGGTGCTGAGAAGGACAGAGCTGCTGTACTGTTTTTACACGACAAAAAACCCAACTTGTTGCTATCAACAGCCTAGATCCTTTCCTCTCTGCTGATCTTCCTTGAGCCTTTTCTTGCTTCCTGTCAATAGTTCTCTTTATTCTCCAAAAGAGTCTCAGACAATTTGCTGGTTGAGTGAAAATTTCCAGTTGAGGTGAAGCATTTGATCATCCTTTTTCTCCAGGCAGTTTTGGTATCAAAGCAGTTCTTGCACACTTTTGAGATCCAGAGTACCTGTAGGGAAGTATTCTAGGTTCTGCCACCACCCTGGTTAACTCCCATCTCCAAACCCCAGGGATTCCTCCTCCTCTGGTGATAACAAGGCTTTTAATAATAGGTGATCAAAGCATAAATGCTATTATTATTATTAGGAAAAGAATACCTGTGGCAGTCTGGGTCTCTCTAACTCTTTCATTCAAAGAAATGACAACATGCACATCAGCACCAGGGGACACCTGCAAGAGTGCATTAGGGACTACCATAAATATTTTGGACAGGTTAGAAAACATTTACAATCTATCTGGAAGGAATCCAAGACACTTCCCCAGCACAAGGTAAATCTCAGAAGCCAAACCAAAGCAGTGCCTCTATTGTTTCTTTTCTCTTTCTTTTGTGAAGCCACCAAAAGAAGAGATCATCTGGGGCTGGACTAGATGATCTTTGAAGGTCCCTTCTGACTCCTATAATTCTGTGATCTTGAATATATTTTCTTCCTTTAAAAAGTTTTTAGGGTTGAGGAGAAGATCTGTGTCTGTGTTCTAAAGCTTCTGGAGGAAAAGCAGCTGATAAAATCCAAAGTCTCATCTAATCCACCATCGAATTGCTGATGGACAGCACCAGAACTCCCACATGGTGTAAATCCAAAGAAAGGAAACTAGGGAGAAGTGTTTGCATGCTTGTGTGTGTGGCTATAGAGACATGTATGTAGCTACATACACGTAAAGGTATATATAGAGATACAGACATCTCTCTCTATATATATAACAAATACATTACTCATTCCATAACAGTCTATAACTGGACTGTACCCTGAAATGAGGACTCATACACTTCTCTTTCCAATCTCAATTATAAATACTTCTACTCCTCTCCTGAATTCTCTTCCTATCTTTAACACTATCTCAGAAGGAAACAAGGCTCTGAGCAACCTGGTCCAGTGGAAGGTGTCCCTGCCCATGGCAGGGGGGTTGAAACTAAATGATGTGTAATGTCTCCTCCAACCTAAACACTTCTATGAATCTATAAATTAGTAGGATTTCTGAGAGGCAAACATGGAAGTGATTCACCAGCTGAGATTTGCTATGGGCCTTCTCTGACAAATCTCAGAAGAGGCACCTCAATACCCCAGATTAGGTCCTAAGCAACTACAGAATGGAAAGTATCAGGACCAGAAAGTTTTCTGTTCAAACAACTCTGGGCTTCAACTCAGTCCTCAAAACACAACCCAAAACTCCAGAATACCATTATTTTAAAACACTTTCCTTCAATCACTTTGCCTAATCATTTGCCAAGGAAAAAACTAACCATGCACTAAAAACAACTGAAGTTCTTTGAAGCAGGTCAGCACTTCCTAAGAGCATAGGACAGAACAGTTTTAAGTTTGATATCAGCAAAATTAAATGTTGAATTTCCTAAGAGTTTAGGACAGAGCAGTTTTAGGTTGATATTAGCAAAATTAAACGTTTTATATTTATGTTTCTTAGGGACTCTACCTCATCAGCCACCACTGCACACAAAGCCATGCTTTGCCTGCTCAGATTGGAATAAGCAAATGAAAGAGTAATATAGAAATGGTGATCAAAAAAAAACAGGAATCCCTGAAAGAAATGTGGTTTGATTTAAATTAACTTCTCCTTACAGAAAGACAGTACTTTTATTAAATAAAAATAATTCCACTAGGTATGCCACTATTTTTTACAGCTACATATTGGACCCTTGGCAAGTGGTGTCACATCCTCAGCACCTGCAGCAGCGACAGAAGGGCACTATTTACACTTCAATACAACAGGCTCATTCGAAACAACTAAAAACCCCATTCAAATACTTTAAAGGCATTTAAAGTTGCCATAGCATCCATAAATCAAATAGTTAAGAGATTACTTTTGTGCAGTATCAAGAGAGAAGCTGCCTGAAGGCTACAACCTTGTTTTCTATGCAAAACAGAGAGTTTATGTTAAAGAAACCCCAAACAACAGCTTTACATACACAGGCACATGGCTTTCTAGCAAGCCTTCTGAAGTTGGATCCTAGGTTTTACTGCATCCACGAGCAAACTCTGGAAAAGAAGCAGATATTAAGAAAGCTGCAATTCAAACCAGTGAGAGATGATTCTCAGTTTCTTGTCTGCAGTTTCCTTATCCCTCCAGACACAATCTAACCCTCCCCACTTGCACTGATAAGGAAGGCATCATTAAAAAACAAACCAAACCAAACCAAACCCGAAAGAACCGTTTAAATTGCAAGTGCTGTTTTCGAAGCAGGTGTGCAGCGTTCAGGAAGCATCCCCTGACCTTTTTCCACATGACATCCCTGGGAGAGATGCCAGGCAGGCAGCCAGCCGCGCTGCACCTCCGCCACGGCAAAACTCCGCCGTACAAGCAGGATTCGGCAGCGCAGCTCTCCCAAGGCTGCCTTTTTTTCCCCCCCCTTTTCTTTCCCCCTCCCATCAAAACCCAGACAAGAGCTACGGATTCATACCTTTGGAGCACCTAGGGAGGGAAGAGCAGAGGGTAACAAAGAGGCAGGCTGCTGCAGATACCTGCTACAGGAAAAGAACCGCTGCGGCAGGAAGAGAACCCGGCGGGGTCAAGCGAGCCATAGAGCTGGGCGAGCGGAGCTGGGCCTGCAGAGCCCCCTAGCCGCCCCGGCTCCAGGCTGGACCTCCACGGTAGATGGGCAGACAGACAACCAGCCAGCCACCCACGAGCCTGGCACCCCGGCAGTCCCCACAGCCTGCTGGCAGGGGGGTGACAGGTCACGCTTGATGGGGAGCAGGGCTGAGTGGGGGGCACAGCGTTCAGCCTGGCAGCTCCTGCAAGCTGCGTCCTGGAGGGCGTCAGAGCCTCGCTCAAGACTGAAAGATTGATTCTGACCTAGGGGAGGGGTAGTTCAAGGGGTGCTGTAAAGGCCAGTCCCAAACGATCCTCTGCACACGGACAAAGGCAGGCAATTCTCAGTCTTTCGAGGCTTTCTGCTCAAGAAAAGCTTTTTCCTTGCACCTCATTTAAGCAGCTTTGACTTGTAAGTGTCGGGGAAGCAGCTCCAGGCTCATGCTGCTGCCCTTTCCCTTTGAGCGGTCTGAGCATCCTGAACGATTCACCCGAAATCCTGGGGAGCAGCTCAGCACACGACTGCCTTTCCCCTTTCTCTCACACTCTGACATTCCTGACTTTTCTGGCCGTTCCCAGGCTAATTCCACGCACAGCCCCTGCCCACCTCACGGTTTCCATACCCACTCAACACACCCAAGCCGCAGGCTCCGTGGGGCCGGGGAGATGAGCCTGTTGAACACGCAGAAAGTTAAGAGCACACCTCACTTCTTTTTTCTGAATGACTGCTGGTTTGAATCCATCCCTACAAACACCAGAGGGGGATCAGAGCCCTCCTCCCACCCGCCCACAATTTACGAGGGTTTGAGAAGGAAGCAGCCCCACAGGGGCAGGTTTCACCTTGCAATGGTTTTTGCAGAGACACCAGAGTTTGATCTGCTGATCTGAAGCCTGCCAGACGTGTGGGCTTTGCAAATTAGCAAAACACACGCAGACACAAAGCACACCTGAAGCAAAGACAAACCCAGGCATCCACAAGAAAGGGGTTTTCAAACCCTCACCCCTGGCTACACACTGAACTTTCCGGCTGCTGATTAAGACGCTGCGAGCAGCCGCTGAGATTTTGGTTACACTACAGGCAGCTGGAACTAGGAGAATTTCTGGTTTCACAGATTCATAGAATGGTTTAAGTTGTAAGTGACCTTAAAGGTCGTCCAGTTCCAACCCCCTGCCATGGGCAGGGACGTCTTCCACTAGAGCTCAAAGCCCCAGCCAGCCTGGCCAACCTCCAGGGAGGGAGCATCCACAACCTCCCTGCGCAACCTGCTCCACTATCTCACCACCCTCACTGGAAACAATTTCTTTGTAATCTCCAGTCTGAATCTCCCCTCTTCCAACTCAAATCCATTCCTTCTCGTTCTATCACTACAAGACCTTGTAAAAAGTCCCTCCCCAGCTTTCTTGTAGGTCCCCTGCAAGTACTGAAGTTACATGGATATAAAAAAATCACTAAAACCAGAGCAGGATCCATGACCCTAAGGATGTTAAGCTTCTGCTGTGATACTCAGCAAGTCATTAATTCCAACCAAATGTTTTCAGTTCAGGTACACATCTGAGCACCTCACAAGAAGACGGCATTTTTCAGATGACAAAACACATACTTTTGGCCAAAGCTTTCAAAAGTGTAGCTATTTAGAGATTCTGCTCTGCAAAGCACACAATCCCCTTAATTCCACTTAATTCAGAAGCTGAGTAGCTCATTAACACAGCAAACCCCTCACCATGCCTTTGAAGGGGATGCCAGTTAGTATTACACAACTAGGAGGCAAGGAGGGTAACAGTTTGGTGTGGAGGACCAGTACCACCACCTTGGAGAGATCCTTGTATCCAATGTCTCCCCCAAAAGGATAATTAACCATGTTAGTAATTGCTTGCTGCTAATTATAATACCAACAGGAAAAAAAACCAAAGCAAACCAAACCCCAAACCACCCACCTCTATAGATTAATCTCTGTAGAAAGTCAAAGATGTAGAAAACCTGTTGTCTGCTCCTGATTAGATTTTGGCCTCAAATAAGAATCCTACAAGATGGCTTTGCATGCAAATGAGGAGGATTTACAACTGTAGCACCTTCTGCTTGTTGATAAACACAGCAGGGCTGATCAGCCCTCCCTCACAGAATGGTTTATACGTTAATGGGCCCACACTTGGTGAATCATCTCATCTACCACTAGGTACTGCAAGTCTTTTCCCTTCCTTTAAGAGTTCAGTGCCAACAACAATCAGTGGTGAAGGCTGGGGAGCCTGTCTGTGTATTCATTTCTATTTCACTATTTCTGCCCTTAAAGAGAGGCAAGCAATCAGTTATCTACTTTATTCTTCAAAGTACCTTCCTAACTCAGGCTTCTGTTTTGCCTGTTCCACTTCTCTTCCACATCCCTGTACAGTTCTATGATTTCCTCTCCTGCTCTCCCAAAAACTTCCTCTTTCAGATGGCTACAATTCCAGTCTCCTGTGTAGCTGTTGCCCTGGTTGGCTTCCACCTTTTCCTATAGGCAGTGGTTGTTACAAAAGGCAGCTTAGTTGGGTGTTCCACTTTCTTTGCAGATATTGCTACATGTTTCCAAGGCTCTTCAGAACAAAGTGCCTGAACGCCTGGAAAAACAGGCAGAAAAACCCTACTGGTGATGTGATCAAAGCCCCTCTACAAAACTCCTGTGAGTCCTTCACCAAGTGCTTACGTGCTGCCCTGTTAGGGGAACAAACAGGACATGTCTGCAAGGACACTCCCAACTATCACAGCAAGCCACTAAAAACACTGGCCCAGGTCTGCTTGATTCTTTTGTCTGCAAATAATTGATGGAACTAAAGTTTGCCTTATCCAGGCATCCTCAAGCTTTCTTAAGATGTACTTAACCAACCCATTTGAGACAGAAATTTTAGACAGAAACCATAACAAAGTTGTATATTTTTTCATAGGGCACTTCACACATCCTAAGCAGGCAATATTAAACATCACAAAGACTTAGTAACAGCCTGCCTTACCTAGGCTCTGTTTCATAAAAGCCTTCTTGGTGCAAACAGCACTAATAAAGAGGAAATTTTCCCATTCACTTCTTAGACTGTCAGAACAACTACCAAGACTTAAAAAAAAAAAACCACCAAACACAAACCCAAACCTAAACAAGTCACTCAAAATAAGAAATTTTCTCCTGTGGGACCTAACTCTGTACAGCTGCTCTAATTCTGACTCATGTTCTTCTCACCTAAATGTAGACAACTAAACATTAGTTTATTAGGTTAGTGATTCAGGTTTCCTTTCTTTGCAATGGAAATGAAAAGATTCCTGCAGCAGCAATTCTTCCTTGGGGTTGTTGTTGTGGCCAAAGTGCAGAACCCTGCATTTGGCCTTGTTAAATCTCATCTCATTGGCCTCTGCCCATCCATCCAGCAGTGCTGCAGGCTGGGGACAGGGTGGCTGGAGAGCAGCCCCAAAGAAAGGGACCTGCAGGTGCTGGTAGATAGTAGCTGAAGCCAGCAGTGTGCCCAGGTGGCCAAGAGAGCCAATGGCACCCTGACCTGTATCAAGAACAGTGTGGCCAGTAGGCTGAGGGAGGTTATTCTTCCCCTGTACTCAACACTGCTCAGGCCAAACCTGAGTGCTGTGTCCAGTTCTGGGCCCCTCAATTCAAGAGAGATGTTGAGATACTGTAATGTGTCCAGAGAAGGGTGACAAAGCTGGTGAGAGGCCTGGAACACAAACCCTATGAGGAGAGGCTGAGAGAGCTGGGGGTGTGCAGCCTGGAAAAGCAGATGCTCAGGGTAGACCTCATTGCTGTCTACAACTACCTGAAGGGAGGTTCCAGCCAGGTGGGGTTGGCCTCTTCTTCCAGGCAACCAGAAATAGATCAAGGAGACACAGTCTCAAGTTGTGCCAGGGGAGGTCTAGGCTGGATGTTAGGAGGAAGTTCTTGCCAGACAGAGTGACTGGCATTGGAATGGGCTGCCCAGAGAGGTAGTGGAGTCACTGTCTCCAGAGGCATTGAAGAAAAGACTAGATGAGGCACTTAGTGCCATGGTCTAGTTGTTTGGATAGAGTTGGGTGCTAGGTTGGACTGGATGATCTTGGAGATCTCTTCCAACCTGGTTGATTCTATGATTCTCCTGTCCTGGAACTGGGCAAGTGGTCTCATCTCTTAGAGTGATGGCAGAAAGTGTCCAGAGATCAGTGTCCTTTTCTGTGACTATAGCTTCCAGTGTAAAGATTAGACTCAAGTTGTACCAGGAGAGGTTTAAGTTGGACATCAGAAAAAACTTTTTTACTGAAAGGGTCCTCAAACATTTCAACAGGCTGCCCAGGGAGGTGGTGGAATCCTCATCCCTGGAGGTGTTTAGAAGACGCAAGAATGTGGTGCTGAGGGCCATGGTTTAGCACCAGCCTTGGTAGAGTTAGGAGAATGGTTGGACTGGATGATCTTAAAGGGCTTTTCCAACCAAAATGATTCTATGACTGCAAACAGGAAACATTCATTTCTACACTCTCCTCTACACTGGAAAGTAAAGCAAACAATCTCCTGCCCCAACTCTTTGTCTTGTATTCCTCATCTACAGCATGCACAGACTGCTTCAGCCCAGACTGACCCACAGAGGAAACTCTGCCGAAGAGTCTAAGACTCCTGCACCTTGCTGGTGCTCTCCTACACCACTCTCTCAGGGAGGTTGGGCTTTCTGACCACCAGTGTGTGCAGCAAAATCCAAACCATAAAGATTGAGTCTTCAGCAACTGCCAAGTCTGATGGCACTCAGATTCAAGTACTGAGCTAACTCAGGATCAAAAACTCAGATTTTTTGAGGCTCTTCAAGCTCTTAGAAAGCTTTAAATACTTCTCTGAATCTGGAGCAGCTATCAAAAGGGAAAGAGACCAAATGGAATATTTAAGGTTTGGTTCAATCATCCAAAATCTGATGGAATCACCTTTGGTTAGAATAACTGATTATTATACCTTTTTTTACTAAAAACTTTAAGGGTATGAGAGAAAAAAAAAACAACACTTGAAAATTATCTAATGTACATGTAAGCCCTGTAATAACAGTTCAAGCTACTTTTCATATTAAACAGATATATCCAAAGCATATAGCAAATGTGGCAATCAAAACTGAAGACACTACCAGTAAGAACACATCCTGTAGGTTTTGGATCAGTATCAGCTATGGAAAGCAAAGTTATTGTCTTTTAAAAGTTTTATTTTCCTTTGAAACTTCTCAGCAGCACTTCCAGAGAGTCAAAAGAAAAGAATATGTCAACAGAAGTGACTTGTTCTAGGTCATGAGGTTAGCATCAGTATGACACTCAAATTGGTCTCCCTTTTCCTTTCAAGAGCAGCTGGTGACAGCAGATTTCTATCTCATTCCAACTCAGCTGCCATGTGGTTTTTGCTTCAGCCTGGTAGGAGCTTCTAGAAATAGAGTAAATGCTCCTGGGATCAGCAACATGCAAGGATTAGCTCATCACCACCTCATTTCTACAGCACTCATGAAACACTCTACTGGACCTTTCCAACAACAGAGCTCATTTTAACCTCAAGTTATTTTCCCAGATTGACTCTTGCAGACTCTTTTTTATGTTTCCACTGGACAACCAATTAAAGCCCCCAACCTTGCAGGTGTACTCTGCCCAACTCCCTCTTCTGCTCCTGGGGGAAACACCTTTTTTTTTTTAAAAGAGGGAAGGCAGAACACTAACAGACATGGAGAGCACAAACAATTCCAGTAGCGTGCTTTGACAAGGTATTTTCTGCTGGAGAAGCCTTAATTGAAGAGCTTAGATGATTGTAGAATAAATTGTAGGAGTGAAAGCAGGAGTGAAGTACAGGAGCACTGCTTTTATGTTGTTACAACACTTGTGAGACAGATGATGGAAATCATCTGAACAGTCACTGACAAAGAACCCTGAAGAACATTCATGACATTAAACTTGCTACATGACTTATTCAGGGAAAAGCCAAGGTGAATTGGAATGTGTGGAAGGAATGATGGGATCCAACAGTCATTTAATGAGAGAAAAGTAGAGCTAACCTCTTCAAGAACATTTGGAGTGATTTCAGCATTCACTTCTGCCATGCTCATCATCATTCCCTAGGGACAGGGTCAGGCACACTATAAAGGCATGGATAAGACATGGGGCAATGCCTTCAAACTGGAAGAAGATGGATTTAGATGAGACATTAGGAAGAAATCCTTTCTCAGGAAGGTGGTGAGGCACTACAACAGGTTGCCCAAAGAACTGTGCAGGCTTCAAGCCTGGAAGTGTTCAAAGTCAGCCCTGAACAACCTGGTCTAGTAGGAGGTGTTTCTGTCCATGGCAAGCGGATTAGAAGTAGATGATCATTGAAGCCTCTTCCAACTAAAGCTATTTGATGATTCTATGATTTTGAAGCCTATCACCATGACCTCCCACAGAACAGGAAATGAAGCTCTATGGGAGAGAGAAGTGGGATATGAAGGTCTTCCAGGACCTTGTTAATTAAGGCTTTAATGGAAGACACCCAAGTGTGCTGTATTTACGGTACATTAATCGCATTCTTCACAGGTCCCATTCAAGCAGCCAGGAAAGATTCACTGCTTCCCACGTTCCTCAAGAACATTTTGGTGCATAAACTAGTTTTGGGTTGGGGAAGGAGATGAGAAAATTCACCTCCCAGACTTTGAAGATGACAGACTGATAGAATGCAGTGCACTGGTGCTAACTATTTATTTTTACATCTCACAGGAACCTTCCTGGCAGAGCCAAGATTAACCTCTCTGTCAGGCTTGGGATGGGAAGGTATTTTCCATCAAGCTACACTGGCAAGCTGTGTTTCCTTTTTCCTTACTAACTTTCCTGAATTATCCCTAAAATTTTACTTAAGAAGTTCTCTGCTTCTGCAGGAGTGAAGAATGTTGTCAGTGCCACCAGCCATAATGTACAGGGGCACATGGAGCAGTAACTGATAAAGACTGACCTCCAGCCCAGGGGATGAATTGGCTGACCCATTGAGAAATCTTTTTTTCTGAAGATCAGTGAAGGTGATACTAACTTGATGATACTTTTTTTGTTGTCCCTCAACAGATAACTGGGAAGCTTAAGCAAAAGGCAATGTCCGTTTCTTCCACTGGTAATAGCAAGGAACTTGATGGATAAATTGAGCATGCCAAGGAATCGAGCATGAAGAGACCACTAGGCACAAGGACAGAGACCATACAACCTCTTCAAGCAACCTGTTTCAATGCTTGACTGTCCTCAGGGTGTAAAAGACTTTCCATATATCCACTACCATTTCAGTGACTGAGAATGATGTTTAACTTAACTGTCTGACATGCAGCCATTTAGCTTCTAACTTCTTGCAGCCAATATTTTGAACTACCCAAGACTTATGCTGCTATGTAGCATCTATGAGAAATTCCACTAATTCTTTGGGTTTGCTCATAAAGAGGTGCAAAAATGAAGACACAGCTCTAAAACAGCTTGCTGGTGATGTTGCTTGACTGCTGGGCAGTTGTGGGCATGAACATCTGTGTAATTCCTCCAGTTATATGCTGGGAGGTCAACTGCTCTGTTTAGCAGCGGTTAGCATCACTGCAATCACAAGTTTCATGTACCCTGAAATAGATTCAGCAAATGAAACTTCTCTTGCACAGAGGAATGGGAAACTTGAGCTCACGTTCTTGTTTTTCTCAGTGGTGGAGAATGGGAAAACTTCTTCATCTTTGGGAAAAGAGAACCAGATAGCTCAGTCTCGATGTGGACAATGGAGTCTTCCACACATCTACCAATGTGATTTAACCACATCCCTATCAGAAAGCTTCTCTTCAGAAGCTGCATACATGCAGGAAAGATGACATGAATGGTTCTAAGATTATCTTGAACATTGCTTAAAAAGTTGCTCTCCTCCAGGACCTACAAGATGTGGGCCACAAAGAACCTTCCATTTGTTTAAAAGATGAAGTATTTCTTCAAGTAGATGAGTACATTCAACATGCTTACAGACCAAGCTGTAGGATTAACGTGGCCAATGGCACTGCCACCATGAATACAGCTTGAGTACCTAAGGCTGGATAAACTGTCGCCTTGGCTGACTATGGTTAGAGATGGACAATTGAAACAAACTAAAGATGCAGCCAGAATATTGTGTTTTAAACAAGGAGACAGGCAGTGATGATAGATCCTAGTTAGAGGTTAGTTTATTATTGAAGTGATGTCAAGATGCTTACAAAAACGATGCCTGGGCACAGAGCTTAAGGAGAACTAAGAACTAAAGAGACCTTGAGAGGCAGCGTGGCCAGGAGGCCAGCGGGGACAGCACTGCTCGCCGGCCTACAGTGAGCGGGCAGCAGCCGCGCACCGGCCGGGGGCCGCTTACCCCCGGGCTGGAGGGGGCTTCTCGCACACGGGCTCTGGCCGCTGGCCCCCCCCGCCCAACGGGGCTGCCCATCAGGGCGCCAGACAGTGGCGGGAGCCGCGGGGCCTCTTACGCCGCATCCCCGCGGCCGCCCCGGCCCTGGCCTCGGCCCCCTCCCCGCCGGAGCCCGCCCCTTGACCCCTCCCCTCTGACCTCCCCTGGCGCCCCCCACTCACCCTGCCGCGGGGGCCGGGCCCCTCCTCCTTGGCCTCCGCCATGCTGCGCCCCCCCCTCAGCTGTCCCAGCCCGGGCCGAGGGGCCGCGGGGGTCACTCCCTCTCAGCCTTCCCCCTCCTCCTTGGGGGGCGCCGCGGGGAGGGTCCGCGGGGTGCCGGGGCCGACCCCGCGCCGTGCTGCGGAAGGAGGGGGCTGGCGCGGGGGGGTCCGGCGGCTCCCTCGGGGCGGCGGGGGAGGGGGGGGGGCAGTCGGACCCGCCAGGCCGCGAACCTCTTAAAGCTGCACCGACCAGCCCAGCGCGGGGCCCCAGCGCGCATGCGCCAGGCGGCTGCGCACGGCCGCGCCGCCCCGCCCCCCGCGCGCCCCGCGCCGGCGCAGTGCGGCCCCCCCGGGCCAGGCCCCCCCGGGCCAGGCCCCCTGCGTGCCCCTGGGCGCTGAGGGCGGAGTGGGGGCAGGGCGTTGGGGGCGGTCAAGAGAGGGCACCCTTGGGGTGGATTTGGGGCAGGAGGTGTGAGGCGCGACCTCGAATGTGTGGCGACCTCGTGGGCCTCGAGTGGCGCTATGGTGGCTGCGAAGCCTGGGACCTCATGGCGGGGCGGCTGGGCCTGCCTTGTGGTGGGGACTGCTGGTGGCCAGCTGCTGTCGTTCTGTGGGCAGGCTGGGCCTCACCCCGCGCTCCTCTAGGCCGTGATGTGGTGACCTCACCTCTGCCACGAGGCTACAGCGCCTGCCTCATGGCATGACACGACACCTCCCTGGTACCATGTTCACCCCGTGCTCCCGAGCATCCTGCTTGCCCCTGGGCATTCAGCCTTGTGATGAGGCTGCCTCAGAGGATGGATCCAGTGGTGTAGCCCAGAAGCTGATGCATTGGACCTGGGGCCTTCCTGTTGGAGAGGGTATGTATTTATTCAAGATGATGCTCAACACAGTAAAAACCACAATTCAACAGAGTGATTGTGTTCCAAACCCAAAGCAATGAAAGATTTTAACACACCTTTCACCCCACTGTTCATTTTGTACTATAAAGATTTTAAGCTCTTTCTTCTTGTGCTGAATCTACCACACAGTGGCTTTGAAGACAGCGTGGAGTATGTGCAGGACATAGTTTGTTCCCTTCATTGGAATCAGCCTGATGAGTATATTCCTAACTGGTTTTTATTTGCTCTGCCTCTGCATTGCTACTCACGAATGAGCCATTATGGAATTAATTTCTGTTTAATTAATTTGATGTTTGTTGCTGCAACAGTAAACCAGCCATGGGTGGTTTATATTTGTCCACCTTTTTCCTCATCTGATGTTGATCAGAAGTTCATACATGGAGTGGTTTCTACAGATGCTAAAAACTTAATCCAGTGAAGATTTGCATATCTGAGAGGTCACATTTTGATCTTTCAGGTTAAAACCTAAATATTTAAAGCTTTATAATGTTGCTTGTCATTTTCCTGCTTTCTAGTAATTAAGACTCACTCAAAAATTAGCAGGGTGTAGGCCTAGTAGGAGAAAAAAAAATGTGAAACTATGTGTAAGATACAGATTGTTGCCTTTTTTATTGTGAACAGTGTCAAACGTTAGCAGGACCCACAAGTGGTTCATAATCCCTATGAGGAGAGGCTGAGGGAGCTGGGGTTGTTCAGCCTGGAGAAGAGGAAGCTCAGGGCAGACCTTATTGCTGTCTACAACTACCTGAAAGGAGGTTGTAGCTAGGTGGGGGTTGGGCTCTTTTGCCAGGCAACCAGCAATAGAACAAGGGGACACAGTCTCAAGCTGTGCCAGGTTATAGACTGGATGTTAGGAGTCTTGCAAGAGAGAGTGATTGGCATTGGAATGGGCTGCCCAGGGAGGTGGTAGAGTTGCCATCCCTGGAGGTGTTCAAGCAAAGCCTGGATGAGGCACTTAGTGCCAGGGTCTGGTTGATTGGGCAGGGCTGGGGGATAGGTTGGACTGGATAATCTTGAAGGTCTCTTCCAACCTGCTTGATTGTACAATTCTATGATTCTAAGAACAATGTGTTCCCTTCTCTTTACTACTTAAATAATATGACTGTTAATTAAAACTTTGTCTTACAGAGAAATTGATGCTTCCTAACTTTATCTGGTTTGCATCATTAGAAGAGGCATTGAGCAACAACTACACTTCAGTGGTGATCAAAGCAACCTGCCCTTCACAGAATCACCATGGTTAGAAAACACCTCTTAAGATCATCAAGTCCAATCATTATCTAACTCAACCAGGGCCAAAAATCATCTGGCCTGAAATATAAGAACCATTTAGGAAACACTCTATTGAGTCTCTCATTGGAGGTTGACTGTATTCCACTGACACTGAAATGATTACTGTCATAATTCAATCACTTAGAAATAATGCTTTGCACTTCCACATTGATCCTCATCCCTGAGTATATAACCAGGCTAGCTGCTGAGTTATTTTCTGGAATTTCCTGAAGAATTTGGGATTTTCTCTTAATGACAAAAGCTGTGAGCTTGGTGTGAAATGTAATGACTCCAAAAGTGCTTTGATCCTTAGATAGCTACATAAGAGAAGTGCAAATACTCTGACGTTTCTAATGGGCACAGCATAGAGTAATAATGAAAGATGTTACTATGACTTAATATTTATATTGGTGTTGTGGTTTAAATAGCTAAAAATTCTAATTAGAGTAAACTGAGGGCTGCCACATGTCAGTTCCCTTAGCCACAGCCACTGGTGCCCTGAGGAGATGGCAGGACACGTGGCTGTGGTTCATAAAGGGCCCCTGGTCAGGCAGAGATCTCCCACAAGCTCGTGGGTAGAAACACAGATGTGCTGCACATGTGCACATCATTGAACACTGAAAACACACATTTCTTTGACTGGGGTTTTCTAGGAAGGCAGAAATTAGGGAAAAAGGAGGTAATAACCCTCTTAGAATAGAACTGTTTGTTACCAATGAGAAGTCTAAGCATTGAGAAGTCAGGAGAAAGACCTTAAAAGACCAGGCTGGTTTATGAGTTAAGATCTCAAGGATACAAAATTGCTTTTTCTTCTTGCCCCCTGATTTCTGGGTCATTAGAGTGCTCTGCCTTCACAGTCTCAGCCTGAAGTTTAGAAAGTCTGTGTGGGGGGGAGAGTTGTTTGTTTTCTTGATTTAATTAAGCTTGTGTTTTCCTATAATCACAGCTCCAAATGCTGAGGATAACCTCAAATACCACCAGAATAACCTCAAATACTTCCACTAATGCCCTGAGACTTGACTAAATTGCTACAACTTCTTGGGGCTGCATTGTCAATTTCCATAGTTTTCTGAAATGCCAGTTGTATATAACTTGTCCAAGCCTGACGAGGGGAACCAACGTCTTTATTTCATTCCATGGTTGTCACAAATAAATTAGGGAGTGGATGGAAACGTTTGAACTTTGAACATGCAACTGAAAATGCTTTCAGACCACTAAACTAAATATTTTGTCAGAAATAGATCCTGTCATTAAAACAGATGATAGTAAGCCATATGCTGTTGAAATCTGTGCCTGGTGGAAGGTTTGCTGTGGGCAGATGAGAGGGTGATAGTAAGTGTGGACCATTTGATTCTTTAATTATAGAGACAATTCTCCTGAAATCATTAAGGTTAGGAAAGGCCTCTTAGTATTATCAAGTCCTGCAAAGAATTGGATAAACTAAGTCAAAGCACAGTAGATGTGGCTTATATATTATTAAGCATGGGAGTCAATGATTTCACTTCTTTTGGGTACAATGAAGCATCTGTAAGAGTTTGGGTTGGTCTGGGTTTGGTGGGGCAGGAGCTGCTTTTTGGTTTGCTTTTTTAGTAGAAAAAACACAATTTTGATGTCAATGTGTTGTCTCAAATCTGAAAACAGTGGTGGACTGATAAACAGGCAGATAGTCATGGATTTAAGCTTGAAGAGGGTAGATTTAGATTGGACACTAGAAAGAAATTCTTTACAGCATACTTGATGAGACACTGGAATGGGTTGCCCAAGGAGGTCCATGAATGCCCTCTCCTTGGAGGCATTCATGGCCAGGTTGGATGAGACCTTGAGCAACCTGGTCTAGTGGGAGATGTCCCTGCTCATGGCAGGGGGCTGAAACTGAATGATCATAGAATGGTTTAGGTTGGAAGGGACCTCAAAGCTCAGCCAGTTCCAACCTCCTGCCAGAGGCAGGAACACCTCCCGCTGGAACAAGTTGCTCAAGGCCTCATCCAACCTGGCTTTAAACACCTCCAGGGAGGGAGCAGCCACAATCTTCCTGGGCAAACTATTCCAGTGTCTCACCACTCTCACTTTAAAGAACCCTTTTCTAACATCTAGTTAAAATCTTTTATCTTCTACTTTAAACCCATTACTCCTCATTCTGTCATTACAAGACCTCATAAATAGTCCCTCCCCAGCCTTCTTATAACCCTCTTCAGATACTGGAAGGCCACTGTAAGGTCTCCTTGAAGTCTTCTCAAGAGCCCCAACTCTTGTAGCCTGTCTTCATAGCAGGGCTGCTGCAGCACTCCCAGCATCTTGGTGGCCTCCTCTGGACTGGCTCCAACATTTTCATGTCCTGCTTGTGCTGGGGGCTCCAGAACTGCCCCCAGGACTGCAGGTGGGGTGTGAGGAGAGCAGAGCCAAGGGGCAGAATCCCCTCCTTTGCCCTGTGCCCACACTGCTCTTGCTGCAGCCCAGCACAGGGTTGCTGTCTGGGCTGCACTCACGCTGCAGGCTCCTGTTGAGCTTTTCATCAGCCCAGACCCCCAGGGCCTGTTCCTCAGGGCTGCTCTCAGCCACTCCTCACCCAGCCTGGAGCTGTGCTTGGGATTGCACCGACCCAGGTGCAGGACCTTAAATCTTTAAGGTCTCTTACAACCCAACCTGTTCTATGATTTAAAATTGGATCAGATCTTCTGCGCTCTGTAGGCATCCCGCAACCCATTCTCTGAACTAGAACAAGATGCTTTTCAGCTTGTTCAGACCTGGCTGACTTTGGACTCAAAATTAACTGTAAATGTACTTAAGTGTCTAAAAAATACAGTGTATAGCATGTAGGTGATGTGGTGACTGCTGCAGAACACCCCTAGACAAATGCCTGGATGAGGCAGGGATAAGATAAGATTGTTCCACAGTATTGTTTTTTAATTGCTCTTTAATTTACCCCTAGAGTGCCCATATTATAATCTGCTGCACAATTCTGCATGAGACTACTGGTCTATAAAGCAGTGACATTTAAAAGAAGAAACTATGTAACTCCTTTCAGATGCAGACTGCAGTTCACTGAGCTGGATGAATGATTTTTCCACGTCCCCAGGGGCGTGCACAGCTGAATATAGATCACCCAGAAAACCTGCCAGCCCTATCAGCAGAGATCCAGGCACTCCTTTCTCTCTTCCAGCACAGTCTCTGCAGAGAATTGCAGTTGCAGGTGCTTACAGTGTTGCTGCCTGGTTTGGAGGCCAAATACAAATGAGTAACAATGAATAATCTTGATTGCAGTGAGCTCAGCATCCAGACAGGGTAGGCTTTGTAAGGCGAGCTGTTGTGTATGCTAGGATGAGAGGAAATGGCCTCAAGTTGCACCAGGGGAGGATTAGGTTGGATCTTAGAAGTTTCTTCACTTAAAGAGTTCTCAAACACTGAAATGGGCTCCCCAGGGAGGTGATTGAATCCTCATCCCTGGAGGTGTTTAAAAGATAGAGATGTGATTCTGAGAGCCATGGTTTAGCATCAGCCTTGGTAGAGTTAGAGAATGGTTGGACTGGATGTTCTTAAAGGGTTTTCCCAACCAAACCAGTTCTGAAACTCTATGTTATACCCACGTTGAGTCTGGTCTGGGCAAACCAAAGCCTGGCACCTTTATTTCCCATGCTTGCTACTTGTCCCTTGCAGCCAGACGCTGTGAAGCAGTAGTGACAGCTCTGCCACAGCCCTTTCTGCCCCAGGGATGGGCAGAACTGCTGAAACCTCTTCGTTTTAGGTGGCTCTGAACTGCAAACGCTTCCAAAACAAGGCTGTAATGGCCTAAACAAAACCAGTGACTATTTCAGTATAAAAACAATTGCTAGTGGTGTCTCCCCTTGGGGGCTGAGCAGACTGAGAGGAGAGGCAGTCCTGGGGCCAGCAGTGAGGTGGGTTTGTCTCCAAGCTCTGAAGCTGCTCTGGCTTTGTATGCCCAGAACATGGGGCCGGCTCTGCAGGCAGGATTTGCATTTCGCTGGCGCTGGTGATGTCAGGGGCCGGCGTCTGCGAGGTCCCCGGGGCTGCGAGGATGAAGGGGAACAGGAGGCTGAAAAACAACAAAGATGAAGGAAAGAGAAAAGCCAAGTTTCAAACAGCAGTGCATTCAGCCTGCTTAGTCATAGATAGACAAACACAGGAGGGCTGGCAGAGGCCTATTTTCATCCTGGAACTCCTCCTCACGTCCTAGACTTGCTGGGCTGTGTTTGCTGTTGAGATAATATCCCCCTTCCCCCACCACCCACCGCTTGCTGAAGGAGCAGCCGTTGCAAAAGGAAGAAGGAAAAAAAAAGGCAGCAGTTGCCTTGCTCTGCCTGCAGGAGAAATGTCAGGAAGTGTCTGGTGGTGGGTGGGATGAAAGGAGGAAGCTGAACTCTAAAGAGAATATTCTAGCTCTGCTCGTGCAGACAAATGCCCCTCTGTGTTTTACTTGCTAAGAACATCCAGGAGCAGGTCTTCCTGCGTGCAGGCAGGATGAGAGTGGAGCAGGCACTGGATTTATCTGGATGTGCTGCACTATCCACATGAACTGGAGGGTGAAAAGCTGTAAACAGCCAGGGAGGAAGACAGGCATCATCAATAATTAATGGTGTCTTTTTGTAATGGGAATGAGCCAATATTAATTCTGAAGTTAATTTCTAGTTGGATGGATTTGTGGGTGTATATGAATTTTGGACCAGGATTTAAGTTCAGAGCAATCATGCTTTTATTCTAAATTATAATAATTGGAAATCTCTTTTCTGCATCTTCTTTTTCAATCTAAACAACACAGGCTTTTGTTTCCAAACATGCCAGGCATCAGGGTTGGTAGTTGGGTTTTTTTTGCACACCAAATACGGCAGTTTTCAGATACCCAAACTTAGTCTGGTTATAAATACAAAGGAAATTGTTTTCATTCATTTGTCACTGTGCAACCCTTTGGAAATAGGGAAGCCCAGAACATAGATAATGGTAGGTCCACTGAGTATATAAAGTCAGAGTCAACAGTGATGAAGGGACTTAATTGCAGACATCATGAAATATTTAAACAGAATAACCAGCATGGCCAAATGTGGTACTCAGACTTAACTCACCTAATCCTGTCCTGCAAATGGCTGATGCCATCCACCTTCAGTGACTCACCATCTCTTTTGACTCTTAAAAATGGTCACTATGGCATTTTCAAGCCCCTGATTCTTGCAGTGTTTCTGCAGCTTATTTTTTGGACTATGTGATCTATTGTGCAAAACTCAGAGGGAGATGAGAATTTGGTTTCTTATTTAACTTATAGACATCTTTGAGTTGTGGATGGGTCTGATCCAGAGCAGAGCTTAGCACAGACAGCAAGCAGAAGACTCATCTTTGTGCAGCAAGTATTTTTACGTGGCCAGTGATTATTTTCCAGCTGTGTTTACACCTCACCTGTGCTACCAGTAAAGAGTTAGAGGCAAGCTTTTTAGTGTATAACAAGTTTAGTTTCTAATAACAAGTCCAAGGCTTATAGCAGGTTCTTGTCTCAAAACAGAGGAGAGAAAATATCAATTTTCTCTTTGCTTTTGTGGTTTTTTTTTTCATCTCCTCCTTGTTGAAAATCTGAACTCCCACCTAACATCCTTCCAGCAACCTAACCCTGAGCTTTGGTCAGCAGTGGCAGAGATGGGGTTGGCAGCAAGCTGACAGGATTAAGACAAGCTCACAGGGTGAGGTAAGACCTCAGTGGGATGTTTTCATGCTGCTGGCATTGTGCTGACAGGGATGTTTAGAGCATTACTTGACGTAATAAGATACCAAAGCAAATCTTTTCAAAAGTGAACTGTTAAATTTTTTTTGGTAAAATAAGAGTGTCCTCAAGACCACAACTTTTGCCTAGGGTAGATGTCAGCATGTCAGACCTCTGGGAAGTGTGTTCACTTAAAGCAGTATTCATTTTATCTGTGTCTTCTGAACATCACTGAAAGATGGCATGAACAATCTCAGGAGCTGCTTGGCCACTTCTTTTCTTTGGAGACCTCCTCTTGATCTTCTGTTGTAAATCACACAGCAGTGCCCACTGACAAACTCTGTTACTGCTTTTTACCATCAGCCTGAATTCCAGGCTGTCACTACATCACTTTTTCCAAATGAAGAATAAAACTCTTCACTCAAATACTTCATTGCATAGAATGGTTTGGGTTGGATGGGACCTCCAAAGGTCATCCAGTCCAACCCCACTGCAGTGAGCAGGAGCATCCTCCATTAGATCAGGTTGCCCAGAGCCTTGTTGAGCCTGACCTTGAATATCTCCAGGGATGGGCCTCAACTATCTCCCTGGGCAACCTGTTCCAGTGTTCCACCACACTCGTGATAAAAAACTTCTTCAAGTTGTGGGGGAAAAAAAAGGTTTTCTAATTTTCGTATGGTTATCTCCTGGATGCTTCCAACATTTCCTCTTGGGGGTGCTGGTGAACGAGAAGCTCAGTCTGAGCTGTCAGTGTGGTCTGGCAGCCCAGAGAGCAACCAGTGCCTGGGCTGCAGCAAGAGAAGTGTGGGCAGCAGGGCGAGGGAAGTGATCCTCCCTCTGCTCCACACTGATGAGACTTCATCTGGAGCATTGTGTCCAATTCTGGAGCCACTATTGCAAGAGGGATATGGAGGTGCTGGAAGGTGTCCAGAGAAGGGCCACAAGGATGAGCAGAGGGCTGGAGCTGCTCTGCTATGGGGAGAGACTGAGGGAGTTGGGGCTGTTCAGTCTGGAGAGGAGAAGACTCCAAGGTGACCTTATTGTGACCTTTCAGTATCTGAAGGTGGCTACAAGAAAGCTGTGGAGGGACTTTTTAGGCTGTCAGGGAGTGATAGGACTGGGGGGGATGGAACAAAGCTAGAAATAAATAGATTCAAACTGGATGTTAGGAAGAGGTCTTCAGCATGAGGGTAGTGAGAGCCTGGAATGGGCTGCCCAGAGAGGTGGTGGAAGCCTCATGCCTGGAGGTGTTTAAGGCCAGGCTGGATGAGGCTCTGGACAGCCTGATCTAGTGTGAGGTGTCTCTGGGCATGGCAGGGAGGCTGGAACTGGCTGATCCTTGTGATCCCTTCCAACTGTGACTGATTCTGATTCTCTCCTGGATGCTTCTTCTGTCTGAGTTTATGTTTTGGAAATTACAGTGAATTTAAAAAAAGTACATCAAGAAGACATTACCAATTTTCAGCTGTTTAAGCAGCCTGATGAAATACAGCCTTGTGAGGCTGCTCGTTCTTTCTGCCCCACTTACATTCTTCTTGTAGCCAAACATTAACCAGAACTGCAGTCAGAACTGTTGGTGTTTTCACAGAGCTGAACCTTTCTGTTGAACACTTACCTGTAAGAACGAAGAACAGGACTCTCTTGAGCAGCTCCTACCTCCCATTCTTGTCACATATTGTCAGGAACAACATTTGAAATTCTCTTTAACGGCAGAAATGGAAGCTGTTAACTGCAGGGCAGCAGGATGAAGTTTAGTTATGCATCTCTTGCTTCTCTCCACAGCTCAAAGGAATGTACAGATTGATGGCTTTGTTGTGAGAGCTGTGCTGTAAGCATCCTTAACTCCAATTGACTCCACTGGAAGCAGAGGGCTCTTGGAGCCTCTTGGCAGCCAGACTCAACGTGCTCAAGTGTGCCTTTAGCAGACACAAATGGTGTGTACAAGCATCTCTGCCCACTGGCAGAACAGAGCTTCTGCTGAGAGGAGAAAACTGGCTGCCAGGGGAGGGAAAGCCCAGTTGTTCCAGAGCTCAAGATACCAGATTCCTCTTCTCTGCTTTCTCTGGATTGTGTGGTCTGGGACAAGTCACTGGGCTTCCTGATCTCAGAGTTTATTCTTAAGCCAGGCTATGAAGTAAAACATGTTAAAGGAAATGAGATGGTCAGCTACAATCACAGTGGGAACTGAGTATGAACGATAAAGAGTTGCACTTCTCAGGTTGTAGTAGCAGCCTATAACATTTCCTCCTTGGTTTCAACTACTTCAACAATTCTTTTTTCAGGCCCAATACTTTTCCAACCCATCCTGTCTCACCAGCCAAGCCCTCCTTCACACTGCAACACAAAGAAAAGACTGGATGAGGCACTTCGTGCCATGGTCTAGTTGACTGGCGAGGGCTGGGTGCTAGGTTGGACTGGATGATCTTGGAGGTCTCTTCCAAGCTGGTTGTTTCTATGAAAGCAGCGTGAGTAAAAGCCCTGAGGAGTAAAGCAGTGCTCTTGGATCTGCTGAGCAGTGCAAAGTAATTGTAGACAGGCTAGGGATTCCCACTGTGATCTTCCTTGCCCATCATGGGAAGGGTGGGGAAAAGAGGGAGAAGGAAAAGAGGAGAGATATGTGTTGGAAAGTTTCCTGTTACATTTCCTCTCTGACCTGCTGAATGTTTCTTTCACAGAAAGAAATCTCTTTTATGACTGTGGTGCTAGTTTGGATGCTAGCAGATGCTACTGCCACCTGAGACATTTCAGCAACTTCAGAGAAATTAGAAATGGAAAATCCTGACCTTTACCACAACTCCACAGTTCTGCTGGAGACTGTATTGTCAGTAGTGTTCAGATTGCAGACTTCCCTGCACGTCCAGCGTTACCTTTGTTGCAGATTCTTGAGCCTGATTTGGATCTCTTTTATTCCACTAAGAATCAAGATTCTGTCTGCTGAAATCAATGTTACTGTGCAAAGACAATCAACCCCTCTGCATGTGCTTGACTATTGCTGCAATCTCTTTATCTGTCTCCTTCATCACTTCCACTCAGCTGGGTTAAAAAAATGGCTTGCAGGCATATTTGTCATGATATACAGGAAAAACCTCTTGGAGAGCAGATTTAATCCTCCATGCTCAAGGAGGGAGTAAAAGTAGTGCAGGAGGGAGAAGAAAACTCTAATCAAGTGCCACAAGAAAGTTGTTGAGAGCTCTGCTGTGCATTACAGCAGCTATCAGCCACTCCTTTCACCCTGCCTCTCAGCTTTATGTACCAGATGTTGCTGTAGGCATTTAGCTTTTTTATTCCATAAAAGGTGACACTGTTATTCATGAAACCATGCTGAGCTCTAGAACTATGAAACCATTTGACAGCATTCCCTGCAGTTGCAGCCAGCAGAGCCTGCAGTTGGGCTGTACCTCCTGGCTGCCTCGCTGCTCTCATCTCCCTGTCCACTCCTTTTGCTTTCCTGATTTTTGGATGTTTTTCAAATTCCAGAGCATCTCTGTGACATACTTGAATTTGTACAAACAGCCATTAAACCGTTTCCCTCTAGGTCAAAACAGTCCAGGGGATGGCCAGGGAATGCAGACACATCACCTCCTCACAACATTTAATTGCTCCTCTAGCGGTGGAGCACATTACTGTGATTCATCCAATTTTTACTGTTTGTACACGGGACACTTAGAGAACCTCATGGGGTAATTATTCTTAATTAGCAAGTTGGACGCATGCCGTTCTTTCCTCCTGCAATCTGCAATTAATAATATAGAGATAATGCAGATTTCTTCTTGCCAGGCTTTTATTTATGTTTAGAGGAGGAGGAAAGGGTTTAGGGCAAAGCGATGGAAATCAGCCACCTGCTGAGATCTGCGCCTCCGGCACCTTAAGACCGTACCCTGCAGCAGAGACAGCTTCAAACACCTCAGTGTCAACTCCGTTCCCTCTTTCAGATACTCCTCCAAGGCCTGCCACAGAGGATCACAAGATGTTAAGGGCTGGAATGGACCTCTGGAAATCCTTTGAGTCCAGCCCCCCTGCCAGAGCAGGATCATAGGATCTAACGCAGGTCGCACAGGAGTACATCCAGACAGGTCTTGAAAGTCTGCAGAGAAGGAGACTCTCTGGGGAGCCTGTTCCAGTGCTCTCTGACCCTTACAGTAAAGAAATTCTTCCTCATGTTGAGGTGGAACTTCCCATGCTGTAGTTTACATCCATTGCCCCTTGTCACATCCATTGCCACTTGCACAGGGTGCAAGTGAGAAGAAGCTGTCCCTGTCCCTTCCCTCCTGACCCCCAGCCCACAGATATTGATACACATTTATTAGATCCCCTCTCAGTCTTCTCCTCTCTAGACTAAACAGGCCCAGGTCTCAGCCTTTCCTCACAGGGCAGTGCTCCAGGCCTTTTATTGTCCTTGTAGCCCTCTGTTGGACTCTCTCAAGTAGATCCCTGTCCCTCCTGAACTGGGGAGCCCCAGAGCTGGATGCAGTGTTCTAGGTAGGGCTCTTTCCTTTTTTTGCTTCTCTCAGGAGCCTTCATTGAACTAAGTTAACATGCTTAGTTGTGCCATGGGCAAGTTGTGCTATGGGAGGTTTAGGTTGGACATTAGGAATGATTTCTTCCCCAAAATGGAAGAGCCTGGGACCAGGCTGCCCATTGCGAAGTCCCCATCCCTGGAGGGGTTTCTGAGCTGTGTAGATGTGGTGGTGAGGGACATGGTTTAGTAGTGAACTTCATAGCATTGGGTTAATGGTTGGACTTGGATGATCTTAAAAGTTCTTGGTTTTTTTTTTTTCCCCCAGCCTAATGGATTTTCTGATTCTATGTATGCACTGATCATCCCAAAAACTGGATCAGGGTGATGTCTGGAGAAATACTTCAGAGCAGTTTTGAATGGTTACAGTTGCCATGAGGAGTTTCCACTGTGGGGCACAATGTTTATTTACAGTGGGACATAACCCAGGGAGAACATCTCAAACTTTCTTCCTCGGGGTTTGTTTTCGTAGGAGAGCAACAGCTGCCTGGTGTGAGTATTTACAAAACAGGTCATGGTTACCAGAAGTCGTTTTGATTTCAAGTCCTCATAGCCACATGGATGTTTCTTTGATTTCAAGCCCAGGATAAATGCTCACTCTGCAGTTACAAAACACATCATCATATCCCAGCCTCTGCTAGAAAACATGGAAATTCAAAGCTACTTTGTGGACTTCAGATAATGGTAGAGATTTTTGCCCAACTGGGAGCAGAAACTCTTGATTTATCGTAAAGTATGCTAAAAAAATTAACAGCTGCCTAAAATACAGCTCAGTTACAGTTAGAACACATCAACGGAGAACTCAGCCCTTTTACACTCAGTGTTTTGTGTTGTTTCCTCAGCAGACACAACCGGCAGTGAAGGAGGCAGCAGCAGTTTGTTTGTGTGCACTGAAAGCCAGTCCCAAATTTCTCCTTCCAGAGCTTTAACCTCTGAGACACCTCGTGGTAGAAACATTTACTGCTGGCAAGAGAGGGGCTGGAACCTCGGAGAGAATCCATTTTAAAACAACTTGGGGCTTCCATTCTGCCACACTTGGAAGTGGTCGCTGGAAGTCATGCAGCCAGTGCCACACTGAGTTGGCCTTTAGGGCAGATTTTTAGTTTAAAATGTAATGCTACCGAGAGATTCGTTTCGTTGCTAACAAAGTGAGCCTTTGACTGCCTAAGGCTTCGAGAATGTCGATGAGATTTGCTGGGTAATACTTTCTGACAACGGCACGGTTACAGTTTCTGTGCAAAATAAAGCAAACACGTGGCTCTCGCTTGGGTTTCGCTTGGGATTTGGTGCTTCAGACCTGAAAGTGAATGTGAAACTGCAGTGGGAGCTTGGGAGGGCGATGGATGGAGGCTCCCGTGGAATGGAAGTGTAAAAGTGCCGTGTGGTTGTCATGGCAGCACGGCACAGCGCAACACCGCGGGAACCAGGGATGTGAAATGAATGGGAAGTACTTTTAGATGCCTAACTGTGGAATGCAGTAACCGCAACCACTGTGAGGGTTTTGGGGGTTGTTGTTGTTGTTGCAGCTGCTTTATTTTTGAGCTAAGAATGATTGGTTTACATTGGAGGGGTTCGACATCCTCTTGTCAGAAGAGACGAGCTCAGAGCAGATCTTGGGTCGGTGCTCAAGGGGTTCATGTTGGCTTTCTCGTGCACCAGAGGGAAAGAAACGTGACCCACTCGTGCTGGCGCCGGCTTTCCGCCGCTATCCTTGGATCAATACTAGATCAAATTTGCTTTCTAAATAGAAGCGAAGGCTGCCGGCCGTGGTAAAGCAGCCAACTGAATTTACTGGGAAATAGATTTAGTTGACATTTTTCCAGCTGAGGGCTGTGGCTGCTGGGCGGGAGTGCCACCAGGCCCCGCAACTCGGTTCCCTTTGCGTCCGGGCTGTATCCCGGTGCTGGAGGCCGGTCGGAGCCGCCTGCCGTGACCGCGGGGCTGGGACGCGACCGGGACTTCGGCCCGCGCTGTGAACCTGGGCCGGCCGGCAGGCTCCCATCCGACTGACGTCCCGGGCAGCCAATCGCAAGCCGAGGCTCTTTGGTGACTTCGCCTCCCGCCGGTCAAATTGTCCAATCAGCACACGGGAGGTTAACGGATCAATTGGCGCTAACGTTGGTGGTCACGTGAGCAAATCGCCAGCGTGCAAGCTCCTTCCCAATGAGATCAAAGAGGTAGTGCAATAGGGACGCGTTATTGGTGGCTCCGCCTATCGGTCATTGCCGGCGAGGCCGGTGATTGGTTAGCGGGGTGGGAAAAGTGGTTTCCGGGGGCGGGGAAACTATATTAGGGACGGACAAAGGCGGCGGCGAGGCCGACCAGCTCGCCGCCATTTTAAGCAGTGGGCTCTGAGGAGCAGCACTCGCGGCCGGAGCAGCTCTTTTCTTCCTCTACCCTCCGCCACCACCATGTCGCGGGATCGGTTCCGTAGCCGTGGCGGCGGTGGAGGCGGCTTCCACCGGCGTGGGGGCGGCGGTGGCCGTGGCGGCCCAAACCACGATTTCCGTTCTCCGCCGCCCGGCATGGGCATGGGCCAGAATCGCGGCCCTATGGGAGGCGGCCCGCAGGGCCCGGGCGGCCCACCGGGCGGGGGCCCGAAGCCTGAGCCTCCGAAGCCACCTGTGTCAACCTCTGCTCCACCTTCTTCGTCTTCTTCATCCGCCTCCACCACAGCGGGAACTGCCAGCAGCCAGGCAGGTCCAGGAGCGCCTCCGCCGTCCACACTGCCCGCGGGGCAGCAACAGCAGCAGCAGCAGACGACCCCGGTCTCGACGCCCTCTTCTACTCCATCCGGCCCCGGAGGGCAGCCGCAGCCTAAACCGAGCCCCAGCCCCACCCCCGCCGGCGGTCCTAAGAAAGGACAAGGACAATCTCCTGGTGGCGGGCCCAAGGGACCGGGAGGTCCCCAACAGGGACCCGGTGGGCCGCACAAGGGCGGGCCGGGGCACCGCGGCGGGCCGGGGGGCGAGCCACGGGGCCGCGGGCAGCAGCAGCACCAGGGACAGCAGAGCCTCTCCTCGCAGCAAGGCTCGGCCGGTGGCGGCAGCGGCGGCGAGAAGCTCTCGGACGAGGTGAGTCATGGCCCCCTCCCCCCTCCCCGAGCCACAAGATGGCGGCGGCTGCGGCCCGGCCCGGCGGCTCCGCGCGCCCTCGCTGCCATCTTGAGGGGAGGAGCGCGGGGGCGGGGGGGGGGCCTGGGCGAGGCCGAGCCGAGAGCGGCGGCGGCGGGCAGCGGAGCCGGCCTTGGCGGCACCTAAACGTGATACGCGTGTTTCCTAGGTGTCTAGGCAGCTCCCGACTGCAGCCTGAGGGCTCTGTGGCAGTGTGGGTTTGTATTCGCTGCAGGCGGTGCTTCGGGCTTCCTGGCGGGAGAAGGCCGCGGCTTGGCGGGGCAGGCGCCGGGGCTTGCGCGTAGTGATGGCTCCAATGGTCTGCTTCTTTGTAGGGATTTAAAGCAAACCTCTCCCTTCTGAGGCGACCCGGGGAGAAGACCTATACTCAGCGTTGCCGCTTGTTTGTTGGGAATTTGCCTGCTGATATAACAGACGAAGACTTTAAAAGACTGTTCGCCAAATATGGGGAGCCAGGAGAGGTTTTTATCAACAAGGGGAAAGGCTTTGGATTCATTAAATTGGTAGGCTTTTTACTTTACGTCTATCCGTCTGATTCTTATGAACTAGTTATTTAAGCTTGGTTTTCTAAAACTGGATCTTGAACTTTCTAGGAATCTAGGGCCCTTGCAGAAATTGCGAAGGCAGAACTGGACGATACCCCCATGAGGGGCAGACAGCTTCGTGTTCGGTTTGCCACACATGCTGCTGCTCTTTCCGTGCGTAATCTTTCACCTTATGTGTCCAACGAGTTATTGGAGGAGGCCTTTTCTCAGTTCGGTCCAGTGGAAAGAGCTGTTGTGATTGTAGATGATCGAGGTAGATCAACGGGAAAAGGCATTGTTGAGTTTGCATCAAAGCCAGCTGCAAGAAAAGCATTTGAACGGTGTACTGAAGGAGTGTTTTTGTTGACAACGTAAGTATCTTGCTGCCTAGGAGTTAGTTTTAAGCTGAACCCAATTGTTGGCTTCTGGTTTGTCAGAATAGAACTTCTGATAGAAGAGTAAAACGAGTATTTTTTTTGTTCAGCACTCCTAGGCCAGTTATTGTGGAACCTTTGGAACAACTGGATGATGAAGATGGTCTTCCAGAAAAACTTGCTCAGAAGAATCCGATGTATCAAAAGTAGGCACTTATCTTTCGGTGTAAAGAGTATGTAGATGTTGTAGGTAGGGCTGTCCCAGTCTCTGAAGGAAGTGGAGTGATTTTTCAGAAACAGGCTTTGACTTTTGAGTAGTATTTTCTGTTCTTGGGGCTTTTGGTAATAGTTTTGCTTTTAGGTAAATAACACTGATCAGTTTAATGTATTCATTAATCGTTACATAAGCAGTTTCCTGCATTGTACCTCAAACAGCAAAGTCTAAATAGCAGCCTAATACCGTGGGGTTTGATATGTGTAGAAGCCCTTGAAAATCAGGCTTCAAATGTTTGCTTGTCTTGTTGAGAGCTATTGTCTTTAGGTGCATCTTATGCTTATCTCATAGGGAATTTGCAGACTGAAGTTTATTCTATTAAATGTTAAATAAGTAGCATTTTAATTCTGTGATAAGTAAAAACTAGTTGCTTATGGATTTGCTTTACAAAGCTGACCACTCTGCATATAAGAATAGGTGAGAGAATGTAGGAGTCTTTTCCTCAGTAGTAGGTTTAGGTCAGAGTCTGTATATTAAACGTGTTTGTAAAAATATTTTCTTAGATAAGGAAAAGAACTGCAGAAGGGATCCAGGCAGTCTTGTTTGTATGAGAAAGTGTTCAAAATTACTTGCTTTGATCAAAACCCTTCAATACTGAGGAAGTGTCTCAAAACCCCTGTAGCTTAGTGTTCTTAAAATGTTGCAATACTTTACATTGCTAATGCATGAAAAGCTTTTGAACTTGCCTAGTTTTGTTCCATTATTACTGAAGCTTAAACTCCAGTTTCTTTAGATGCCCCTCAGGCGTTTTGAAAAGTATTTAAAAACAAAATGAAGATTATTCCTTGCCTGTGAAAGACAGTGCTTGGGGTAAGTCAGCACTGAAAAAATCCCACCTCTCCATTTGCTGTTGTTTTGAGCAGCTTGGGCAAAGGCCTGACAGTTGCCAGCAGTGGAGTGTCTTAAGGAAGAAGTTAAGAACAAGAAAAACATGCAGTAGAACTGTAAGTGAGAAGATTTGCTTGGATATTACAATGCAGGAGCCTCCATTTTTACTGCAGTACTTGTAGAATTGTTCTATTTAAATGCTGCAATTTAAGCTTGTCAAATGCATCTGTCACAAGCAAGTTCTCTCTCGCATAGTTGTGAGGTGATATCTTCAGGGCTCTGTTGATGTTCCCTGATAGTTCTGCTTTTCTGCTTGTGTGATCTTCTATTGACCTTCAGTTTCCCCAGCCTGAAAGCCTCTTCCTTCTTGCAGGGAAAGAGAGACTCCTCCTCGTTTTGCTCAGCCTGGCAGTTTTGAATTTGAATATTCCCAGAGGTGGAAATCTTTAGATGAAATGGAAAAGCAGCAGAGAGAGCAAGTAGCAAAAAACATGAAAGATGCCAAGGACAAACTTGAAAGTGAGATGGAAGATGCTTATCATGAGCATCAGGCAAACCTCCTGCGTCAAGGTAATTGGCTTTGAGTTCTGTATCATCTTTTTGCTTTAGATGCAGTGTTGTTTAATGAATAAATTCATGCTTCCTACAGCCAACTTGAGAATGTCAGGCTCAAAAAGAGCAGCTGGTAGATTGCCAGTTTTTAATTAACTGCAGTAGTATTAAGAATATTAGCACTCTGAAGGCAGCTCTCTGCCAGAGTGCAGATGAGGTTGGTCTAACTCAAATCTGATGTTTGTGGAATAGCTGCTGACAAGTTTTGCTTCTGCAGATCTCATGAGGCGTCAGGAAGAGCTCAGACGCATGGAAGAGCTCCACAATCAAGAGATGCAGAAGCGCAAGGAAATCCAGCTGAGGTTGGTTTGGCTTTCATGGGGGAGGGGTTTCAATGTTCTTTGCTTTTTTTAACATGACTTACATATGAAAGTTTTTTATTTTTCAAGAAACACCACTGCTGCTTCAGCTTGTATTTGAGAAATTGAACTGCAGTGTAAGTTTTCTCTTGAGTATTTTGAGCATCATAGATTATACCTTGTGGGATTGGGGTTTTTTTTGTTCAAGTGTAATTAATTCAGTGCTTGTGGGACTCATGTTGGTGGGAAGTGTTGGTTATGCTGCACTGCTGAGGTTTGTCTGCTTTGGGATGATCAGGCAGGAGGAGGAGCGCCGCAGGAGGGAGGAGGAGATGATGATACGCCAGCGGGAGATGGAAGAACAGATGAGAAGACAGAGGGAAGAGAATTATAGTAGAATGGGTTACATGGATCCAGTAAGTGAAATCGTTAGTGTTTTCATGGATGTGTTACAATGTTCAGGAGTTCTCTGATGCATTCTCATGATTGAGATGTTGGTCTGTTTTCAACAAGAGGATGACCATGAAGATGAGCAGAGGGCTGGAGCACCTCTCCTGTGAGGACAGGCTGAGAGAGTTGGGATTATTCAGCCTGGAGAAGAGCAGGCTCTGGGGAGACTTGAGCAGCCTTCCAGTACTTAAAGTGAACTGCTGGAGAGGGACTTGTTACGCAACTGTGTAGTGACAGGACAAGGGGTAATGGATTCAAACTGGAAGAAGGTGGATTGAGATGAGACACTAAAAAACAGTTTGTCCCCACGAGGGCACTGAGGCACTGGAGCAGGTTGCCCACAAAAATTGAGGTGGCTCCAAGCCTGAAGGTGTTGGATGGGGCCTTGATTAACCTGGACTGGGTTATCAAGGAGGTGTCCTCCTACTGGAGTTGTCCCTGTCCATGGCAGGGAATTGGAATTAGATGATCTTTGGAGTCCCTTCTGACCCATATCATGCTTGCTCCTGCCATGTCTTTGTGTGGTTGCTGTGGTGGTAGTTGGCTGAAGGTGTGCTTCTGTCTCCTGAAAGGATGGGTTTGAGTAGTTAATTATCTGTGCTAAAAGCCATTTCTTCTATACAGAGGGAGAGAGACATGAGGATGGGTGGTGCCACCACAATGAACATGGGAGGTAAAGAATTTTTTACGTAATTCCTTTATGTGGTTAACTCATAAACTGTCAGAAGATGATTATGTATTTCTCTTCCTTAGATCCTTATGCTTCTGCAGCCCAGAAATTTCCACCTCTGGGAGGTGGTGGCGGAATAGGTTATGAAGCTAATCCAGGAGTTGGCCAAGCAGCCATGAGTGGTTCTATGATGGGAAGTGACATGGTAACGTATCCTGTGGTGGCTTTAGTTTAGCACAAGGGAATTGTTGCTGTTGGGACTTGAGTTTCTCTGCCAGTGTTCGGATGGTTGTGTAAATGTCACTGTTAACTGCTGACTCTCTTGTCAGGTGTTTAACACACAGAGTAGCGTGGCAGTACGTAGTAGTAGAGTAGTTGTTAACCATTATGGTAGCTTACAGAGTCGGAAGTTGTTTGTAAGTGAATTCAAATGTGCTCCTCAGCACATTTGCAATTAACTCTGACTTTATTGGACTTGGGAAATTCTGCGTCACTGTTAGGCTTGGAAGGATTTTTTTTAAAAATAAATCCTATGGAGAATCTGCCAAATTCCATCATTTAAACACCTCCTTTAGTAGTTCTTCAATATTTGATATTCTGTACTTGAGGACAAAAGAGATTTTTGTCCTTTCCTGTGTAACGTTGCATTTATTTTGTCCCTTCCAAGCCTAGTTAGGATGGATGCATGTTGGGACGGGTATGCTGTTAATTCAACAATCTGCTCATGTCCTTTTAGCAGCAGATTAATTTAAGTAATGAATGGTGAACAGCATATCACTGATGTGTGCTGATGTTTGCCATAGAAGAGCAGAAATGCTGGTTTTTAGCTTTAGGCATGTTCCAGCCATCCTTGACTGTAGCCCTTTTTGGGGTTCCTATCTTGCAAAGGAATGACAGCCTGTTGTTTTCCCTTGGTGGACACGACTATAGAGGTGGAGTTTGTTAAAGCCGTGGCATATCTCATGTCCTGAGGTTTGTCTTCAAACTGCACAATTTTTGGCACACTATATGTGTGAAGGGGCTGCCAGCCCACATGGTGTTAGCACACTAATGCAGATTAAAGAAATGCTGAGTGGGTAGGGTGGAGATCTGTCGGCTTAGGTGGTGATACCAGTGTGCTTTCACCCTTCTGAAGGGGTGTATGCTCTGTAGCACAAGCTGAACTAAATGATTTTTGGGTGGGTTTAGGCATCTGACTTGTGGTGAGCTACCATAGTAGCTTAAGTACCTTCTGTTTTTTTTGGGAACCATCTTTGGAAATAACGTTGCAGGCATCATTGATTCAGTAGACAGTGCCGCTGGCCTTACCGTATCCAGATAATCCACTGATACTGAAGCAGTTCCTAAGCTTCTGTGAACAATCAGGCAGTCTGTGATGAGTTCTGTGTTCGTTTTTCTCCTGGAATTCTTGGTACAGGTGCATGCTGAACTTGTGTAAGACTTGAGAAGGTGCTAATAATGCAGAAGGTGTGACAGGAAGATGGTTTAACTGCCTCGAGTTTCATAGGATGGGGATCTCTGCCACACATTGCTGCCACAGTTACTGAGCTGATAACTTTTAAGCAGACCTGGAGATTAAACTCAAGTTGCTGTGAGCTAGGCAGAAAGGATCTAGACAATCTTTCTGAAATTCCTTTCTTGGAAGGATTGACACTTTTCAGAAGTCCAGAACTTGAAGTGTGCATTTTCAGTTGCAGATAACCTTTTGTAACAACCAACTTACCACTGTTCCGTTACTCGGTAGTGGGAAACTTGCTTGAAGTGAAAGTTTAAAACTATCTCTGACTTTACAATGGCAGTTCTGTAGATGGAATGCTGATCACACCTACTGGTACAGTAACTGAACAAAGTACATGCAACTAGAGGTACTAGTAAAAAGACTTAAAGCCTCTGCTTTACTGCAGGGTTGATTTAGCTTTTACATCTTGGTGTGAAACCTTTCAATGCTGTGAAGTTGCGAGTTTGCCAAGAGCTTGCGGTGAAGGTGGGGGGGTGGGAAGGGAGATACTGACTCGATGCACACAGCCCTCTGTGCATAGTTCCAACTGGAAAGGGAATAAATTGTAATTCTTGGAAGAGGTTTTGCATATTCTGCAGCAGCTCTGGGGTCCGTGGGATGTTAACAAATGCAAGTCTTTGGAGCGAGCAGTTGCGTTGGTTAGGTAAATCATTGGTCATCAGCCTTTTTTTTCACATATATTTTTTTTTTCTTCTTGCAATCCAGTAGTGCTCACACTCAGTTTTGGTTACTGCCTAAGGCCTCTGCAGTTTAGTCAGCAGACCCTAGTCTCTTTAACCCATCTTGAAAAGCACATGGTCTCTATTGCAGCACATGCCATTAACTGGTGAGTAGGCATTCTGTTTACCACGACATTTGATGAATGTCAGCTCATACTTGAGTGAACTGAAGAGTCATTTTCTGGCTAGGCTCGTGGAAATGACAGTGATGTAATCTCTAAGCTTTTCCTGCACTAAAGGTGAGAAGTTTGCAAGCTGTTTGCATTAACTTGGTTGAAAATTGCTAGAGCTCATTTGGAAAAGTTGTTTTTAATTCACATCTGCACTAATGCTTACATTTCTAGCACTGCAGGGAGGATCTGTTCTTTGTAACAGATGTATGAGAATGCATCAAGTGGGAACATACCTCAAGGCATGTATGACAATAAACTAATTTTTAAATTACCCTTTTTTCCTTTCTATGTTCCCGGTACCTGTGGATCGGCTCAATGGTGATTGTATCGACGAACCTTGACTACGGAACCTTCTAAAAATATATACTTAACACACATGGACATCAACTACCTATAATGAACTGTTAATTCTGTTCCAATAGCGTCCTGAACGCTTTGGGCAGGGAGGTGCGGGGCCCGTGGGTGGCCAGGGTCCTAGAGGAATGGGGCCTGGAACACCAACAGGATATGGTAGAGGGAGAGAAGAATATGAAGGCCCAAACAAAAAGCCCCGATTTTAGATGTGACCTGTAGTTTCATTCCAGTTTGGTTTTTTGTCTGTCTTGTTTAGACACCAACTTTTTAATTCTTGCATTTTAGTAAGAAAGCTACGTTTTTATGGATGTTAGAAACTTACTGACCTAATATTTGTAAGTGGTCTGTTTGGGCGAGTACAATTTAATTATGTAATGCAGTGTTTCAAAACAAATTTAGCTGTTTTTTTGATGTATAACGTCCCTAACTTGATGGCAGTGTACCTTGTGCCACTGAATTCCCAAAGTGTACCAACTTTTTTTTACTGTGCTTCAAATAAATAGAAAACTAAATGTAGTAACTCTCCTTTGCCATTCGTGGTTAAACAAATGAGGCTAAAGTACCACACCTACAGTAAGCCCAGAGTCCTGAATAGAGGTCAAACCAGACCAGGGTGTGGAACTGGGGTGAAGAGAGATCTCCTCCCAGAATGCCTCTAGCCTAAGATTGGGCCAAACAGTAGCCAAACTTTCCAGTAAGGTGCAGGTTTTTTGAGCATTAATTGTGCTGCAATAAGGAAGTAAATTAAAACTCTTGCAAGTGCTGTAAGACAATAACTGAAGCTACGCTGCAAGCAGTGCAGTATGTAACATGTCCTCTTTTAGCTCTGGCTAACGGGTGGTGGGATGGTAGCACGTAACCACCTTGGCAGTTACTGCTTGGTATCTTTTAAAGACTTAAAGCAGAAGACTAGCAATGGTTACTTGAAAAAGACAAAACCATAGAATGACTTGTACTGGCTGACTTCAGAACTAAAGGATTGTTAATGTGATGTTTATATGCTCTTAAGCTCTCTGCGATTACAGGATCTGGCCTTGCTCCGTATTGTACGTGAAATTGCTTGGCAAAAAGACCAGACGTGTTACTGGAGTGATTTAAAGTTAACTTGCTTGTGTCCTCATGCTAATTGAGTGGACTAATTTGCCTAGTTCAGAATACAATCATTTGTATTACGAGGACTGCAGGAACTATTCTTAAATCGTGTAGCCAGTGGGCAAATTATGTAAACTACAGAAATTAGCTTGCTTGCATGATGGTTATCGCTCTTTTATTATTGATGTTTGGAGATAATGCTTCAAAAGTAGTATCTGAATCTGGAGTTTAATAGTTAATACTACACAGTGCAAATAAACTCCCTTTAAGGTTCTTTTGTAGAAGATTTGCTGAATTCGTTAGCTTGCTGTTCATTTCATTAAGCCCCAGAAGAATCTCAGAGCATTCTGGACTCATTGCTAAGGTAGTTTCTTTGCTTATTTATTACACTGTACCAGATAAGCTGGGAACATGACTTCCCAGTGTCAGATACCTTGGTGTTAATGCAGGATTCGTCAACCTGCTTGGCACAAAGTAGGTAAAGTTATTTTGGCTGTACCTTCACACCATTCCCCAACTACCCAGCATTCTGTGAGTAGCTTTTTAATCTTCCAGAGGTCTCTTTTTTTTTCCCATTTCTTGTGCTAAGTATTGGCTAATTCTAAATTCTATGCCAAATTTTTTTTCCTCTGTGGTTAAAACTTCAGTATCAGATTTTTGCAGTATTTGAGAGTGCAGATGATTTGATCCCTCTTGAAGTGTTCACTGGAAGTGCTGTTACTCCTTACATAAAAAAAATAGCATGTTGTGAGAAGCTGCTACCAGGTAACACAGGTGAGAGCATGAAGTGTGCTAAAGAGCAACTCTGCTCACTTGAACGCTTCTTATTGTCCCAGTAAGGTTTGGGGGTTGCTAACATGCTACAGTGATCGATTGCTGTTCAGGAAATTCCTGATTGGCAGTTCCCAGAGTGTGGACCAAGCATTTGGGAGTACTTGTATTGGATACTTAGTTTGAAAATGAGCAGTTCCGATGCAATTTGCTTGATTGAAGTAGTGTTAATTAATGCATATGTTCTCTGGAAGGGTGTTCATGGGACACCCGCTAAAGGTTGAAGGTGTCTTGAGGTGGGGAATTCTGAACTTAAACATTAAATTAATTTTTTTCAGTTTATTTTTCAGATTACATGTCATTCTTTATTAAAGAGATGCTGGTGCATATCCTAAAGTATGTTCTTTTATAGTTATGTAACTTGGAAGAGTTGAAGGATGCTGATGTCCTTGTACCTTACAGAGGTTGTCTTTTGGTACCCCTGTTTTGTACGTAAGCTTCTGTTGCTAGATAACAAAAATAGCTGAGTTGCAAAACCATGCTGAGTACCCTGCAAGATTTGGCAGTTTTCAAAACATCAGAAAGTTGGGGTTAAATCTAGCTTTGTTGGGAGCTGCAGAAGCAGAACTTCTAAAACAAGTTCTGCTTTCAGTTGGATGTATTAAACAGGCATACAATTAACTAGCCAACGTCTTTCCAAGACCTTTTAAAGGCTGTGTCTTTAAAAGCTGGCAAACATGTCAACTTCAAAATATGCTTAAAGCTGCTAAATGTGGGAGGTGAGAAAGTTATGTTCCTTTGCTCTGTTCCTATGAGGTTTTGGACTTTTTTCTCCTAAAATCAGATTGATATCATTGAAGCTTTAAAAAAACTCAAAACCAAACATTTAGGAAAGTGCTTTGTTGGTCAGACCTGGTTTTGGATGGTCTGAATCACATAGCCAAATTTTTATACTGGACTGGGAGGATATTTGCTGTTGCAATTTAGTTTCCTTCATCAAAATTGAGCCCATTTTGACACTGAGATCTCTTAAAAACTGCAGCCTGTAGAAATTGGTATCGTTACAGACGTGTCTTCATACTTTTCTCAGGAATGAATGCAGAATAATCTTCTCTTCTGGTGTAGACACACTAATCATTTATACAGCTGATGAGAAACTGAATCTGCTTTTGAGATTTTGTGGTATTTTTGTGGTAGGAAAAAAAAATTCTTGGCTTCTCTTTGGCAACCATTTATCATGGCAGCAAATTTTTGCTGGAGTTTGAGACTGCAATTTACACTTAAACCAAAAAAACTAGTGGCCTGCTACATAACTGCACTTAGCCAGCATTTCTGCAGTTCATAACTGTGAGGAACGTAGTCCCACAAATGGCAATGGACATTAGGACCCGGATGTAGTATTCCTGCTTGCTCCAAGATTCTCATTGCCGACTGCGTACAGGTAGGTAACAAGCAATATCATCTAACTTGGTGACTTTCTATGTAATCTTATACTTGTGGGTATTCTGACATCACACTTCTGACTGTGGAATTACAGTGCAGCACTCTCCATACCTGTATATGTTGAGCTTGCATCAAAGCCGCGTGGTTTTCAGTTTGAAGCTTTGTCTTGTTCAGAGGCAACAAGTGACGGTGGTTCTCAGACGAGCGTTTTCAGACCCGATTCCTTTGTGCATATCAACTCGGCTTCTGTGGCTTTCTTAGTTCTGATGTAACCAAAGTATTCTTAGAGGAGCTCTGTGGGGAAGAGGGAATGTGGTCTTAGACTTGCTCAAGTAGTCACCTAGGTGCTGTCAGTGCCTAGAAAAGGACTGTTCACGCTCTCTGTAGTGACCCAGTGGCCCATCCTCAGCACATCCCTCTGTAGGGTCCTGGCTCAGTAGGAAATGCATTGGAATCACTGTTCTGGCCTTCGGGTGTGCTCCCAGCCTGCTAATACAGACAGCTTGGAGACTGGTGGGGATTTTTTTTTGAGGACAAACACATGAGTGCTTGAATATCTCTGTAAGCAGTTTCATAGAGCTTATTGGACATTTCAGTTGTCTATTTTAATCCTTGACTGACAAGCATAATGCATTCCTCTGCCTTTAATTGACAGCAATGAGATTCTGTATTTCTGCCTTGTAGACTCATCTTGGTAGTATAATGCTCAATTTCATTTTTCATCAGTCTTGGGGATGTAATTCTAAACTCTTCATTACTAGAAGCACTGAATGTAGTGTTTCAGGATGATTAACATGCTTTACATTTCCAGACATCCAGACATGCTGATCTGCAGATCTTTTGCATTAGCTCTTCAACCTGAATTTCAAGGTCCCTTGTTTTCAGCACATGATCTAGCTCTTGTCTGATACTCAGTTTTTCAGAGGTGTTGTAATGTATTTCCCTACTTGTTCTGCAAAGTTCTGCTTTGCATACTTCTGGTAATACTGTCAAGTGTGGATCCTTCTGTGTCATCTTCCAGGCAGGATTCTTGCTGGGGAACAGGGAATCTGCTGGACAGCCTTGCCCTCTGCTTTAGTTACCTTCTTATATTCCATTGAAAGCCTGAAGTAGTAGCAGCTGCACCTTAAGATCGTAACAGCAGGTCTTGGGTTACACCTCAGTGAGTGTAGCCAAACTCCAGCTAGTCAAGCATTGACACCACTGTCACAAGTCAGTTTGGCTTCTCGCAGTGGCTTGCCTGTGCCTAGACTTCAGCAGCAATACCAGTGGCAGCCTGCATGCTGTCGCCTAGCAAAACTGCACTGGTGAACTCTAAACCAGTGCTCAGACCTGACTTAGTTATTCCAGTGTGCTCTGGAAACTTGGCCTGCAGGAATGTCATGGAGGGGTTACTGGCACATCTGCCTTGTTCTACATACTTGAACTAGCAGGTTTTTTACACTCTTGGAGCAAGCGGTTTGTGACTGAACCCTGGGTCTCATACCAGCTCTGACTGTCTGCAGTAATGAAACTTGGTGTGGTAGCTAACTTGAAAAGCAAATAGCCATGTCTGCTCTAAGTCAGTCTGTAACAAGTGGGTACAAGTAATGACATTAAAGTGCTTGCATTGTGTTTCATCTTGGTTTTATACCTGTGTGAAAAACACTTTTTTTTCTCAAAAGCTTACCTGAAGCTCAGAAGTGTGGTGTCAGAATACATTTGCGTACCTGTTAGGCCCTCAGATCAGGTACTGGTGCTGTCAGGAGAGCCCAGCACAGTGTGGATGGGGGCTTTACTGTAACATTAAGCATACACAGTGCTGATTTGCTTGCAGTTTTCCCCATAGCTAAACACTGAGGCCTGTGAGTAGTTTAGGACTCGAGCAGTACTGGGGTTGCATGTCTCTGTTAATCATTGCCAGCTGCAGTGACAGGATCAGGAAGGCCAGTGGCTTGTTCCATTATGTTAAATGAGGCTAAGCATGTTGGAAAGGATACACTAAAAGTATGCTGCTCTGGGTTAATGACTTGCCTTCTTCCACTACTAGCAAGTTTGGAATCAGCTAATTAGCTTCAGATACATTTTTTTTTCTTCTCCTCATACAACCTAGTGGGGCTGTTAAATAGCTGCTTACTGGAAAAGGAAAAAAAGGGAGGATTGGCCTTTTCCCACCTCTGTCATTGCTGCTAGATAATGATTGACATGTTAGGACTTGGCTGTGCAATCCCGCAGTGGTCTGTGAATACCCCATCTCTCTAAATGTTGCTTCTGAACACCAGTACTGAAGAGCTAACTTGGGAGGGCTGGGAGGAGTGTTGCTATAAGTGAATCTGGAGTGTTAAAAAGGATGCACAAAGATATAGTATCCCTTATGCATGGTGTTTGTTGCTATGGCATAGAGAACAAAACGTGCATACTTTACTGCTCCTGAGGGCCATGATAAAACCCAGGTGGTGGGTCTGAGACTAAACTTGAACTTGGCCCTGCCTGGTCAGATCACACTGTGACCATGGTGTGATTTGTCTCCCTCCCAGAGGTGTGCACAGAACCTAACAGTGCACCCCCAGCTGCTGCCCATTGCAGTTCACCCTTGACTTAGCTGCAGCAAAAGGGTGGGGTTGGGTCTTCAGAAGGGAAGAACCTTGCCAAGAACAAAAGCTGTGACTGACAGTGCTGACCTCCAGTGTCTTCCTTTGGCTTTTGAAGCACTTGTAGGACTACAGGAGTTAGGGACACTTCACTCCTTCACGAAGGAGAGGAAAGGAGACAAGATTAGGGTAAAAAGAGTTGAAGTAGCTTGACAAAATTGTGAATGCCTTCACATAAGGGATAGTATACCTCTGGCTGCCATCAAACCTCACTGTACTCAGACTGGTGGTTACGGTTTGTGCTCAGACAAGGTGCAGTTCTGCAGTCAACTACCTGCATATTCTTTCATCTCTTCACGAGTGCTCAGGCTAGCCTATTTCTGCCCCTTACTCTTCCACTTAGTGTTTTGGAATAATTTGTAAATTTCTGCCCCCCACACCCCCCCCCACCTCATAACTAATCAGTCCATGTATCTTAAAACTTTGATTTTTAAGTTAGTCACAGTTTTCTGCGTGTTACCTTAATAACATCAGTTGTTATCCTTTAGGTGAAGATGAAAGCTGAGTGAAACTGGAGTGCTCATCCATGGGAAGTAAGCATAACTTCTGATGTTGCTTGAAACGGTGGGGGGGGAGTAACAAAGGCTTCTTGGACACTTGATGTTCAGTCAGCTTTGGGTTGGTGACTTGAGAAATTGCTGTGAGTGAAAGAGTGAACTTGAACCTGCTGTGCACCCAGGCTCTGTCTTGGGTTTTGTGGTATCTTGGCAGCAGTGGTTAAAAGTACCTTTGTAGTCAGGAGTTTGTACAAAAGATCTCAAATCTCCATGAGTTTGACTTCTGAATGTTTTTCCAGTTCAGGAGCTGAGCATGAGCACATCCAGCATGATGCCCAGTGGTGTATGGAGGGACCAGGACAGCATGAGGACAAGTAAGTAGTTGGTGTCCTGACTGTTGTCTGTCACCCTCCGATGTATTGTGCAGCTCCTGCCTGAAATTTGCCCTCAAATCATCTCAATTTTATATAAACCAGCTGAATCTTTCTTTTGTAGAGCCAAGATAGAACCATTGTTTGAAGCTTTTCAGCCCTGCAGCATCAAATAAACTGTCCTCTGAATGCTGTAGGTGGTCAAAGGAGAAATAACTCTGAATGGGGTGGGTGATGGTCAGCAAGGAGAAAGGGGAACAATAGAGCAGCTGCCTCTCAGATGTTGATTCAACTGAAAGTTGTCACAAAACTGCTTTTCTGAAATATTTTTATGAACACTGAACTTTGAAACCAACCTGAACTACAAAAAAGCACAGGCAAATAGGAATTTAGGGAAAAATTAACTTGTGGAGCTGTAATTAATGTCATTTTCCCTCTAATTTACCATTAAAACTACAAGGGGGAACTGCAGATATTTAAAATCTTGTGAGGACCAACACCCAAAGTACCTAAACTGAGGAGTGATGAGGGGTAAGTAATGGCGTAGATCTGCCACAACTGAACCTGTGAGGGCAGTGAGCTTGAGCTGGTGATCTCCATTGCTAGGGTAGTAAAATGAAGTCATTTCAGTCCTGACATGGAAGTGGATGAAATGTGAATGCTGTTTGTTGGACTCGAGAACTTAAGGTCCTAGAAAGCCTTGAGGTGCATGACCTGTTGTGCTGTGCTGACTCTCTCTCTGTTGATGTGGGTGGTGGCTGCTGGTGGTTTTACTCTTCCCTGCTAACAAGTGTGCTTTGTGCTTGCAGAGGAAGATGGAGTCTGAATGCAGTGAAGAGGAGCCAGGAGCATCCAACTTCTAAAATAAATAAACTATTTATTTTTTTCCTACAAAGAACTCTCTCTTATCCTCTGTGGCCTTGGGGTGGGTAGGCTATCTGCTGTGGTGCAGAGGAGTTTGAGCAGCACTGACAAGTAGGACAGTGAAAGGGGACACACAGGATGGAGTACAGGGGTGAGAAGAGTCGTTGGATCCTACTGAGGATCAGAGGAGCACTCATGACCAGTACAAACCTGACGTGCACAGAACTGTCCTTTTTTTTCTTGGCTGAGATTGTGCTGTGGGTTTCCTCTTGTGGTTCAGGTGATCAGTTCTGAGTGCACCTGCTAAGTGATGGGGCTTTTTAAGGGGCAGTGGTTTGGAACTACAGCAAGGCAGATCTAGATTGGATGTTAGAAGATCTTTATTATGAGGGTGGTGGAGGTCACATCTCTGAAGATATTCAAGGTCAGGTTTGACTGGGCTCTGAGCAACTTCCTGAGATGTCCCTGCTGCCTGCAATGAGGGTTTGACCTAGATGACTTCTGGAGGTCCCACCTCAGTGCATGCTAAGATTCTCTTAAGGGTCTTTGTTCCCCCTGCCTGCACGCCTATCCTCTGTGGTTTAGATCGTGGAACTCTTATCTGTGCATGCCCTGGGGCTTGCAGAGAGGCTTCAGAAGAGCTTGGTGCTGCCTGGAAAGCTGCTGAGAGCTAAGTTTCCCTTGTTCATGCAATCAGGTGCTTGGGTGCAGGGTAACTGAGGTATTTCACTCTTGATTTCACTGCTTTCTGGTATGGGCCAGACTCTGAAAAGGCTCCAGCAAGGAGATTTTGTGGTTTCTCAACAGTCATGCTGTGGGGGCTGAATCTTGGGGATTGTCTCCACACCATCTGCAGACTTTATGCAGGGTTTTTTATCTCAAATCCTATTACTTTGCACTAATGTCTGGGTGTCCACGGTGACAGGATGGACTGCTTCCTATGTGAACCTTCCACCCTGAAGGTGAGTCTAGTGTTCAACAGGTTGAGCTTCACCTACACCTTGTAAATCAAACCCTGGCTTGCTTCTGCCTGGAGCCAAGCTGCTGGGATGGTTGGGAGAAAGGCAAAAAGCCCTGAGGTGGGGGGGTTAGGGGCCAGCCTTGACCTTAGTCTGCTGAAGGCAAACAAAGCTTGGCCCTTATTTGTCCAAAGCCTCCAACTTCTGTCCTGGCCCGCAGCTCTGCAGTGGGGGTGAAACCTGCTGTGGATGAAAGAACATGCTTTAAAAGCTGAAAGCTGACAACTTTTAAGCTGAAGGATGATGGTTTTGGGTGGGTTCTCCTTGGAACAACAAACCCGGGAGTGGTGATGAGCTGCGATGTCACCAGCACACCGAAGCTGTGACCCTGTGCTGTGGGTGTGAGGGAGCTGAGCTGCTGCCATCCCTTGTACAAGATTTGGCTAGGTTTGAATTCTCTTGTAACCCCCAGGAGTTTTCCTGAGACAAGAACGGTTTCAGCTCCCCCTGGCCTGTTGCTGTTTATCAGCCGAATCACAGCAAGCAGCTCCTCCGCTGCAGCAATCCCAGCACGGCCGGGGAACGATAAGCTGCCAGGGGTAAAAATAGCGCCAGTGCTGCACCCCCGTGACGCTGCACGGCTCTGCTGGGCTCGGTGCTGAGCCGGGCTGGGACACGGTTCCTGCTCCTTCATCTTTTATTGGCATTAACAAAAATCTTTCCACTTCGCTTGACGTTGCCGCTAGTGCCGCGGCAGCTCCCCCGGGCCCTGCCGCTCGCCAGCCCCGTTCCGGAGCCTGGCCGTGTGCCGGAGGCCGAGGCAGGCGCTGGCGCAGATGGTGACGCAGGCTCGGGGAGGGCGGCAGCCGCCTCCGCCGCCCCAGAGCAGCCTCCTCGGTGCCGGCAGAGAAGCTGTGCTGCAGCTGCCAGATCCCGAGGAGCTGATGGCATCCGTGCCCGCAGCCCTGCCCGTGCCAGGGTCTTGGCAGCCCCTCGCACTGTGGCCGCCCGGAGCCGGTGACCCGCCGTGGGTGCTGACACGGGGCTCGACCCGCTCACGAAGCCCCAGCTGTGGGGGGGGTTCGATTTTTGGCTGTTTTTCCGCATTTTCTGCCCCCAGCTCTCGTTTGGTGCTGGGACGGCGCTGGCTATGGCAGGGGATCGCAGCCTTGGGGTATGGGGAGGTGAAGCTGCAGATCTAAGCAGCTCCCGCCCGGGCGGCGCCCCATGGCTTTGGGGTGTCGGTGTCCCTGCCCCCGCTTCTGCTGCGGGGGCCGGGAGCGGGGCCAAGGCCAGGGCCGGGGCCCGGATCCGAGCCGTGCTGAACCGACCCGCCCCCGGCCCCGCCCGCTCGTCCCCACCATGGCGGCGGCGTTCAGGGTCCTGCGCGTCCTGCTCGGGCTCTTCTTCGTGCTGACCGGCGCCGTCAAGCTCACGGAGCAGCTCTCAGCCGACCTGTACCGGCACATGGTGAGCTCGGCTGCGCGGCGGGCGGCACCGAGCCCCGGAACCGCGGGGCTAAGCCCACGGGTGGGGAGGAGTGGACTGGGGTGCTGGGGAGGGCACTTTGGGGTGTTGAGGTGCAAGGCGAGCAGGTTGGGGTGCCGGGTTGAGCCCCTTGGGGTGCTGGGGTGAGCAAGCTTGAGCCCTTTGGGGTGTAGGACTGAGCCCCTCTGGGGTGAGCAGTGGCTGAGCCCGTAGGGGCACAGGGCGAAGTCTCCTGGGATGCAGGGCAAAGCAGAGCACCCCCAGCAGAGGAGCTGTGCCAGCCAGCCCTGGACTCAGGGCCGCCCCACTCCCCTCCTTCCCTTCCAGCACTCGCAGTTCGTGCGCTACGCCGAGGTCTTTCCCCTGAAGGATTTGGGGTTCACGCCGGAGCCAGGCCAGTACCTGGCCGTGGTGGGCTGGGTGGAGGTGGTGACTGGGCTGCTGCTGGCATTCGGGCCCCAGCTCCTGCAGGAGATCAGCAACTTCATCCTCAGCGTCGTCATGATCGGTGAGAGCAAGCGAGCACCCAGCACCCCATACAGTGAGCACCCAGCACCCCGTACAGCAAGCACCCACCCAGCACTCTGTACAGTGAGCACCCAGCACCCTGTATAGCGAGCACCCAGTGCCCTGTATAGCGAGCACCCACCCAGCACCCTGTATAGCGAGCACCCAGCACCTTGTACAGTGAGCACCCAGTACCCTGTACAGCGAGCACCCAGCACCCTGTATAGCGAGCACCCAGCGCCCTGTACAGCGAGCACCCATCACCCTGTATAGCGAGCACCCAGCGCCCTGTACAGCGAGCACCCACCCAGCACCCCGTACAGCGAGCACCCAGCACCCCGTACAGCGAGCACCCAGCACCCTGTACAGCGAGCACCCAGCGCCCTGTACAGCGAGCACCCAGCACCCCGTACAGCGAGCACCCACCCATCACCCTGTACAGTGAGCACCCAGCACCCCGTACAGCGAGCACCCAGCACCCCATACAGCGAGCACCCAGCATCCTGTACAGTGAGCACCCAGCACCCCATACAGCGAGCACCCAGCGCCCCGTACAGCGAACACCCAGCACCCTGTACAGCAAGCACCCAGCACCCTGTACGGAGCCTGGGGGGGACTTGTGGGCAGGGACCGCCATTCCCACTCTCTTCTCCTCGCCCAGGTGCCATCTACACGCTGCTGGTGCTGCGGGAGCCCCTGGCCATGTGTGCCCCTGCCACCCTCTGCCTCGCCCTCCTGCTGCTCCTCAACATCCGTGGGTATGGGCCCCCTGCGAAGCCCAAGTTCGAGTGACAGGAGGCAGGGTGGGTGGCTCGGGTGGCTGGGTGGCAGGATGATTGGCTCAGCCATCAGGAGGAGATGCCCTGACAGAATTTCCCAGGACAGCATCGTATCCTGTGAGGTAATCTGGGACTGGGGCAATGGTGTGTCCTCTCCTGCCACTGCCAGGGATCCCCATGCTGTGTGACCCAGGCTGGTGCTGTGAGGTTGGGGCTGCTGCACCACCCTGGCACTGCCACCAGTCTGGCAGCTCTGTTGCGAAACCCGCACAAGGTGAGCAGCTGTTCCCGGTGTTTGGCTGGGCTGGGCTGGCTCTGCTCTCCTGGTGGCTTTTGTATTTTGGAATAAAGCCTCTTGTTTTTCACGTTCTGCTTCCCCTGTTTATTTCTGCCTCCCCAGTGCTGAGCCAAGGGGGCTGAAGGGATGCCCTGAGTTTGGAGACCCTGGGGACAAAGACTGAGGACTGGCAGAAGCTGGCAGCAGCTGATGTGGAGGCAGATAGCTGGTGGGGAGAGCCCACGTAGGAGTGGGAGCCATCCAGAACCATTCAGCAATGTGCCAGGCCATTTGCAGCACAGCCAGGGGGGTGACAGTGGCAGCGTGACCCTTCCTCAAGCTTATACCCAAGCAGGCACATGCATTTTTGGCATCTTGCTCTAGTGAGACCCTGGGCCCATGGGCACCCCTCTGCCACCCTAGATGAACACAGCCAACGTGGGCCACTCAGGATGAACCCAGAGGTCGTGTTTGAAGCCACATCTCCCAGCATGGTGGCTGGGGTGGGTGAGCAGAGTGGCTGTGACACCCCCTTACCCCAGCAGGACCTGAAGCCCCTTCCACCTAAGCAACATCCACGAATTTCAGGGCCATTAAGAAGCAGTGAGTCAGATTTTCACAGGATTTTGGGGGGGGAGCTGCTCCTCCTAAATCCAACTTTGAAGCCAACAAAAGCTCTAAGAGCTGAGAGGAGGCAGATTCCAGCTTTGATCCCTTTCAGGGCATCCCCCCCCCCCTCCCTTTTTTTTTTCTCCAGCTGCTGGGTGCAGAAACTTGACCCTTCCACTGCTTTCATCCCAGCGTGGGTGGGAAAAGGGCCCTGGGAAATGGTCCTAAAAAGGGCTGGGGGTATGCGAGGGGGGGGTCGGCAGTGCCGGTACCGGCACTGCCGACCCCCCCTCGCATACCCCCAGCCCCGTCGACAGGCGCAAGGGGGTCTTAGCATGGCTCCAAAGTGGGAATCCCCCATTACATACACACACAGGTGCTGCCCACAGGCACTGACCCCCACGGGGGGCTTGGGATGGGAAGAGAGGGGGTGGGTCAGGCAGCCTCTGTCTCCCCCAGTGCTTAAATCCTTCCCCAGCCTGGCTGGATCAGACAGTGAGGAGCAGCCAGAGAGGACGCAGCTGGTTCAGCTCGCTTCAGTGGGGTAAGTGACCCACTTGGGGTGTGGGTGAGGAGAAGAATGCCCTGTGGAGACAGGGGTGAGGGAAGACGAAGAGAAATGAGCTGGAGGGAGGGAGCTGGGGGCTCTTTGGGGGTCTGGGCTGACTCTGAAGAACTGAAACCCACCAAGATGAGCCTTGAATCTCTCCTCACGGTAGCTCATGCCCTCTGTGCCTCAGCCTGGTGCTGGGTGTGCCAAATCCAACCCTGCCACGCTGGAAAACACTCGCTGGGTGACTCAGAGCTGTCGGCGAGGTGTGGGCAGGTAGCAATGGGAGGTGAAGGAGCTGCAGCCCAGGGATGCAGCTCTTGCAGCACAATCTGGTTTTTCACAGCCAGGACCAGCAAACAGCAGGGTGGCAACCTGCCTGGCACAGGGCCGGGAGACACAGAGTGCTTGTACCTGCCTGTTCGTACCTGAGGTCTCTCCATTCCAGGGCATGCAGAGCCGATGGGTGACTTCTCCACGGGTGTCCTGATGGGGGGGGTTTTGGGGTGCTGGGAGCAGGGCAGGGATGGGTGTCCCCAGCAGGCGCACGGCTGCGTGGGTGGTGTTGAGCCCCACAGCTGCCAGCTGGAGACGATGCAGCACCTCCGGGTGCTGCCGGTCAGGGCTCTGCCCCTTAGCCGCGGTGCAGCTGTGCCTGCCACTCCCCAGGGAGCCCTGGCTGGGCAGTGGGGGGGGACATGGCTGGGGCTGGGCTGGGAGTTGGTCCTGGAGCTTCTTTTCTCCTATGAGCTCCTCGTCCCTTGTGAGGAGCTGTAGGAGGCTGAGCCTTTCTAGCAGATGATGGCATCGCCACTGGTGATGCCACCGGTGCCCAGCTGCTCGGGTCGTGTTCCTCTGCTGTCCTTCAGAGGCTGGCTGGGGCCGTGCCACTGATTGTCCACTCATCTTTGCAGGAGCCTGGGATGAACCTCTCGGTGCCAGGGCTGTTGCCAGCAGGGAACCCTGACGACTGCGTGCCCAACGACCCGGTGCAGTTTGTGCTGGTGCCTGCTGTCTACTGCCTGGTGCTGTGCGTGGGGCTGCCGGGCAACTTGGTGGCCCTGCTGGTTTTCCTGCAGAACGGCAAGGTGAGGAAGGCCATCCGCATCTACCTCATCAACCTGACGCTGGCAGACATCCTCTTCAACCTCACCCTGCCCCTCTGGATCTCCTACTACCTGGCCGGCGGCGACTGGCTGCTCTCAGAGGCCGCTTGCCGCCTGGCAGGGGCTGCCTACTACCTGGCGACCTACAGCGCCGTCACCTTCATGGCACTCATCAGCTTCAACCGGTTCTGCGCGGTGCGGGCGGCACGGCGCCAGCTGCCGCTGACGGGGCGCCGGGGAGCTGCGCTGGCCTGTGCCATGGCCTGGCTGCTGGGGCTGGGCTGTGCCATGCCCACCCTGGCTGCACAACAGACCTTTCCCGCCCGGGCCGGTGCCACCGCCTGCTTCGAGCAGCACGGGCGTCAGCGGGTGTACGCCTACGCCATGGTGGGGTTCTTCGGTGCCGCCTTCCTGGTGGTGCTGGGCACCTATGCCTCCATTGCCAGGGCTCTCTCCGTGCCCGCCGCTGCCTCACCGGGCTCCCACCGGCAGCAGGCACGTGCCATGGTGCTGGGAATGCTGCTGGTCTTCGTGGTCTGCGTGGCACCGTACCACCTCACGCTGGCCCCCTGGGTGGGCAGCCAGCCTCCTGTGCCGCTCTGCGGGCCCCCTGCCACCCTGGACGTGCTGCACATGCTGAGCGTGGCCCTGCTCAGCCTCAACAGCTGCCTTGACCCCCTCGTCTACTGCTTCTCCATCCGACGCTTCCGCGCTGACCTGGCACGGACCCTGCGCAAGGTCGGCCGCTGCCTCCCGCTCTCCCCGCCAGCCCCCGCCCTGCCCGGTGCCCGCACGTCCTCCTTTGCCTCCTCGTAGTGGAGTGGGCGCTGAGGTCCTGTTCCAGGCTGCTCTGGTGTCGCTGTCCCAGCAGGATGGGGCCCGAGCACCTGGCTGGGGATGGGGAGCAGCACGAGGGGAGGTCTGGTTTTGTGCAGCCCTCCTCTTCCTCCCACCTCCGTTCTGCTCTGCCCGTGGTTTACGGTCACGCACGGATCCTGCCCTCCACTTTCACCGGCAGCAGGAGGGCAGAGGCTGAGCCATGGCAAGAAAGGACAGGGATGAATGCCCAGGGGTTGCTGTCCCTTCCCGGAGGTCTCCTTCCCATGAGACACGCATGATGAAAGGCATCTGTGGCATGAGCCAAGCTGCCTGGCGGGGGTGTGTGTGGGGACCTGTGGCCAATCCCACCCTGCAACGCGCCCCAGTCTCACACCCTCATCCCTCCTGCCTCTCTCAGGATTAAAAGTTAATGAACCGAAGGCTTCCCCCATCTCTTTGCTGGCGGGCACCACTGCCACACACTGAGCAGTGCCAGCTGCCCTGCACTCTGAGACAGAGCTGGGCATGGGACATCCCCCGGCACCCCCTTCCCACCCCCTGCAGCAGCATCCTTCTCCTGGGAAGCTCCTGTACCAGGGACTGCTCCCCGTGCCCCATTCCCTGCCCACAGATGGGCAGCCATGGTGGGCACAGTGCAGCTGCCAGCCCCGTGCCTGCCACCTACTTTCCCGATGAGCCCTGGCGTGCTGCGTGGGCGGCAGAGCTGGCGCAGAGCCGTGGGCGGCTGCGTGGGAGGAAGACGGTGTTTTCCCAGCCCTGGCTCCTTCCTGCCGCCACCGCAGCCTCGTTCCCTGGCACTGCACGGACGGGAGCGATGGATGGTGGCAGCCACGTGGGCTCTGAGGCATCGGCACACTGGTGGGTGCATCAGCTGCCCCTAACTGGAGGGTTTGCCACTCCAACACAAGCTTGATCTCTGGCATTCTCCAACCCACGAGTGTCTGGGAGGGACACGTGGCACGGAGCAGAAGGAGATAGGCTGCCCCAGGGACAGCTGGCACAGCACAGGCAGGGTGGTAATGCAATGGCTGGGTGATGCCGTGCCCGGCAGTGGTGTTATTAACCACTGCCAAGCTGCCAGTGGGAAGAGGAAAGTGGAGGGCAGGAGCAGACTCGGGGGGGGAGTCTCCACGTGCCATGGGGTACACCATCATGACTCAGGGACACCACAGCTCAGTTAACCTGGCAAAGGCTTGCAGGATGCCAGGATGCTTTGTCCTGGCTCCATGCAATTGTGCCCATGGGCTAGGCTGGACGGAGCTGGTCTCTGTGCCATGGTGCCACGCCTCAGCAGAACTGGGACACAGTCAAGGGTGCCCCTGCTCCACAGCCAGCCCTGGCCCAGCGCTGCTCGGCCACCTGCTTGTTCCCCTGTTGAAGTTCATCTAAAATGTTAATCCTTTTATGTAACTGCTCAGGGAGGTGGGCAGAGCTCTGTGCCCTGTGTGCAGCCCAGGCAGCTTTGCTGGTGGCAACATGGGGTTGGTGAGGACTGGGGCTCACACACACAAACCCCCGCGGGGCAGCAGGGCTTTTTGGGGTCTCTGCATGCCAGGGCTGGGAGCAGCCCCGGCTCTGGTTCTGGTGGAGCGTTCAAGGGAAGAAACTGTGCAGCAGAGGGGTAACAGTGAGGGTGGCCATGGGGCTGCTGAGCAAAACGGCCCAAGACAGAGGTGGGTCCGCAGAGCTTCAGTGCTGGGATTAGAGCCTGGATCCAGCCTCACTCTCCCCACAGAGTGCTGCTCTCCTCTTGCCCCCTGCCACCCCCGGGGAAACACCTGTGCCCTCCAGCTCTGACCATCCCACTGGGTGACACAGTCAGCTTGGCTGGGGCATGGACACAAACCACCAGGACCTGGCTGCTTAAAAACTTGCTCCAGGCACTTGCCTGGGCATGGCAAGTGGCATGGTAGGTGGCTTCGAGGCCAGCACGGTGCCAGGGCTGGGCATGTGCCATGGTATGGCTCCTGCAGCTGCACACAGAGAAGTGTTAACCAGGTTATTGTTCTGCTAGGCTTCTGACACGGGCATGCAGTAATAGTAATTATAACAATCATTGTTATTAGCAAATTACAGGGTGTGGCTCGAGTGGATCAGTAGGTGGGCAGCAAACTGGGTCCTTGTGGACTGCACCTTGCCCGTGGCTGTCTCGGTATTCCCAGGGCTGTCCTGGTACCTTTGCTGCCACGGGCAGGAGTGGTTGATAGGTCCCAATGTGCCCCAAATGGGTGCCCACGGGTGGATACCACCCATCCCAGTGCTAGCCCATCCTGGCCGGGCAGAGCCCACGCATCGTTCCCCACCGGCGGCAGCTCCCTAGTCCCTGTTCCCCCAGCCCGGTCCTGGCTGCTCCCCGACGAGGGTCCCGGGTACCGGGAGGCGGCGGCAGAGCCGCACCGGAGCCATCTTGCGCCGCCGCCGCCCGCTCTGACTCCCGGGGAAAATCCACCGCCGTGTCTTGGCTGTGCCGCGGCGGCTCCTCACCGATCCGCACCGATCCGATCCGCACCGATCCGATCCGCGCCCATCCGCACCGTTCCGCGGCGGCTCCGCACCGATCCGCGCCGCTCCGCGACCATCCACGCTGCACTGCGGGGCCGCCGCCACTCGCATGCTCTCACCCGCGGGGTGCCGAGCCGGGACCGACCGAGCCCAACTGAGCCCCTCAGGTACCAACCGGGCCGGGCCGTCGGGGAACCGCCCGGCGGCGGCCGGAGAATGTAGACGGCGGGAGCGGGGTAAGAACCGGCGGAGGGGTGTCGTGGGAAGGAGTGGGGGTGGTCGGTTCCCCAGTGCTGCCGTCCCCCGAGGCTGGCATCGCGGGGCGGGCGCGGGGGCTCCGCTCCCGGGGGACCCGCTCTGCCCAGCGCGGTGGGGTTGTCCCCAACGAGGCTCTGGGGCCCTGCGGGACAAAGCCCCCCCCTCCATCTCGGGGGACAGGACGTGTGTCCCGGGGACCATCCATCGCCGGCGGGCGGGTGCTGGGGGAAGCCGGGGGAGCTGGCAAGATGGCTGGGGGCATCGCCTCGGCGGGGGTGGGAGAAGGGCTGCGGGCACTCCCCACCTCCAGCTGTGTGAGGCTTTGGGGAGGGGGCTGAAGCTCTCAGCCCCCCCACCCAAGAAGGTGACACCAGTCATCCTGGTGCTTTCCCGCTGCGGGGAGCTCAGGACAGGGTCTGGCAGGCCCAGGACCCCTCCCCAGCCTTGGTAGTCTCCCCTCTCACCGTCCTGCGAGGCTGGGGGGGCAGAAGAGGTGCTGGTGCTAGGTGCAGGGGCCGTGTCCTGGCCAGGCTGGTGCAGGTCCGGGGCTGCCAGCGGGTGCTGGGAGCTGCTGCAGAGCCTGAGCCGAGCTGTGGCTGCTGCCGCGCACCCAGGGCTCCACGGCACAGCCCAGCCTTGCCGGCAAGGAGGGCAGATTCTGGGGGGCCTGGGTCTGGGTCTGTCCTCTCTCGTCACCCTCCATCTCCTGGGGGGGGGGGGGGGTGGGGTGGGTGTTGTTGGGGGAACCAGTGTGGTCCCTCCACCCCACGGCAAACCTGCAGATCAAGTTGGCATGGGACCACTGGTCCCCGTCCATCCTGTGACATCCAGCCCTGCACGTCACCTGCCCCGCGGGGCTCGGGGCCACGCCGCCTGCAGGGTCCCTGTCCTCTCCCTGTGCCAGCCACGAAGAGCCCCGAGAAGGCAGGAGGGGGCAGAGCCAGGCTGCTGTGTGCAAGCTGCCCCTGTGGCAGCCGGGGCTGGGAGGAGGCAGCCTCCCGTGGTGTAAGTGAGGGCAGGATCTGGCCGGCAGCGCAGATTCTCCTTTAGGAGATGGATGTCGGTTCCCATCCATCTCGTTTCCTTGCCCCCGTGCTCCCACTGTCCTCCCACACGTGTTTGCAGCTCTTGGCCCTCGAGGACCCCATCTGCTGGGGCATGGAGCAGGGGATGCCTACCAGGAATGGGGAGGGCTATGCTCAGGGGGCTGGAAGGGGACACGTCAGCCCTGGCAGAGCATTGCTCAAATGCTGGCAGGGCCAGGAGGGAAAAAATAGCCACCAAAGTGAGTGTGGAGCACCTGAGCTGGAGGGGCCTTTCGGCTGTGGGGTGGTGACAGCACTGGCATGGGGCAGTGCAGACACAAGCCATGTTTGGGGCTGCCTTGGACTTCAATACTGCACTGAGCTTGGGCCCCAGGACCAGCTCCAGGCATCCCTGCTGCAAGGAAAGGGATGACACAATCGTGATGTTCCCATCCAGCTTGGGTGAATTGGTGCTGAGCCCTCAGTGCCCAAATCTTCCTCTTAAGTACCAGGGCTTGTGCAGTGTGAGCTGCAGGATCAGCACTTGGCCCATGCAGTCCTCCTGCTGGGCTTGGCTCCAGCAGTCTGGGCAAGGAAGGGGGAGAGAAGGGCAGGCAATGGGGAGCCCAGGGTGGGGGGCTCTGGAGGGGACCTTTCCTTCAGCCTTCCCATCACTAGCTCAGAGGCAGAGCTGTGCCAGCATCTGTGGGACACAGAAGCCATAGGGCTGGTGGCTGTACTGGTGTGGGGTTCTCCATGAGTCTGCCCACCCATCAGGGCAGGATCAGATCCTATGTTGGGGTCCTGTGCCCAGCTGGTGTTGCTGGTGCTGAGGCTGGGGCTCCAGCTCCAGGTTTTGCAGATGCTTGTGTCTCTCTGACAAGCTGTTCTGAAACCCTGGATCCCACCCAGCCAGAAATTTGGATCTGGAGCCAAAGGTGACTCTTGGCCCTGACTGCCAACACGGGAGAAGCTAAAATCTGGATCTGAGCAGCAACACGAGGAGCCTGGAGCTGGCTCAGGAGGTGGACATGTGGATGGGCTCCTTCTGCCCATGAAATTGGATTTCCTGAAATAGCCTGTTGAAGACCAGAGCCCGGCAGGGACCGAATGACAGGTCACCAGGGGTGTGGAAGCCCCACCACGATGCTGGCTGCCTGTTTCAAGACGTTGGCAGGCAGCAATAGCAGTAAAATACGGTGGCATTGCCGGGAGAGCAGAGCGCTGGAGAGCTAAGAATAGCAGGCGAGACGTGCTGGCACCGCGGGCAGGGCTGGGGGTGCACATCTGCTGTGTCCCAGGGCACATAGTGGTGATGGGGTGGATGGAGGTGGCAGCCTGTCTCCTTCACAGAGGGGAGGACAGCCCCGTGGTGCAGGTGGCACAGGGCATGGCAGGCGCCAGCAGAAGGCAAGGGGATAGAGAGTAGGTTGCCCAGGGAGGTGGTGGCATCACTGTCCCCAGAGGTGTTCAAGAAACATGTGGACATGGCACTTTAGTAGGCATGGTGGTGTTGGGTTGGTGGTTGGACTGGGTGATCTTAGAGGGCTTTTCCAACTGAAACAATTCTATGATTCTATGAAGAATGGTGCCCGGTGCTGCCAACCCTGCATAGGGCCCCTCAGTGTGGCCTCAGGGCTCTGCTGTCCCCAAGAGCCATGTGTGAAGCTTGTGCTGCTGAAGTGGCCTCAGGATCAGGGCTCTCTCGATGGCCCTGCGGTTCCTGGTACCTGTATGAGCAGCAGCATGGGGGGACAACCCCAGGAGGCCAGGAGGTCTGAGCTCAGCACTCCACACTCACCTCTCCCAAGCTGGGCAGTATCAAGCTCTTCTGCTCCCTTTGCACTGCCCAGTGCTCAGAAGCTTGTCCCCAGAGCCGGTATGGAGCTGGTATGCGTCTGCCATGGGCACTGGAGCCGAGCCCCGGGGAGGCCAGGCTGCCCTCTGCCAGCCGTGGTGGTGGCACGTGGCCGCAGAGCCAGTGCCCATCAGATTAAGGAGAATTAATTTGTACTTTCCCCGGGTGTGCCTCGGGCACCTGGTGTCCCCCTCCCAGCAGCAGCTGTGCTCCGGCAGCTCCCCTGGCAGCGCTTCTCCAACCTGCCCTCAATCCTAATTAAATTTCCCACGTGCCCCCAGCCCAGCTCCCTTCTGCCCAAACGCTGGAGCGGGAAGGAGCCATGACATGGTTTCTAATCAGCTTTCTGAATTCAGAGTTCCTCTGCCTGCCGTTGGAGGAGGCTTCTGGCAGCCTTTGTCTGGTGCTGCCCGAGCAGGGTGCTGCTCTGCGGTTCCCCTCGAAGGCAGGGCGGCAGCGACGCCAGCATCCTGGAGAGCAAACGGCTCAGCACCACTCACAGAGGCAGCCAGGAGGCCCCCACGCAGACCCAGTGCTGGTTGGAGCTGGGCACTTGCAGTGGCATCAGCAGCATCCCACAGACCTTGCCACGTGCGGCTGGGTGGGAGCCAAAGCAGGCAGCCTCCCCACCACAACCTGGCTGTGCCAGCAGTGCTGAGCCCAACAGTGCTCTGCCCACGGTGAAGTGCTGGTGGTACTGAGCCCAGCAGTGCTGTGCCCACAGTGCCAGCTGCTTCTGGCAAGCCTAGAACACTGTTGCTGCTGTTCTCCTGGGGCTCATTCTGCATTGCTCTCGTGGAGCCGGGCAGCGGGTGCAGGAGCTGGGCACTCTGCCCTGTGTGCCCATCCTGGCACAGCTCTGCCGTGGCCAGTGTACAGCCGGTGCATTGCTGGGTTTGGCTCTTTGCTTGGCACCCAGCCCTCGTGGGCAGCGAGTTGTGGCTCTGAGCAAAGCCAGGGGATGCAAACACATCCCAGTGCTGCCAACCCCCCAATTAATAGCCTGTGAATCACGATGCCATTGGAGGAGCAGATGTTTGTGGTGTGGCTGCCAGCACTCCTCGTTTCACCGCGGGTCTGCTTGGCCTTAAACTGGCAGCTTTGGGTGGCAGGCGGTGGCAGGAGCCTCACTGCCTGCCTGGCCCTATCCTCTGGCACGGTCGGGAGCTGCTTGGGCTGGGAATTAGCTGGAGTTTTTGGTGGGCAGAGTGGATGGGAGAACAGCCTGGCCGTGGGCGTGTGGGGGTGCCGCTGCGGAGCCAGAGGACTGTGAAAGCTGAAGGTATCAAGTCCCACTGTGGTGCGTGGTGGGGGCCTGCTGGTCTCCCATCCCTGTCATTGTGGCCTCAGCCCGGGGTGCCCTCTGTCTCCCCAAGGGGCTGGAAGGGCTGTGGTGGGACTGGAGATTCTGTGCTGTTTGTTTTGGGGGTGATGAATTGGTTGTTACAGGGGAAATGCTGTGTGTCTCTTGGATGTGGCTGTCCCGTGCTATGGTGGTGCAGCCTGGCCCAGTGTAGTGTTCCCAGCTGGTGGGTTGGGGCGAGACCCTGTGGTGGTCCATGCACCCCAGGTTGGTGCCATCAGTGCAGCCAAGCCAAGGGGTGGTCTTGGTGTTTTGTGCCTTGACTCCATTCTGCTGGCCCTCTCTGGGTGGGGGTGAAGTCTGGGACACCACTTGGTGTCAGAGTGTGTGGGGGGGCTGATGGGGGTGGGGGCTGCATGCAGGTGTCTGGGGGGTGCAGAGGAGGGGGTAGGTAGGGAGTGATGGTGAGGGGTAGGGGGTGTGGGAATGCTGCAGGGTGCGAACAGTGGGGTGAGAGGTGGGAGCAGTGGGGTGCAGGGTGGGAGCAGCGGGGTGCAGAGTGAGAGCAGTGGGGTGCAGGGTGGGAGCAGCGGGGTGAGAGGTGGCAGCAGTGGGGTGCAGGGTGTGAGCAGTGGGGTGCAGGGTGTGAGCAGTGGGGTGAGAGGTGGCACCAGTGGGATGCAGGGTGGGAGCAGCGGGGTGCAGGGTGGGAGCAGCGGGGTGCAGGGTGAGAGCAGTGGGGTGCAGGGTGGGAGCAGTGGGGTGCAGGGTGTGAGCAGTGGGGTGCAGGGTGGGAGCAGCGGGGTTCAGGGTGCACAGAGCTGCAGCAGTGTGGGAGCAACTGGGTGCATGTGGCTGTGGGGCTGTGCGGGTGCATGGGGATGCAGTGGCATGGAGCAGGCATGCAGCTGTCTGGGCATGTGGGTCCTGTGTCCACCCGGGCGTGTGGAGCTGTCTGTCTGTCCATGTGTGCTAAGCTGTGTGTCCATCTGGGTGTATGTGGCTGTGTGTCCATCTGGGTGTGCAGGGCTGCATGTCTGTCCAAGTGTGCTGAGCTGTGTGTCCATCTGGGTGTATGTGGCTGTGTGTCCATCTGGGTGTGCAGGGCTGCATGTCTGTCCAGGTGTGCTGAGCTGTATGTCCATCCGGGTGTATGTGGCTTTGTGTCCATCTGGGTGTGCATGCCTGCGTGTCCATCCAGGTGTGCTTAGCTGTGTGTCTGTCTGGGCGTGTGGAGCTATCTGTCTGTCCAAGTGTGCTGAGCTGTGTGTCCATCTGGGTGTGCAGGGCTGCATGTCTGTCCAGGTGTGTGGGGCTGTGTGTCGGTGCAGGTGTGCATGCCTGTGTGTCCGTCCAGACCTGCCTAGCTGTGTGTCCGTCCAGCCATCAGGGGTTGCCTTTCTGCCTGCCTGCCTGTGGGCACAAGGCAACGCAGCGGTGCGGTGCGGTGCGTGGGCACCCGCGGGTGCAGCTGGCGTGGGCAGCCCCTCGGCGGGGGGTGCGTGGCTGTGCGCGGGGGTGGCTGGAGCGCGCCGGGGAGCGCGCGTGGGTGTGTCTGAAGCGTGCGGGGGCGACGGCTCCGCCACCACCTCTTGTCGACTGGAAAGGTGCCGGCGGTGGCGGTGGTGGTGGTGGCCCAGGCACTGGGAGAGTGGCTATCGCCGGGCTGCCCTTGGGTGGCAGTGACCTCAAGGATGCCTCCAGCCGGGCCGCTGGCCGCTCGCTGCGTGGCCTGGCCGCGGCGTGAGCAGCCCGTGGGGATTTAGCTGGAAAAGAGCGAATCCAGGCACCGCTGCGCTGCTTCCGTCCTCCGGCTCCTGCCGAGCCCAGATGGGCAACTTCGTGGCTTAGCGGCAGCGGGAGGGTGAGTGGCGACAGGAGAAGGGGCTGCTGGGTGGGAGGGAGTGGGCTTGGCTGGGCTCAGGGGGGTCTATGCCTCGCACAGCCTCTCTCCCAGGAGTCCTCCACTTTATGCCCAGCGGTACCGGTGCGCTGGGAGGGGGAACTGAGTCTTCCCAGCCCGGACAGAGCAAGGGTCTCCCAGGCAGCCAGAGTCTCTCCTAACCCTTTCCTGGCTGAGCCCTCCGCCCTGGCAGCTACCTCCTCGTTTCAGTGTGCAGCAGATGGCTCCCGGCCAGCTCTCTCCCAGACAAGCCTGGGCACCGTCTTGGATCTCGCCCGGCCGGGATGGGTAGCTCCCAGCGCAGAGGTCTCTGCTCCCTTTCCCTGCAGCCCTGTGCGGGGTGGGGGCTGTGTCTGCTGGGGCTGGGGGCCAGGGGCTGTGCACGCTACAGGTGACAGGCTGGGCTGTGCCTGAGCTGAGCTCACCTTTGGGGACACGATGTGCTCAGCCCTGCGGACACGGCGGTCCCGCGGTGGGTGTTTGCTCCAAAGGAGGCAAGGTGAAATCTCGCTGCTGCCAGCCCAGCTCTTCACGGGCTGTCCCCAAGCACCGGCGTCCACGGCTGGCTGTAGGAACAGAAGGGAGAGACTTCTTGTGGGAGAGGCTCTTCTGTGTGCACAGAGCTGGGGGCACATGGTGACATTGCCTGGAGCCCCGCGTGGGTGGGTGTTCATTCGCCTGCCTGTTACCGTGCGGAGAGCAGAGCAGGGATCGAGCCCCAGAGTGGCCAGATAAGCACCTCCCGGCAGCATGGGGAGCAGGGGAGGGCTGCACCTCTGTGTGTCTGGGGACAGAGACCTCTCTGTGGTGTCAGTGTGCCAGCCCACGGGTGGAGCTGGGGAGCCCCACTTGCCTGCCAGACAGACGGCCTCGCTGCCACCGAGTGGCACAGCCAGTGCTGACATCTGTGCCTCCAGCCCTGCCTGGCTTTGGTGCGCTCCTGGCACAGTCACGGTGGCAGTCAGGTCCCTCTGTGCCTCGCCCTGGTTTCTCCTCACCACGTTGCCTCTCCAGGAGATGAACCTGTGCTCTCCACTGAGTTTTCTCCAAAGGGAAACTGAGGCAGGAGGAGGGAAAGTAGCAGAGCCCTTCCTGATCCCTGCCACCCTCCTGCTCGATCCCATGCCTCACCCTGGGTTGTTTTTTCCTGCCAAGCGGTGCCAAGAGCCGGAGGCAAGCAAGGGCGTCCTGGGACACAGCTCTCAGATGTGTCTGCTCCTTCTGCCGCCGCCTTGGCGCATCCCTGGCCTAGGGCTGTGAGTGGAGCTGGTGGTTGGGCTGCCAGTGGCTGGCTGCGGCACGTGCTGCCAGGTGGCACGGTGGCGGCGGTGCTGACTGCGGTGGCTGTGGTAGCCATGCCAGAGTGGTTATGGTGGCTATGGTGACCCTGACAGTGGCCATGGTGGCTGTGGTGGCCCTGACAGTGGCCATGGTGCTGAGCACTGGACGCTGTCCATGGTGCCGATGCCCCCAGCGCTGCCCATCCAGCCCCATGCATGGCACAACCCCTCAGTCCCCCCGGGGGTGCCTATGGGCATGCTGGGGCTCCCCTGGGGACATCTTGGCCTGCCTTTGGCCTTTGATGTGCAGCAGCTCCAGACGAGGCTGGTGGGATAGGCATCCAAGTCACGGCCATGCCTGCCACCCAACGCCCTGCCTGCTGGGCTGGGCATGTCCTGCCTGCCACCAGGCACAGGTAATTGTCCTGCCATGCAGGTCTGACGGGGGCAGGGTGCTGCGAGTCGTGTTGGAGAGCGGGGCAGAGCACCTGGGGCATAGGCCACTGAGGCTCCATCACACCCTGCCAGGTTTGGGGCAGGCTGGAGGGGTGCTGCTATCTCTGCTGGGCACGGGGTGGCCGATATGGTATGCCCAGAGCTGGGCACATGCACTCACCTCCACCCCCCACCTCCCGACACGGTGCCGGTGTCAGCGCTCCCGGCACAAAATGTCAACCCATGCAAATGAGGCTGCGGGAACAGCTGATTGAAGGGCCCTGCCCCGCCCCGGATTGCAATCAAATATGCAAATGCATCCCGAGGAGGCCAGTGAGGGCTATTAATAGCGGGGACAAGGCTGGGAGGAAGCATGGTGTTCTTGGAGAGGAGGAGGAGGAGGCTGGGGGCTGAGCTGCTTCTGCCTGCCCCTCTGACCAGGGATGTGCCACCTGGGCAGGCACCCACCTCTCTGTCGATGCTCAGATGGGGTAGCATCTGAGCCACCCCAGTTGGACCTTGTGGGGTACCCATGGACACCAGGTATGGCTGTGGTCACCACGACCCTTTGCAGGGTGGGTGCTGCCCATGCTTCTGCCCGTGCCCTGTGCCAATGGTGGGTGCCTTGGCGTCCAGCAACTGCAAAACCCTGCAGGGGAGTGGTTGGAAATGCCTGTCTGAGATTTCCACTTGGAGAGTCCAACCTCAGACAAGAAGGATTTGGGATCCTGGGGGTGGCTGGGCACTGCTGGGGGACTTTACTGTGGCCTCAGCCTGGAGCAGATATCACCCTCGTGATATAGGGAGGGAAGAGGGGGCTGGGGAAGGCTCCTCCTGGGCCCCCATCCTTCACCTGCTGCTGTCATCTCCCCTTCTCTCTCCTGGTTTCCTCTTGTCACTGTCGAGGCAGGGACATTCCTCTCCTGCCAGCTCCACTGTGAGCCCAAGGTGAGCCCTCACCATAGCAGTGGTGGGCACTGCGCTGTCCCCAGTGTGCCCAGCTGGTGCAGGGAGGGGGCTTAGAGTGCTTGGGCCCCCCCTGCAGCCCCTCCACTCTGCCTCGAGGGTTTCAGGAGCTGGGAGCCACTTGACCTTTTTAGCAAATGAAGGAAGTAAATCTGGAGACAACGGTAACTAATTATTTAAAATCTGAAACTGGAATAATTAGCCCAATTAAGAGTCTCAGGTGACATCTCCTTCCACCTGATAACGTCCCGAGGAAGAGGGAGGGTAATTAACCCATCAGCCTGACGTTTGTAGGTCACTGCCAGCTCCTTCTACCTTGTCTGGGGGTGCTTTGAGGGTGCGTGTCCCACTTGGCACAAGGGGACTGTGAATTTTGGGAGTCCCGGTGCAGAGAGGAAGGCCATGGGTGGGTCCCAGTGGCAGCCCAGGGCTGGCGAGCTGGGGGAAAGAAAGGGTGCCACGGTCTGAGGCTGGGGTGATGGGCAGGGGTGCAGGGCTTGGTGTCCCCCAGGAGCGCTGCCGGCGCAGGTTCGTCAGCGAGGTGGCAGCTGTGGGCCTTTGAGGTTGCTGTGGAAACGGCGGTGCTCGGTACCGGGAGGAGCCTTCTGCTTTCCAGGCAAGGACATCCCCCCCCCAGATCGCTGCAGGAGAGGGACCTGCACCCTGGGGCTGCACAGGCCCCCGTGTGTGGGGAGGGACATGGTGAGAGCATAGCCATGCCCACGCAGGCGAGTGGCACTGGGTGTGCAACTTCACCTCTAGCACTGACCCCCTCCAGCTTGTCCTTGGCACGTCCAGGCGGGGCTGCACATGCATGCAGAGGGCAGGGTGCCAGCGTGCACACCTCCCTGGGCAGTGCAGCCCCTTGGGACCTCTGTGGGCACACAGCCGTGCACGCTGCCAGCACAGGAGCGTGTACCCATGCACATGGACCCGCCTGTGCCCCAGCCTGGCGCTGGCGCCACCGTACCTCACCGTCTGCCCTCCGCAGCACGGGGCCCACGGGGTACAGAGCGTGCCAAGGCAGAGCCCCTGGCCGAAGCCCCGTGGCAGCTCGGTGAGGCCTCGGAGCTGCTCTCAGCTCTTGGAGTTTTAATGAGGTAAATTGTGTAAAAGCTGCCTTTGCCCTAAATGCCCATCCCGGCGGAAAGCCAGCGCAGCCCGGCGCCGGGAGCCGGCCAGGGCGCTGTGGGCTTGGGCGCAGCGCTCCTAGGCTGGGCACGTGGCAGCAGGAGGAGGAGAAGAAGGAGGAGGAGGATGAAGGCATTTTTTTTTAGCACATTTGCAATCATTTCCCTCCTCCCTCCCCCACTCCCCCCCCCCAAAAAAAAACACGTTTCCAGCTTACCTCAGCAGCTGATCAGCCTCCAATCTCATTAAATCAGGCAAATTGTAGCATCTGATGTTTTGTGGAGCTGAAGGTGAGCCCTGGACCCTGTAATTATCAGCAGAGATGTATTTACAGTGCCTTGTTGGCAGTAAACAAAACATAACTTCGGATCAAAGCACTTTTACCGGGAAACAAATCTGCCGTCGGACCCCCTCCGTGGGGGGGGGGAGACGTTGGCGCTGCCCGGGGTGGGTGGGCACTGCTGGGGACACACACACACACGCGTGGGGATGGTTTGGGATGTCCCTAGTCCCACGTGGCTGCTGCGGGTCCCGTGTGCTGAGGCCATCTCCAGGCTGTTGCCCTGTTCTTAGATCTCCTTTGTTGGCATCTCCTGTGGTTGCCCAGTGCCATGACTCCACCAGGGATTTCCACCTTGGAGACCTCCCTGCTGGCACAGCACCTGGGCCACCCCTAGGCTGTTGTCCTGCCCTGTGACTGGGTCTCCCTTGTTGGGAACTCCCATGGATGTGGCTTCATCAAGGATTTCTTACCTGAAGACCTCCCTGCTGGCACAGGACCTGAGACACCCCAGGCTGTTGCCCTGCCCTGTGGCTGGGTCTCCCTTGTTGGCATCTCCTGTGGTTGCTGAGTGCCATGACTCCACCAGGGATTTCCACCTTGGAGACCTCCCTGCTGGCACAGCACCTGGGCCACCCCTAGGCTGTTGCCCTGCCCTGTGACTGGGTCTCCCTTGTTGGCATCTCCCATGGATGCCTGGTGCCACCTTGTCTCCACCTTGGGGATATCCCTGCTGGCACAGGACTGGGATTTGCTGGCACAGGGTGTGATCAGGGATGGCACCACCTTGCCTCTCCATTCTTCAGCGTAGTGGGAGCAGTGAGGCTGGGTCATTGCTGCCTGAAGTGGATTTATTGGCACCATGGAGCCTGGGCTCACCATTGGTGTAAATCAGCACGACTGGCACCAGCCCAAGCGTGGTGGCTGCATCCCATCAGGGCAGGAGCTTCCAGGCTTCCTCGGGGGTGTGTGTGTGTGTGTGTGTGTGGCTGTGTAGCTCAGCTCACCTGCCTGGCACTGGGCACAGCTTTGGGCAGAGCTCTCCCTTCTCCTTCCCAATCTCCTGCCTGCTGAAACAAGAACAAAACAGTGATAATGCTGCAGATGTCCTCTGGAAAGGGCTTTGAGGCAGACGAAAGCCTCGCTGAAGGGGGAGGCCATTATTAGTAATAGCTCTGAGCCAGGCTGGAGATTCAGCCAGCACAGCCACTCTGGAAACCAGCCTGCTCCCTGCTGCAGGCTGCCCAGCTGTGGGACAGGCACGGGGGTGGAAAAGCACAGCACTGGGATGGAGTGGGACATGGGACAATTTGGGATGTGGTTTAATGGCATTGATGGTGTTAGATTGATGGTCTCCTTCTCTGGAGCCTTTCAAGGCCTGTCTGGATGTGTTCCTCTGTGATCTGTGTTAGATAGGATTGTCCTGCTCTGGCAGGGGGGTTGGACTGGATGATCTCCTTGGGTCCCTTCCAACCCCTAACATCCTGTGAGCCTGTTGGACTCGATGGTCTTAGAGCTCCTCCAACCAAAACGATTCCATGGTTCTATGACAAAACCTCCTGGCAGAGGCCACCTCTCTCCCTGGGCTTGTTGGGACAACTTCTTAGCTTGTCTGGGAAGGTTGGAAGTGTGGGGGAGGGGACCCAGTTCAAGAATCATAGAATGGTTTAGGTTGGAAGGGACCTTAAAGCTCATCCAGTTCCACCCCTCTGCCACAGGCAGGGACATCTCCCTCCAGCCCAGGTTGCTCAAGGTCTCATCCTGCCTGGCCTTGAACACCTCCAGGGAGAAGGCATCCACAGCCTCCCTGGGCAGCCTGTGCCAGAGTCTCAGCACACTTATGAAGAACAGAGAGTGACTTACATAGGGCTACAAAGATGCTGAGGGGATTGAAACATCTCTCTGATGAGGAAAGACTGAAAGAATTGGGTCTTTTTAGTCTGGAGAAGAGCAGACTGAGAGGGGATCTCATCAATGCTTATAAATACTTCAAGGGTGGGTGTCAGGAGGATGGGGCCAGGCTTTTTTTTTTCAGTGGTGCTCGGTGACAAGGGGTAACAGGCACAGGCTTGAACATCACAAGCTCCATCTCAACACGAGGAGGAGCTTTTTTAACTGGAGGGTGCTGGAACCCTGCAGCAGGCTGCTCAGAGAGGTGGTGGAGTCTCCTCTGGAGTCATTCCAAACCCACCTGGATGTGTTCCTGTGTGACCTTCTCTAGGTCTTGGTAGGGGGGTTGGGCTCAGTGATCTCCTGAGGTCATTTCCAACCCCTACCATGCTGTGGTTCTGTGGCTCTGTGACCCAGAGCTCAGTGGGATAACCTCACCTCTGGCACTGCCAACCTACAGGCAGTGCAGTCAGGCCCCATTGATGCTGCCACCCCGGGATGGGGGCAGGGGGGATGTGGGTACCCGGGATGGCAGGCCAGGGTGTTGGGCTGGGCACAGGGTCCTGTGGGGACATGAAGGGGGTACCACAGGGTGCTGGGGCCACGGCCACGGGCTCGTGGTGCTGGCTGTGCCCAGCTCAGGAGCTTCTGCGGGGGAACGAGCTCTGATATAAATATCTTTTTGCTCAGCACACGACCTACTTTCCAGACAATGCCATTAGCCTCCCGACTCCCTCATTCATCTTCCGCTGTCCTCCCCCAGCCCGCCCTGCGCTGGCACCCGCACTGGCGCTGCGTGCCCAGCCGCGGAGTGCTGAGGCAGGACAGGCACCTGGCCCGCTGGCACCATGGGGATCCTGGCAGTGGTATGCTGAGGCAGGACAGGCACCTGGCCCGCTGGCACCATGGGGATCCCAGCAGTGGTGTGCTGAGGCAGGACAGGCACCTGGCCCGCTGGCACCATGGGGATCCTGGCAGTGGTATGCTGAGGCAGGACAGGCACCTGGCCCGCTGGCACCATGGGGATCCCAGCAGTGGTGTGCTGAGGCAGGACAGGCACATGGCCCGCTGGCACCATGAGGATCCCGGCAGTGGTATGCTGAGGCAGGACAGGCTCCTGGCCCGCTGGCACCATGGGGATCCCGGCAGTGGTGTGCTGAGGCAGGACAGGCACCTGGCCCGCTGGCACCATGGGGATCCTGGCAGTGGTGTGCTGAGGCAGGACAGGCACCTGGCCCGCTGGCACCATGGGGATCCCAGCAGTGGTGTGCTGAGGCAGGACAGGCACCTGGCCCGCTGGCACCATGAGGATCCCGGCAGTGGTATGCTGAGGCAGGACAGGCTCCTGGCCCGCTGGCACCATGGGGATCCCGGCAGTGGTGTGCTGAGGCAGGACAGGCACCTGGCCCGCTGGCACCATGAGGATCCTGGCAGTGGTGTGCTGAGGCAGGACAGGCACCTGGCCCGCTGGCACCATGAGGATCCCGGCAGTGGTGTGCTGAGGCAGGACAGGCACCTGGCCCGCTGGCACCATTGGGATCCCGGCAGTGGTGTGCTGAGGCAGGACAGGCACCTGGCCCGCTGGCACCATGGGGATCCCAGCAGTGGTGTGCTGAGGCAGGACAGGCACCTGGCCCGCTGGCACCATGGGGATCCCGGCAGTGGTGTGCTGAGGCAGGACAGGCACCTGGCCCGCTGGCACCATGGGGATCCTGGCAGTGGTGTGGTGAGGCAGGACAGGCACCTGGCCCGCTGGCACCATGGGGATCCCGGCAGTGGTGTGGTGAGGCAGGACAGGCACCTGGCCCGCTGGCACCATGGGGATCCTGGCAGTGGTGTGGTGAGGCAGGACAGGCACCTGGCCTGCTGGCACCATGGGGATCCTGGCAGTGGTGTGGTGAGGCAGGACAGGCACCTGGCCTGCTGGCACCATGGGGATCCTGGCAGTGGTGTGGTGAGGCAGGACAGGCACCTGGCCTGCTGGCACCATGGGGATCCTGGCAGTGGTGTGGTGAGGCAGGACAGGCTCCTGGCCCGCTGGTGACACCATGGGGATCCCCATATTGGAACTCAGTCTAACTGCCAGCTCTGTCCCTGTGGTTGGCAGGAGGGCCTTGCTGCCTGGCCCCTGCCCCTGCTCTGGCCTTGCAGATGGTGGCCAGATCCAGTGTGGAGTGTCTCCACTGGCTCATCCTTCTGCCTCCAGCACTGTTCCCTGGCACAGGCCCTGCCTTGACCAGCAAATGGCCTCATGCAGGAACATCCTTGTCCAGGGACAGGCTTGATGAGAACATCCTCATCAGAGCAGAGGGCAGCATGGCAAAGCAGACAACATCCAAGTCCTGGCTCCAGGCTGACCCATGGGTAGCAGGTGGGGGCCAGGGCCCCTCCTCATCCCCCTGGAGCATCCAGGGCTGGGGCTGCAGATGTGGTTCATCCAGGGACAATCCCATGGGAGCTCCCACATGGCAGCAGAGACTGTGCCACACAGTTGGCAGCCAGCAAGTGGCTGGTGTGATTAGGGACAAGCTGGGCAGAGGGTACCTGGTCCTGCTGGCATGGCACTGCTCAACCCCCCTGGTCCCTTGTGGCAGCCCTGGCATTGGTTTTCCCTGGAGAGCTGGGAACACCTCCTTGGGAGGCAGGGGCACCCCCTGTGCCCGCCGCCCTCGCACCTCCACATGCCCCCAGGCCGAGCCCCTGCTCCTCCCTGCAGCTAAAATTCAATATTCAATTTGCATTGCTGCTAAACCCTGCAAATCTCTCCTCTCTGAGCTCATGCAGCAGGAGCATCGCTGCTGTCATCTCTGCAGGGGCCCTTCCCACCACCCTTCACAGCTCCTGCCCTTGGACCATGCTCCCCTTTCCCCACATCCTCCCTGTGGCATGCTCTGGGAGCTGGTGGCAGTGTGAAACCCTGGTGCCAGAGCACCCCATGGCAGAGCACCCACCCTGCCTGTGCTGCCTGCTGTGAGGTCAGTGCTGTGCACCACCCCCACGCTGTGTGTGATGGGGATGCCAGTGCCCAGGTGGCCCATGTGGTCCCTCCACAGTGCCCTCCATCCCCACTGCATCCCCAGCCATGTACCCCAGCTCGCTCTGCCCCTGTGCCAGGCCTGTGCTAAGAGCATTGTGCAGAATTATGTATTTAAATATTTAGGCTTTCATCAGCTTTGCAAATTAAGCCCATCCATTAAAGTGGCAGGTTGGCTACTCTGCTGGGGAGCTGAGCTCTGCCATGCTCCAGGCTCTGACCCTGAGGGGCTCCAGGGATGGGATGCATCCTGGGAATGGGGCAGGGTGGCCTGGAGCATCCCTGCTGGCACAGAGACTGAGGGTTCTGCTTCCTTCCCATTCCCATGTCTTGCTTCTTGGAAACCTTGTTCCCTGTGGCTCCACTGAAGGAAGAGCCATGGAGTGGGCTGGGGTTGTGCAGAGTCATAGAATGGGTTAGGTTGGAAGGGACCTCAAGGATCAGCCAGTTCCAACCCTCTGCCATAGGCAGGGACACCTCCCACTAGAACAGGTCACTCAAGGCCTCAGCCAACCTGGTCCTGAACACCTTCCTGGGCAACCTGTGCCAGTGTCTCACTACCCTCAACCTGTGCCAGTCTCTCACCACCCTCACTGCAAAGAACCCTTTCCTAACATCCTCTTTCAATCTCTCCTCTTCCAGTTCAAACCCATTCCTCCTCCTCCTGTCATTCCAAGACCTTGTCCATAGTCCCTCCCCAGCCTTCCTATAGGTCCCCTTCAGATACTGGGAGGCCACTACAAGGTCTCCTTGAAGCCATCTCTTCTCCAGGCTGCAGACCCCCAACTCTTGAGGACTCTTTGGGATGGGTGTTGCTTGGGGCTGGAGCAGAGAGTGCTGTTTGCTGCACTCAATGATCTGAGAGGTCTTTTCCAGCCCAAACAGTTCTATGATTCTATGAAAGTGGGGCACAAACACTGGTGGCAGACGAGAGCCCTGGCATGGCTGAGAGCTTGGTGGGAGCAGAGCCAGGATGGAGTGGCCAACTCACCCGAAGGCTCCACGGGGATGGGACAGGCAGAAACTGTCACAACTGCCACGCTCAGCACTGAAGGCAGCTGCCCTGAGCTCTCCAAAGCAGCTTTGGAGTGATCCTCAGCTTAAGTCATTACACCCTGTGGCCCTGCAGATAAGTGGCTTTGTAAGACCAGGCAGCATGGCCCAGCCTGCCAAGGGAGTGGGCTGTGTGTGGGTGGGGAGGGGGAAATGGCACAGCCCCTAGGGAAATGGGGTTCATAGGGCTCTGCTGCCAGCTAGGAGGCCTGGCACAGCTGGCAGCACCTGAGGGGGGGCTGCTGTGGACCCCAAATGTGCCTGGAAAGGGTTCTTCTCTGGCAGGTCTAAATCCTGGCAGATGCCTGGAGCCCTCTGCCTACCTGGAACTCCACTGGATGCAGTAGTGAGGTGCTCAGTGGGGATGTGGACAGGGCCCCCAGAGTGAGTGTGGCACAGAGGGATGCCCCTGCTCTACCCTTCCCTTTGCTGCAGATGAACATCAGGCACATTGGTCTTGCATTGGCTCTCTGTCCCACCAGGGTCCCTGGGGTGACCTACACATCCTCCTTTTCCACCAAGCTCTGGAGGGCTCTGGGGATGTGCCAGCTGTTGCCAGCCCCAGGCAGCTCGGGCAGATGTCGAGTGCCTCTGTGGGAGTGAAGCTGTTCGTGGGCACAGCCAGTGATGGGTGCACATCCGTGCAGCACAGCACCCATCAACCCTGCACCAGCTGGCATGGGCTGGGGTCTGTGGGGCCCTGCCTGGCCCAGGGGTCCCTCCAATGTGGTCTCCTGAGCCAGTCAGCTGTGTTCCTGCTGTTCTGGCCGTGGGGGCCCACCTTTGGCAGCCAGCTCCCTGCACGCCACATCCTGGCTCCTGTGGGCAGGATGAGAGCATGGCTATGGGGCTGAGGAGGCTGGAGCTGCCTGTGCCTTGGCACAGCCCTGACTTCCAGCCCTGCCCAAGGATGCTGGCACAGCCCCTTCCCTGTGCCACCGCCTTCCTTCTCAACCAACTTCTTAGTGGGTTCTGGCCAGTGGCCCCAGCCACTCTCCACTTGTCCAGGGCTGCTGAAGAAGTGGCTGCTCCTCCAAGATCCACATTTGGGATTCACAGAGATGGGACATCAGGCTTGCTTCTCCACCAGGTTCCCTTCTCCAGCAGGCTCCCTTCTCCACCACCTACCCCTAGCAGCTCTGGGATGCTCAGGCTCCCTTGCACATCCCAGTACAGGAATGGAGAATGGTCTCTGGGGACTGGGTGGTGCTGGGCAGCAAGTGCTGTGCAGGGCAGGGGGTCCCAATTCCCACCCCCCCATCCAGGCAGTGGCTGGAGGCGCCTGGATGCGTTGCATGGGGGAGTCCCGGTGCCGGCGGCCGTGCCGGGATCCCTCGCAGCTGGGACGCGTGGCAGCCGTGTTCCCTCGCTCTGCTCCAGGAGTAATTGCTCAGATAGGGACCGGGGGCAACTCCCATCCCTCTCCCGGCATGGTAATGAGTCAAGAAGACTCAAAGACAAATGGCTCATTAAGAAGCAGTGCTGCATTGCAGGATTTTTCATCCCACCAACCGCTGCATCAGCAGAGGCAGCACCTCTCACGCTCGCTCTCCCCAGCCCCGGAGAAGGAGCTGTCAGGCGGCAGGGCTGGAGCCAGAATTAATCATTGGCCTAATTACATTAATCATTGGCCTAATTACCTGCCCCCCCCCCCCCCCCCCCCCCCGACCAAAGGCTCAGCCCCAGGCACACGGAGCGGGACAGCTCGAGCCCTGGGGCACCCTGGATTTGATGCCCAGGAAGTGCCCATGCTCAGCAAAGAAGGATGTGCCAGGACAAGGCCAAGCCAGGGGAGATGCTTCCCAGCGTCAGGGTACCAGGATCCCTCAGCCTGGCTCCATCAGGGTGCTGGCTGTGCTGGGCAGCTCAACGCTGCCAGCCCCTCTTGGCAGCCTCCAGGAACACTTCCTGCTCTGCTCACATTTGCAGTTCTTCAGTTGGTGTTTGTCCTTCATGACTTCTTTAAAAATCTTGCCTCATCCTTTATTTCCAGCAGTGCCCAGTCGGGCCCTGCCCCTCGCAGCCCTCTCTGGGCAGTGCCTGCCTGCAGCCTGCTTGCTTTGCTTCTGCTAACAGCAGCTGCCTTCGATTTCCTGATTGCATCAAGCCCATTTGCTGCGATATTTGCATCCTACTCACTCTTCTTCTCCTTCCCTTTCTCTTCATCTTCTCCTCCCTTTCTCTTCCCTTCCCATAACCTTCCTCTTCCCTTTCCCTTTCTCATCCTTCTCAATTGCTTTCTTCATTATCTTCTTCATTCCCTTCTCTTCCCCTTCCCCTTTCCTTCCCCCTTTTCCAATTCCTTCCCCCTGTTCCCCTCTCCCCCCTTTCCCCCTTCCCCCCTCTTCTTCCCTTCTTCTCTCTTTCTCCCCCTTTTCCCCCTTCCCTCCTTCCCCCCCTTTCTCCCCTTCCCCCCCTTCCCTCCTCTTTCCCCCCTTTCTCTCCTTCCCCCTTCCTTTTGCCCTCTTCCTCCCCCTTTTCCCCCCTTCCCCCCTCCCCCTCTCTCCTCTTTCCCCCTTCCCCCCTCCCCTTCCTCCCCTCTTTCCCCTCCTTTCCCCCCTCCCCCTTCTCCCTTCTTCCTCCCCTTTCCCCCTCTTCCACTCCCCCTTTCCCCCTCTTCTCCCCATTTTGCCCCCTTCTTCCCCCCCTTCTTTCCCCCCCCTTTTTTCCCCCCCCTTCTTTCCCCCCCCTTTTTTCCCCCCCCTTCTTTCCCCCCCTTCTTTCCCCCCCTTCTTTCCCCCCCCTTCTTTCCCCCCCTTCTTTCCCCCCCCTTCTTTCCCCCCCCTTCTTTCCCCCCCCTTCTTTCCCCCCCCTTCTTTCCCCCCCCTTCTTTCCCCCCCCTTCTTTCCCCCCCCTTCTTTCCCCCCCCTTCTTTCCCCCCCCTTCTTTCCCCCCCCTTCTTTCCCCCCCTTCTTTCCCCCCCCTTCTTTCCCCCCCCTTCTTTCCCCCCCCTTCTTTCCCCCCCCTTCTTTCCCCCCCCTTCTTTCCCCCCCCTTCTTTCCCCCCCCTTCTTTCCCCCCCCCTTCTTTCCCCCCCCTTCTTTCCCCCCCCTTCTTTCCCCCCCCTTCTTTCCCCCCCCTTCTTTCCCCCCCCTTCTTTCCCCCCCCTTCTTTCCCTCATCTTCTTTCCCCCCCCTTCTTTCCCCCCCCCTTCTTTCCCTCATCTTCTTTCCCCCCCTCTTTTCCCCTCCCCCCATTTCCCTCCCTTTTCCATTTCCTTTCCCTTTCCCTCTTCCCCTGGCCAGCCCTTGCCTACCTGCTACCAAGCCTTTCTCTCCCACCTCTCTCTTCCCTGCCTCACACAGCTAATGAACCCTTGGTGAGCTGCCTTCAGCTAATTCAGCTTCAAGAAAATAATGGCTCGGTGCAGAATTCTGGACTAAATTAGGCAGATTCTTACTAAACCTCTCTTCTATTTTTTTTTCTCTCTCTCTCTTTTATTTATTTATTCTCCCCCCCTCCCCCCCCCCAGACTGAGTAAATTGTACTAATACAGGCTAATAAAATAACAGAGCAATTAGTAATAGAATAAAATGTTTGCTTTCCACAATCCTCCTCACTTCCAACCAGCTGGGAAAAAGTAAATAGATTACAGGTTGTGCTCAGGGATGTGTCTGAGGCCCTGTCCCTGGAGACATTCAAGATCAGACCTGATGTGGCTCTCAGCAACCTGATCTGGTTGAAGGTGTCACTGCTGACTGCAGGGGGGGTTGGACGAGATGAGCTTTGAAAGGGTCCCTTCCAACCTGATGCATCTGTGTATGAAAAGCAGGGTGGGAAGGGAGCATGTGGGATTCCAGGTTGATTTTCTGCTGGTGCCCAGAGCTCAGATTTGCTCAGCTCCTAAGTGAGAAGACCACTTGGGTTGGTTGTTTCTTCCCCCCTGAGCTCCAGCTTCTGCGCGGTGCTGGCCGCTCCCGCTGAGCGTTTGTTCTCTCCTGCTTTCATCCTCGGCCGTAAAGATCCCCAGCAGGACCTGTGCCTGCACAGCCTCGCACTCGTGTGCAGAGCAGAACAGGCCGAGCTTGTGTCGCCGCTTTGCCGGCACTGGAGGGCCGAGGGAGCAGGAGGAGGCTTTGTGCAGGATATCTCTGGATCTGGAGCAAATCAAAGCGGATGGCGAGGTGGCCGCTGGGCTGGCTCCGCTGCCTGCTGGCAGGGAGTTGCATAAGAGGCTGGGGCTGGTTTTGGGGCTCAGCTTGGTGGAACACGTGTCCGTGGCTGTGCTGAGCCGTTCCTGTCACTGCCGTGAAGCCTGCGGGGTGGCCCTGGGGGAGGATGGGCTGCGGGAAGACTCCACAGGGCGTTGGGTCAGGCCGGTTTTGGGGAGGAACACCCTTGCTCTACCTCCCTGGGCTTCACCCTTTTCATGTCTCTCTCCCCAGAGCCTGCTGCCCCTGGGAAACCGAGCGTGGAGGAGCCGCCGGCGCCAGGGCCATGAGGACAGCATCCCCCTGAGCGCCGGGCGGTAAGTGCCGCCGATGGGCTTCGACGGGGACCCTGCCACCTGCTGCCCCTGCTGGGGGCTGCTTGGGAAGGGCAGGGGACTGAGGGCCCCTAGGTGTGGGGCCACCAACCCCAGCTCTCAGGGCTCGACGTGGAAACGTTGGAACCCCGTTCTTGCCCTGTGCCAAGGTGGTTTGGTGGACACGGGCGTTGTGGTGGTGTTTTGCTGTCCTGTCGTCTCCTCGCTGTTGTGGAAAGTCCCAGGGGAGGTCAGGCTCTTGTCGAGGCTGCCTCATGTCCGTGCAGCTCAGGCAGAGACCTCACCGGGTGGCTGTTGGGAAGCAGAGCTGCTTCTGACAAGTGCCCCTCTGGGAAATTAAGGAGGAGGCTGAATTTTGGCAATGCTGGAGGCTCTGGGCCCCTTTCCTCCCTGTGCTGACCCTCGTGGTGGGAGCAGACGTCTGAGGGAAAGTGCTGGTGGGGGAATTGCTGGTGGGAGTTTCTCCAGGCTTTGGGTGCAATAAAGGCAAGAAGGGAATTATTTGTAATGGTAATTGCACTCTTCCGGTTTATCCTAGCCCATAATTGTGTGGGCGGTAGGTTCCCACTGGTGGTAATTACCCTGGTGTTAAATGGCACAAAATCCAGCCCAGCTGGGCTTTTCCCCCACTGTTTTGCATCTGCAGCTCCGAGGCACAACCCCTACTCTGCTCCTTGCCCAGGGCTGTGCGGTGCGAGTGGCTGCTGGCGGGATGCAGCTCCAGCTCCCCGGCTGTGGCCATCAGCCCATGAGCCAGCTCCTCCTGCCTGCCTCGGGTGGGTGACAGGAGTGGTCTCAGAGTCTTTTCCCTGCCCTCTGCCCCACTGGGATGTGGGAACTATAAAATGGTTTGGGTTGGAAGAGAACTTAAAGATCATCTTGTTCCAACTCACCCTACCCATGGGCAGGGATGCCTCCCACCAGATGAGGTTGCTCCAGGCTGATGGGGACCCCAGGTCACACCGAGCCTCACAGGATTGCTCTTCACTCCTTCTCCATCCCCAGGATGCTCGCAGGGGGACTGGCTGGTCCCTGAACAAGGTGCAGGTACCTGTGTGGCTTTGGTGAACTGATGTGGGCTGTGATGTGTCACTGTTCTGGTGAGACCTCATCTGGAATACTGTGTCCAGCTATGGGACCCTCAACACAAAAGTCTCTGAAAGGGACCTGCAGGAAGGCTGAGGAGGGACTGTTTAGAAGGGCTTGTGGTGATAGGACGAGGGGTGATGGTTTGAAACTGGAGCAGGACAGATTTAGGTTGGACTTTAAGGGGAAGTTCTTCACCACGAGGGTGGTAAAACACTGGAACAGGTTGCTCAGGGATGTGTTTGAGGCCCCATCCCTGCAGACATTCAAGTTTGGAGATGTCTGCTGACTGCAGTGCGGGCTTGGACAAGATGACCTTTGAGAATCCCTTCCAATGAGATGCAATCTGTGAACCCTTCACCATGGCACGGTCCTGTCCTCTGCCACCGTCCCTGCTCCACCACAGCTGCAGTGCTGCCGCGCTGGCACGGCGCTGGCACGGCGCTGGCGCTGGGCTTTGTTCGTTCCTGCACCTGCTGAGCGCAAGCGACCGGCTGGTGCTGACGGCTGCTCAACTATTTTGACTCCTTCTTCCCGCCGCAGCAGCAATATTTGGATCAGCTGAGAGCTTCCCTCCCCGAGCAGGAGATGATAGCTCAGCCCACGGAGTCAGAGCCAGGGCTGGGAGCTCCTCTGTCTGTCTGTCCCTCCCTCCGTCCTGCTGCCTATCGCCAGCTGGATGGCAGGGCAGGGGAGACAGCCCCCTCCCACATTGCTGTGCCCGTTCCTCGCAGCAGCTCTCCCGGGAGGGGACAGGCATTGCTTTGGCTGGCAGCAGCATCCTTTGGAGAAGATGCAGCAATTAGGGAGCCTCGTTAGAGCAGAAGCGTGATTGCGAAGGCGGGGGCAGAGGCAGGGGATGGAGCCATCCAGCCTCGAAGCTAGGAAGGGAGGTGAGAGTGGAGACTGATTAGGGCAGATGCATTCCCTGGGCACTGCCATGACCCCATCTGCTGCCCATCCCTACATCTTTTGGGGTCTTCCATCCATTCTCCTCCTCTCAGAGGTCCTCAGGGCGCATGGACCCTCCCTTCATCCCCAGCCCTCCTGGTGTCATTTCCAACAGACTCCACGTTCTGCAGGGACTGTCCCATGGTCACCTTTCTCTGCAGCTGGTTCCAGAGACCTGCCTGAGTATGATAACAAGAGCATTAACGATGCCTGTTAATTAGCCAAGCCACACTGGAGGATCAGTAATTTTCTCTTTTACTGTCACACCAAAGGCTGAGCCTTGGAGGGACCTTACGGAAGACACTTAAACCTCCACGGGTGCAGGCAGCTTCCCGATGCCATTCATCATCCTGCCTCTGTGTGGGGGTGCCCCACACCCAGTGTGGCCATCTGCACTCCCTGGCTGCCCATCCGTGGGGTTGGCAGGGCCGTGGGGGCTGGCAGGGTGGCTGGTTGTGGGTCTGTGTCTGCAAGTCTTGTGATGAGGATGGGCTAAATGGAGACATCAGAGCGCAGCCACCCTGCAGCAGCTCATTAACGGCTCTGTGAATCGCAACGGCTGAAAAGCTCAGCCAGAACCGCTTTAATGGAGAAACACTTCATAATATTTGGTGTTGGAGCAGCAAACAAGTTTCTGATGATGGCAGCACGTCCTCCCTCGCTGTGCTGCCTGCATCGCTGCTGGCAGTGCTTTCTCCTTGCTGCTGTCCCTTCGGCGCTGCCCACTCCAAGCAGGTGAGCTGGTGGTCATCAGCTCTCACGTTTTTCCCCACCCCATGGGGAGCCAGGCTCCTGGCACTCCAGCCTGGCTTCACAGGGGCTTGGCCAGGGCTGGATTATGCCCTGGGAGCTTCCCAGCCCCTTTGGTTGGTTTCCAATGGACAACTCCTGTGTCCCATGGGAACCAATTCATACTGGGTCCTACAGTATGTCTAACTATGAGATTCCCAACACATGAGAGATGTGGACCTGTTGGAGCTTGTCCAGAGAAGGGCCACAAAGATGAGCACAGGGATGGAGGACCTCTCCTGTGAGGACAGGATGAAAGAGTTGGGAAGACCTTAGAGCAGCATTTCAATATCTGAAGGGGATCTACAGAAAGGCTGGGGAGGGACTGTTTAGAAGGGCTTGTAGCAGTGGGATGAGGGGCAAGGGTTTGCAACTAGAGCTGGGTAGATTTAGGATGGACATTAGGAGGAAGTTCCTCACAGTGAGAGCAGTGAAATAGAGGAGCAGGAAGCCCAGAGATGTGGTCGAGGCCCCATCCCTGGAGACTTTAAAGCTCAAACTCAGTGTGGCCCTGGGCAGCCTGCTCTAGTTGGAGATATCCCTGCTGACTGCAGGAGGGTTGGACAAAGTGACCTTGGAGGGTCACTGACCCTAACCCAACCCACTGCAATCTGTGATTCTGTGAACCCCAACATTTAGCCAGTGCAGGGGAACATGACACTATGCCTGTTCTTCTCCCCACAGGTGAGCCCGCAGGGACAACCCTGCAAGATGCCGAGGCTACGGGGCGGGTGCTGACACCATGAAGGGCTACCATGGGGAGCGTAGCCAAACACAGCCCTCCTCCGGCCACCGCTGCCGCTGCATCCCAGAAGACTGCCAGCATCCTGCCGACTACGTCCCTCACGGCCCCGAGGCGCGGCCCCCATTCCTCCTCAGCCCCAGCGAGCCCTGTTCTCTGGAGCATCCCTACTGCCCGGCCCAGAGCCCCAGTGCGGCCAGCGAGTGCCCGGGTGGGCCCTTGAGCGAGCCGCCCTCCGCCAGCGCCAGCAGCACCTTCCCGAGGATGCACCACGCGCAGCAGCCCTACGACTCCTGTGACGAATGCATGGCGACTGCCCACCCTGCCAGCAAGATCAACCGCCTGCCCCCCACGCTGCTGGACCAGTTTGAGAAGCAGCTGCCGCTGCACCACGACGGCTTCCACACGCTGCAGTACCCGCGGGCCGGCGGCGCCGAGCCCCGCAGCGAGAGCCCCAGCCGTATCCGCCACCTCGTCCACTCCGTCCAGAAGCTCTTTGCCAAGTCCCACTCCCTGGAGGCGCCGGCCAAGCGGGATTACAACGGCACCAAGATGGACGGCCGCGGGGACGGCTACCACCACCATCACCACCACCACCACCATCACCACCACCAGTCCCGCCATGGTAAGCGCAGCAAGAGCAAGGACCGCAAGGTGGACTCCAGACACCGGTCCAAGATGATGGGCTGGTGGAGCTCCGATGACAACCTGGACAGCGACAGCAGCTACATGGTGTCTGGCCGGCATGCCATTGACCAGGGCACCCAGTACTGTGTGGACGCTCCCGAAAGTGCCTTCAGAGACTTGACCTTGAAGAGTCTAAAGGGCGGCGGGGAAGGAAAATGCCTGGCCTGTGCTGGCATGTCCATGTCTCTGGACGGCCAGACACTCAAGAGGAGCGCCTGGCACACCATGACTGTCAGCCAGGCCCGTGAAGCCTACCCCAGCGCCGGTGGCACTGAGAAGACCTTGATGCTTCAGGAAGCAAAGGCCAAAGACCGAGCGTACCAATACCTGCAGGTGAGGGGCTAGGTAGGGCCGGAGGCTGCCGTGCCAGGGACTGCAGCTGGTGATGCCATGGCGGGAACCAGGACTGGGACTCTCCATCCTAGGTGCTGTGGTGAAGCTCCGACTCCACTCCATGTCTCCAGGGCCTGTACGCTCTCCTGTGGGGGGTCCCACTCTAGCCTCTGCTTTCTTCTTGTCAGCAGTGCTCAGCTCCACCTGCCATTTCCCATTCCGTGCCTGCTAGTTTTGGGGTTCTGTCTGCTTGGGGCTGCCTGTAGCTCCGTGCCCACGCCCTCCTGCAGCTTTTATCCCTCTTGTGGCTGGCTGAGTGCCACAGCCTGCCTCGTCACAAGGCTCCCTTCTAGGTCACCCCCCTTCCAATTAAAAACTAATTAACTCTACTCTCCCTTTCCTGGGGGAAGGAGACAGGGAGCAGCAATGCCACAGTGGCCTCAGGCTAGGGTGGCCAGAGCCCCTCTCTGCTGGCCTGGTGGAGGGGGGCATCAGAGTAGGGTGGCAGCCCCACCACCCTCTCCATGGAGCCTGAGGGACACTGTCCCCCTGCCACAGCCTGGTAAGGACCCCGTGGTGCTGGCGTCAGCGGTGCGTGGCGAGAGCAGCAGCTGCTACGTCAGCCAAGTGGCTGCGCTGGCATGGGTGGGATTTGGCCCAGCCGCGCCTGCCGGGGTGGCTGCAAGGTGGGAGCAGCTGCACCGCCCGTGGTTTGGGAATGGCCACGCATGGGGAGATGTACCTGCTAGAAGGGATCTGCTCTCCTGTGTCTAGGGGCTTTTCCAGGGCTTTAAAGCCTCCAGAGTCTATCCTTGCAGCTGTGGGGTGCCATGGGCAGAGCAGGGGAGCTGTGCCAGCACATGCACCAGCCTTGGGCTGTGCACACATGCTGGGTTTGGGTGATGGATGCGCGTTGGGCTCAGGCTGGCAAATGCCACACGGCAGATGCAGGGCTCAGCTCTGTGTCCACAGGACCCTAACTATTGTGTCCTCCTGTGCTTGCCTCCCGCTCCAGGTGCCACAGGACGAGTGGAGCGGGTACCCAGCAGTGGGCAAGGACGGGGAGATCCCTTGCAGACGGATGCGCAGCGGCAGCTACATCAAGGCCATGGGCGACGAGGACAGTGCTGACTCGGACATCAGCGCCAAGATATTGCCCAGGGCGGCCACAAGGCGAGACAGCTACCGCCGCTCCTCCAGCGCTGACCAGGCCAGGACCAAGTAAGGGCTGGCACCGCTGAGCCTCACGGGCTGGGGCTCCCGGGGAGGAGGAGTGGCATCATCCTCACTCATGGCCACACTCCTCACAGCAGGGCCACCAAGCCCTGCTCTGAGATGTAGCTTGCTGGGGGTGCTGGGCGCAGGTGTGGCTGTGCTGGGCTTTGGGGAGCAAACTGCTGCTGCTGCTGCATGCAAAGGTTGGGGAGATGAGGCACATCCAAAAGGAGACAGCTGGGACATGTCCCAGTGCTGCGGGTGGCAGGCTGGCTCCTCAATCCCAACCTCAGTGCCCGAAGCGAGTGTGTACCCTTCTGGCAGCTCCAGACTTCTGCTTGATGGCTTCATGCTCTTAGAACACTATTTCGGGGCAGTTAGGAGTGGAGACAGTGACTACCAGGATGATGGAGACTCCCAACTTATGAGGAGTCCCATGGAAAAGACAAGGAGTGATGAGGGCAAGTTACTGATGGGGAGATTCCCGTTAGAAGCCGGAGTAAAATGTTTCCACGTGAGAACAGTTAGAGATTGGAATCCTCTCCCAAAGGAAGCGGTGGAGTCCCCCACACTGGGCAGTTTGAAGACTCAGCTTACCAGGGTGCTGGTCCAGCTCATTTCAACTGCACTATCACCTAGGAAACTTGAGCCAGATGATCCTTGGGGTCCCTTCCAGCCTGGCATTCTGTGATTCGGTGCCAGCAGGGGCTGGCAGCAGTGGCTGGCAGGGGCATCGCTGGCGGCTGCATTTCCGAGTGCTCTGCTTGGATGTGTTGCTTTTGGTGCCATCCCTTCTATTCCTACTGTCTCTCATTAGGTTTGCAAGTAGGCACTATTCTGATTCATATATCTGTAACTGTCCCAGCTGCTGCACGCCACCGCGAATGCTCCCGCGGGGACAGAGCTACGGGCGCTCCTTCACCACCGGCCAGGTAAGGTCCCGTGTACACGGGCGCCGTGGGGCAGGCAGGGCAGGGCGGGAGGTGGATGTTCCTCTGAGCGTCTCCTGCCCCACACTCAGCCCCGGCTCACCGCCCCCAGCCTCATCCGCCGCTCTCCCCAGATCAACGATGAGCTCAACCACCAGTTCGAGGCCGTCTGCGAGTCGGTTTTTGGCGAGGTGGAGTCGCAGGCTGTGGAGGCTCTGGACCTGCCTGGCTGCTTCCGCATGCGGAGCCACAGCTACCTGCGGGCCATCCAGGCTGGCTGCTCCCAGGACGATGACTGCCTCTCACTCTTCTCCATGTCAGCCCCTGCCGGGCCGCCCATCACCAGCAGCATCCTGAAGCCCAGCACTTGTGAGTCCCAGGGGGTGGTTGGGGCTCGGCTGCGGGAGGGATCTTCCCCATGTCTCCCTCCCTGTTCACCTGGGCACTGCCAAGGGCTGCTGCTGTACCATCTGCTGCACCTGGGCAGTCCCTGGCACAGGGTGTTAGCGTCGCGATCAGGTCATGAGCACCCCTTTAAGCTCTTTACAGTGAGGGTGGTGAGACACTGGAACAGGCTGCCTAGGGAGGTTGTGGATGCCCCCTCCCTGAAGGTGTTGAAGGCCAGGTTGGGTGGGACCTTGAGCAGTCTGGTCTAGTGGAAGGTGTGCCTGCCCACAGTGGGGAGTTGGAGCTAAATTACCTCTAAGGTCCCTTCCAACCCAATCCATTCTGTGGATCTGTGATCTACAAATCCCACTCTGAGCTCAGCTCTGGCACAGAACCCGAGCATCCTGCTCATCCTGGCCAGGGGGCTACTCTGTGCCCCCCAGCACCCGTCTGCCATTCCTTCCTTCCCTCCACTTCTGTCCCCATCTCTGCCCCTTGCTGTGTGCTGCAGTAGTGTAGCCAGTGCTGGTCAGAGGTGGTTTCCTATCCCTTTCTGGGAATGAACTGGTCAGGCAGCCCCACTGAGCTCCACCTCAGATCTCAGCCAGCTGAGGTGCAAACCCTGGGCCCTGTGCTGCGGGAGGAGGTGGGCACCGTTCCCCCGGGGCTCCTGTTGGTGGTGGGAAATGCACAAGTGTCTGAGTTTTCACATGCCTTTCCGTCCTGCGCCTCTCCCACAACAGCCTTCAGTTACAGAAAAGCTCCACCTCCCATCCCTCCAGGAACCAAAGCCAAGCCCCTCATCTCCGTCACGGCGCAGAGCAGCACCGAGTCTACCCACGACAGCTACCTGCCCAGCGAGGTCGCCCGCAGCCCCGCTTGGTCCAAAGATGCTGCGGCCCGCTGCAACTCGGCCGAGAGCCTGGAGAGCTCCAAGGTGACCACCGTGACCCTCGACCTGCCTCCGGTCCAGCCGCGCGCTGCTCCCAAGCCCTCCACACTCATCATCAAGGCCATCCCTGGGCGGGAGGAGCTGAGGAGCTTGGCTCGGCAGCGCAAGTGGCGACCTTCCATCGGTGTCCAGGTGAGCGTCGCTGCTCCTTCTGTGCTCCAAGCTGGCTCTGATCCTGCCTGAGTGGTATGGGTGGTGCTGAGCCACTATGCAGTGTCTTGGGACCACCCTTCAGTGCTCTCCCATTGTCCCTCAATAGGTTGAGGCCATTTCTGACTCGGATACGGAGAGCAGGAGCCAGAGGGAGTTCCACTCCATTGGAGTGCAGGTGGAGGAGGACAAAAGGTACCACACAGCTGGGCTGGGCTGAGACTTGCCACACTTACTGCATGGGGGAATTGGTTTCCCCAGGGCTCCCTGAGCTCCTTGTGCCACAGCTCTCACAGTATCTTTTCACTCTCTCCTTTTGCCACGTGTCCAGAGCTCAGCACCATCCCTGTCCCAGGCTGGTGGCCACAACCCAAAGCAGGATCCCCTTCCCTTTGCCTTGCACCTTGCTGCTGCAAATGGGCTGCCTGGGGAAGGGGCCTCCCTGCTCCCACCCTGTGCTTGGGTCTCCTCTGCTGGGCTTCGAGCCTAGAAAAGCATCAGATGAGTTCTTTGGGCTTCTCTGCAGCTAAACATAACATTTTGGCTGGGGTGGGAGTGCTATGTGCAGGGACCTGCATGGCCTGAGGGAAGGGAGCTTCAGCAACTGTGCCCACGCAACCCTGGTTCATGCTCCTCTCCATCCTTGGTCCAGCGCTGGTAGCCATGGAAACAGGCGAAGAGCAGAGGAGATGAGAGACAGGAGGATTGTGGCTTCTCAGGGCTGTCCCTGAATGCTCTGAGATCCAGTCCCATCCTGCTCTTGGGCATCCCCCACCTTCCTCATGCCCACCACACTCCCCAGCAGGGTGACAGGTCGCCGTGGCTCTCCTTGCTGGCCGCAGGGGTCCCCACACCCTCTCGCTCTCCGCAGGCGAGCGCGCTTCAAGCGCTCCAACAGCGTGACGGCAGGCGTGCAGGCGGACCTGGAGCTGGAGGGCTTCACCGGCCTGGCCGTGGCCACCGAGGACAAAGCCCTGCAGTTCGGGCGGCCCTTCCAGCGGCACTCCTCGGAGCCCGAGTCCGGCCGGCAGTACGCCGTCTACAAGACGGTGCACACGCAGGGGCAGTGGGCGTACCGGGAGGACTACCAGCTGCAGTACGACACGGTGGAGGTGCCCCGCCGGGATGCCTGGATTGAGAGGGGCTCCCGCAGCCTCCCCGACTCTGGCCGGGCCTCCCCTTGCCACCGTGACGGGGAATGGTTCATCAAACTGCTGCAGGCGGAGGTGGAGAAGATGGAGGGCTGGTGCCAGCAGATGGAGAGGGAGGCTGAGGACTATGACCTGCCGGAGGAGAGTGAGTCAGGGGGGGTTGCAAGGTCACAGAACCACAGAGTAGGAGGGGTTGGAAGGGAGCTCTGAAGCTCATCAAGTCCATTTCCCCAGCCAGAGCAGGATCATTTAAAGCAGAGCACAGATTGCAGCAGGTTGGAAAAGACTCTCTTGTCCAATCCCCCTGCAGTGAGCAGGGACACCTCCAGCTGGATCAGGCTGCTCAGGGCCACATCAAATCTTACCTGAATGTCTCCAGGGACACGTAGGAGTGTGTCCAGGTGGGTCTGGAAATTCTGCAGAGACAGAGACTCCACCACCTCTCTGGGAAGCCTGTTCCAGTGCTCTGCCACCCTCACAACAAAGAAGTTCCTCCTTAGATGGAACTTCCCATGTCCAAGTTTGTGCCCATTACCTCAGTCACGAGAGACTGGGGGGTTGTGCTGGGGGCTCACAACTACAGTCCTGCAGTGATCCCACCTTGTAGCTACTGTGGAGCATCTCCCCTGACAAGGCTAGAGAGGTTGTATGGAGAAAGAAGACACTGAGAACCCCCCTGGCACTCAGGAGGTCTGGAGGAGGGAGGAGATGTCTCATGGGTTGGGGAAAGTCCAAGCTGCAAAGGTTGTTCCACTGCCCCGAGGATCTGTGTCCTGTGAAGTTACTGACTGTCTGCTCTCCTCTTGCCAGTCCTGGAGAAGATCCGGAGTGCTGTGGGCAGTGCCCAGCTCCTCATGTCCCAGAAGGTGCAGCAGTTTTACCGCCTCTGCCAGCAGAACATGGTGAGTGCTGGGCAGCAGTGCCACAGGGTCAGCCGTGGTGAGCAGCAGGTCTTGTATCCTTAGTTGAGGGACAAGAGACTTTGTAATGGCAGAGGGGACAGCTGGACAGAGACACCCCTCCCAGCACTGGGGAGGAATGGCAGTGTGGTCAGCAGAATGGACATGAATGACTCTCTGTGCCCACAGGATCCCAATGCATTCCCTGTGCCCACCTTCCAAGATCTGGCTGGCTTCTGGGACCTCCTGCAGCTCTCCATTGAGGACGTCAGCATGAAGTTTGCAGAGCTCCTGCAGCTCAAGGCCAATGGGTGGAAGATTGTGGAGCCCAAGGTAAGGGCAGAGCTCTGCTGCTGGCACTCAGCCCCTATCACCTCTCCCTCCTCCTCCTCAATCATGTCTCTACCCAAACCATAGCTGTTGGGCTGTGGCTGGCAACTGCTCTGAGCAAACACTTGAGAAAGAGAGCTGGAACAAAATGAGGCTAAAGAAAGTGCTGCTCCTCTGCCATAGTCTCAAAGCTGCCTTGCAGCTCTGGGCAGTGCTGTCTGCAAAGGGCTGGGCAAGGTCCCCAAAGCCCCCAGCACAAGAAGGATGTGGATCTGTTGGAGAGGGTCCAGAGGAGGGCCACAAAGATGATCCAAGGGCTGAAGCACCTCTCCTGTATGGACAGGCTGAGAGAAATCGAGCTATTCAGCCTGGAGAAAAGAAGGTTCTGGGAAGACCTTAAAGCATCCTTCCAGTACCTGAAGGAGGCTATAGGAAGGCTGGGGAGGGACTTGTGATAAGGGCTTGTGGTGATAGGATAAGGGGCAATGGTCTGGAACTAGAGCAGGGTAGTTGTAGATTGGATGTCAGGAAGAAGTGCTTTACTATGAGAGTGGTGAGCCACTGGAACGGGCTGCCCAGAGAAGTTGTGGACACCTCACCCCTGGGAGTGCCTAAGGACAGGCTGGATGAGGCTTGAGCAGCCTGGTGCAGTGGGAGCTATCCCTGCCCATGGCAACGGGGCTGGAAGCGGGTGCTCTGCAAGGCCCTCTCCAACCCAAGCCGCCCCACGGTTGTCTGCAGGAGGAGAAGAAGGTGCCTCCCCCGATACCAAAGAAGCCGCCGCGCTCCAAGGTGCACCCGGTGAAGGAGCGCTCCCTGGACTCGGTGGACCGGCAGCGGCAGGAGGCCCGCAAGCGGCTCCTGGCGGCCAAGCGAGCTGCCTCCTTCCGCCAGAGCTCGGCCACCGAGAGCGCCGACAGCATCGAGATCTACATCCCCGAGGCGCAGACCCGGCTGTGACCGCAGCCTCCGCTTTTCTACCCGGACTGGACGGCACGGCCGTAGCTCACTGTGACGGGGGGGCCGCGGGGACACCCTGGGGCAGCTCTTGGCCCCACTCACAGCTTCTCTCTTTTCTATCTTCGACCTTTCGTGGATCCGGCGGCGAGTCAACGCAAGCCCGGGTCTGCCCCGTCCCCTTGCCCCCCCTGCCCGCATGCCCCTGCCAGCCTCTCCCAGGGTCCGGGGCTCTCCCTCCCGCTGTCCTCCTTGGGGCCGTGTCCCAGTTCTCTCTCCCATTCCCACCCTACCAGACCTTCTGCGCCCTCTTCTTAGCCTGCGTCCCAACTTAAAGAGAGGTGACCCTCAGCCTCCAGCCCTGCTGGAGGGGAGGGGGCTGCAGGCAGGCCCCTTCCCCCGCCCCCCACCTCTCTGTACTCAGTGCAATCCCCCACCGTGCCGTGGGGACGGGACCCTCAGCCCAGCCAGAGCCCTCCAGCCCCACTCCCCAGACCTGCCAGCACGAGGCTTTGGGGTGCAGTGGGACAAAGCAAGAGGTGTCCCTGGTGCTGCCAACACCTGCTTCTGGCTTGGCTGCCACGGGTGCCCCAGGGCCCCCTTTCCTCTACACATATATAAGTACAACCCGAGGAATAACCCAGGGCAGGCGACCCGAGCTGACCAGGGCAGTGCTCTGGCTGGCGGCGCAGAGCAGGGCAGCAGGAAGCCTTGGTCACAGGCAGCCACCCCTCTCCCCTCACATGGAGCATCGTGCCACGCTTCTCCCCTTCCTGCTCGGACCATCCATCTGTCCCTCCATCCGTCTGTCCTTCCCTCCTGCCAGCCTCGAGGCTGGGAGCACCTCTGCAGCGTGCCAATAGCTGGGGATGGAGGGTACAGTTCCTCTGTGCCTCGCTGCTTTCCTGGTGTGTGAGCAAGGTGGTAGTGACAGGGACACCTGCCACAGCCTGTTGGCACCTGTGATGTCAGGCCTTGATGGCTCTGTCCTAGGCCAGGCTCGGTGCCAGCAGGTGGGATGGGAGCATGGACATGGCCAGCAGCTGCCTTGTGAGTGTGAAGAGCTGCTGGAGATCACGGGGGCGGGGGGGTTCTCCCCGAGCTCCCAGTGCCCTGTGGCAATAGGACACCCCAGACAGGGCTGCTGTGTGCCCGTTGCCCTGTGGGGACAAGGAACACCCCGAATGCTGCTGCTTTAGTTCCCCCATTGCTGTGCACAGATCCAGGAGGAGGGTGAAGGCTCCCCTGGGTCTGCTCCAGGGCAGAGCAGTGCGGCAGAGCAGGAGGCTGCATCTGCCCCATCCCTGTTGCCATTCCCATTCCCAGTGCCTCTCCAAGCATCCTGTCATCCCCCCTGTATCCTTTTTAGTGGCAGATGTGGGGGGGGGATCCCCATCCCTGTCCTCCACCTCTCCACACCAGCAGCCCCACGCAGCATCACCAGCCACCCCTCAGGCAGGGCTAGTGCATGCCAGGGAGCTCCCAAAATCCAGGGCCAAACCTTCCTTGCCCAGGGTGCTTAGGAAGGGCAGTAGGATAAGAGGCAGCTGGGGGGGGGGGGGGGGGGGGCAGCTTGTGCCCCTCATATAGCAGGGGGGCCAGGTCCAAGCGGCAGGATGCCTCTCTGGGGGTCCCTTGCTGCAGGGGGTCTGTTGGTGCTAAACACCTCTGGGACAGCAGCGTCTGCTCAGCCACCCGAATCCCTTTCCCACCTCGCTCCCCCTCGCACCTCAGATTTAGGGATGTGCCTGGGAAGGGCCCCCCTGGCCCCCAGCCCGGCCAGCACCGTGCAGTGACCGTGACACCTGGCTCCCTTTTTATTGTAACGAGTCGCCGCAGTTAATAAAGATGACTTTGGTTACTCCGGGCCAGTGGCCCCTCCCCGCAGGGACGCGGCTGGTGCCGGGCTCGCCTTTCCCACGTCTGCTGTCCCTCCGTCTCCGTGGGGTGGGAGGAAGCTGTCTGAGGGGTAGGAGTTGGGGTATCCACGGGGTGGGAGAGAGGCTTTCACTAGGGCAGGAGCAGAGCTCTCTGTGCCGTGGCTGGGAGCTGCCTGCAAGTCTCCCACGGATCTCCACGTGGGTCTTGGTTCAGGGATATGTCCTTGGATCCCACTGTGGATCTCTTCCCGTGGGGATCCTTATGGCTCTTCCCTTGCCAGTATCCCTGTGGGTCTCTCCCCATGGATCTCTCTGTGGATCTCTTCCCGTGGGGATCCTTATGGCTCTTCCCTTGCCAGTATCCCTGTGGGTCTCTCCCCATGGATCTCTCTGTGGATCTCTTCCCGTGGGGATCCTTATGGCTCTTCCCTTGTCAGTATCCCTGTGGGTCTCTCCCCATGGATCTCTTCCCATGGAGATCCCTATGACTCTTTCTCTGTCACTATCCCTGTGGGTCTCTCCCCATGGATCTCCACATAGGTCTCTACCCCGCGGCTGTCTTCACAGCTCTTTCCTGTGGGTCTCCTTGTGGGTGTCTTGTGAGTGTCCCCATGGGTCCCTTCGAGGACAACTGTGTGCATGTCCCCATGGATCTTTCTTCAAGAGTCTCTCCTCCTGTGTATCTCTCCATGTAGTTATCCCAGTGAGTCTCCCTGTGGGTCACCCCTCCACGTCTCCTCGTGTGTCTCTCCCCGTGGATCTCTCAGTGTGTCCTTGTGGCTCTTTTGCTGTGGATCCCCCTATAGATCTCGCTGTAGGTGTCTCCCACGTATCTCCCTGAGGGCACCTCATGGCTCCCTCGCCACGTCTCTCTCCTGCTGGTCTCCCCCCGTGTCTTCCCACCCGTGTCTCCCCCGCGGCACAGCATCATCCCTGGGTCACTCCTCCAGCGCTGCCGTTCCCTCACTGCCCGCCAGGGGGCAGAGCCGCCCCGCGCCGGCGCCTCTCGGCCGCGCTTCCCTTCGCCTCCGCTGGCCGGAAGAGGCGGAGCGGCGGCGGCGGCGGCGGCGGCAGGGCGCAGGTGAGCGCAGGGTGTCCGCGGCTCCCGGTGGGGCTGTCTCCGCCTGCGGGATAGCCCCGCGGGGGCCAGGTGGGGGTCCTGGCGCTGCCCAGGCGAGTCCCGGTTCCTTGTGGGTCAGTGCGCTGCCGTCCGGCGCGGCCTTGCCCGGCTGCGCCTCGTCCCGGTGCTGCCAGCCCGCAGGCCTCGGGCACGGCGGGGACTGGGACCCGGCTTGTGACCGCCGCTTTTCGCCCCGTGCCAGGCGCAGCCCCCCGCCGCCATGTGGTCCGTGGTCTGGGCAGCCGTGCGTTCCAAGGCCCCGTACGTCACCTTCCCGGTGGCCTTCGTGGTGGGGCTAGTGGGCTACCACTTGGAGTGGTTCCTCCGCGGGGACCCCCAGCCCGCGCCCGAGGAGGACAAGAGCATCTCGGAGCAGCGGGAGGACCGCAAGCTGCAGGAGATCGCGGGCAAGGACCTGACTAAGGTGGTGAGCCTGAAGGACAAGCTTGAGTTTGCTCCTCGGGCCGTACTGAACAGGAACCGCCCGGAAAAGAGTTAATAAAGTTGTTTGGGCAAAAGAAGTGCCCTGGAGCGACCGTCCTGGGGCTGAGGGGTGGCTGCCGCAGAGCTCTGGCCTGCAGCACCGTGCTGTGGATTCCTGTGTCACTTGCACATCGTCCAGCAGCCTCCCTCCTGTACCTGGGCAATATGCTGTGCCCGCTGCTGCTCTTCACCCTGCCAGGACCCTCGGAAAGGTCAAGGCTTTCTCGCCCTGCAGATGCACTCAAGACAGCACCCAGACCTCTGCTTTGTGGCAGAGCAGGCAGGGAGCTGTGCTCTGGAGGTGGAGCATGTTTGGCACTCCTCAGTTCAGCCTCTCCTAGCCCCTGGACCTCAAAGCCTTGTCCCGGTTTACCCACGTCTCTAGGCTTGGTTTCTTCCATGATGTGAAGACAGAAGAAACCTGGACCTGAGTGACAGGAGGTCAGGATCAGGCCAGCCACCTGTAGCAGGAGGACCTGATGTCTTGCACGCAGCTGTCCTCTTGATCCTTGTGACCTCCAACCACAGGACTGTGCTGCAGCGTTACACCCGTGGGAGCCTGGACAGTGGTGGAGACCTCAGGGGAGCCCTTCTCTGCATCATCCCAGGCTTCACAGTGAGGCAGGGGGATGGAGGGAAGTGAAGTCCTGACCCTGCTTCTGTCAGAGAGCTCTGAGCATGGTAGTGGCTTTAACCTGGCGTGTAGAGAGTGGGGACATCTCTGCCCTGGGTGGAAACAGCCAGAATAAACTTCTGCCAGTCCTTGGGGCTCTCTGTCTTTTGCATCAGCACCTGGCCCCAGCCCTGGCTGTGTTTCTGCTGCCTGTGTTTTCAAGAGACAGCTCTTTCAGCCACGGGAGAAGAGCCATCCTTGTCTCTGGCCAGACACTGACCCTGAGGCCTGGCAACCACGGGCAGGAAGGAGAGGGAGGCACCCAAAACCCAGCCTGTGCTGCAGTGGTGCCTCCCTCCCAGCCGCCCCAGCCACATCACCCACTTGCAGCCCTTTATCTGGACAAGAAGGGCTGTGACAGCACCGGGTGGGGTTCCAGGGGACAGGGTGGGGGGTCCTGCTGGGCAGTGTGTGCTGGGAGAGGCTGGCAGCCAGCACTGGGTGCCTTTGGCTGGTATCACCTCCAGCCTTCAGTGTCAGCAGCAGCCCGGCAAGACCAAACCCTGGCTGGAGCAGGGCAGGTAAGGGTGCCAGGCTCCCAGCCAGGGTTATTGCTGCCTCCTGCTTTGTTTTTTCCCGTGGTGCCTGAGCGAGGCCTCGGTGCTGCCCCGGCCTGGCCTTCCCCTGCCGGGGACGATAAATCTGTCGTGGCTGCAGTGAAGTCCTGAGCTCAGCAGCTGCTGCATCGCTGCCTCCTCGGGGCCAGCTCCTGCCCTGCTGACAGCTTTACTGCCCAGCTCTGTTCCCTCTGGACCTGCTGTCCCCAGCCTGGATCTCTGCCCTCTGCCCGGCCTCACTGCCTGCCACCACTGGGAGCTCACAGCCCGTGGCTGTTGCCACGTGAGGGCAGCTGGCACTGGGTTAGAAGGTGCCAGAGGAGTCCCAGGGTGATGGAAAGGCTTTCCCAGCCCTGTCCTGCTACCAGCTCCTATGCTGGGGCTCACAGCAGATTCACAGGCTGGAAGGGACCCTCAAAGGTCATCTTGTCCAACCTGCATGCAGGCAGCAGGGACACTTCCAACTAGAGTAGGCTGTCCAGGGCCACATCGAGTCTGACCTTGAATGTCTTCAGGGATGGGGCCTCAACCACAGCCCTGGGCAACCTCTTCCAGTGTTTCCCCACCCTCACTGTGCAGAACTTCCTCCTGATGTCCAACCTCAATCTCCCATGCTCCAGTTTTCAAAGCATTGCCTCTCATCCTATCACCACAGGCCCCTTCACAGCTTTCCTGTAGATTCCCTTCATATATTGAGATGTGGTTCTGAAGTTCCCCAGACCCTTCTCCAGGCTGGGCAGCCCCAGGTCTCTCAGTCTGCCTTCGCAGGAGAGGTGCTTCAGCTCTCTAATCACCTTTGTGGCCTTCTCAGGACCCACTCCAGGAGGTCAGTGTCCTTTTATTGGGGGCCTCATAGCTGGACACAGTAGTCCAGGTGAAGTCTCATCAGAGCAGAGCAAAGCAAGGGGCAGAGTCTCCTCTCTCCAGCTGCTGGCCACGTTGCTGATGCAGCCTGGGCTGCAAGTGTCTGTTGCAGCTTCTTGTCCACCAGCATCCCTGTGTCCCTTTCTGCAGAGCTGCTCTCAGTCTGGGCCAATACCAAGGGTTGTCCCAACCTAGTTCCTCTCATGCCACCACTCTACTCGCCACGGCAGCCTGGCACTAGCCCCTGAGCCCCTCACCCCCCTTGGCCCTGCTTTCCCAGCCTGGCTGTGGGGCAGCGCTGAGCAATGCTGCTCCCTATTGTGCAGCAGGGTGGGAATGATCCCATCCCTTCCCCCAGCCGGGCCCAGCTCGGAAGCCTCTTTGGAGATGCCATTGTTCCCCCCCGCGCCGGAGTGGCTCCCTGGGCTGTTTATAGCTCATTGATCCCCGTTCCCAGGCCTGCCTGGGCACAATTGGGCTTTGTTGGGACCTCGCTGCCCTGTTTCCTCCCCTGGGCCCACAGCCTGGGTCGGGGGGGGGGGTGGTGGTGGTTTGCTCCAGCATCATGGAAGCACTGAGCCCTGGTAGTAGGTGTGCAGGCACCGATGGCACCTGGCTGGGCAGCCCCTGCCCGGGCAGCCCCTGCCCAGCTGGTCCAGCTGCGTTCCCAGCTGGTTTCCCTGTGTCTGCAGACTCCGTCCCCACCTCCAGCAGTGCTGCGGGGCTATGGCTCCGCGCAGGCGCTGGGGCAAGGGTGAAACTGCTTCCTAGAACCTGGTTGCTTTCTCCTAAGGCCTCGGTGCTGTAATCCCACCCTTCCTCCCATTGAATCCCAACAATGTGCTGCTGCCTGGGAAGCGCCGGCGGGACGAGAATGGGAGCTCGGGGCTGGGGCAAGCAGCTGCAGAGCCTCACCGAGACCAGGAGGAAGCTTTGCTGGGTAAACCATCCTGGCACTAACCTGGCTTCCCCAGCCCACACAAGGGCAGGTCCTTGGTCTGCTCCAGTGCCTTTGTAATCCAGCTGTTCCTCTGTAATCCAGCTGTTCCCAGCACGGCACAGCTGGCTGCTGCAGTGGGAGCCTGGCAAGGAGCTGTGCCAGCAGTGTGGCCACCCCTTAGCTATCTGTAAGCATTCATAAGATCCTCCTTCAGCCTCCTCCTTCTCCCAAGCTACCCAGCCCCAAGTCTCTCAGACTTTTGCAGGAGAACATCTTCTCAGGGCTCCTCCAGCTCTGGGACAGTCCCAGCAGGGCTGGCTGTGGCTATGCCATGGCACAGGGTAACTGCAGCAGTGCTGCCTGTCCCTGCTCAGCACCTGCTGTGCCCCAGGCTTGGGGCTAGCCAGCTGAGCCTCTGTCCTACCCAGGTCTGGGTTTTCTCCCAGAGGTCCATGGTGAGCATCTTGTGAGAGGAGCAGATGGAGCTTTCTGGAGGCAGGGTGCAGGAATGAGCCAGGGCCATGCAGAGGGCCATCTGTGCCCGAGACTTCTAGGGGTCAGCCTGGGGGAGCTGGGACAGCTGCTGTGCAGGCAGAGGCAGTGAGAGCATCCCCCAGCTGCTTGGCACAGCTCGGCATGGCCTGGTACACCTGGACTGCAGCAGACATCCGGTGAGGTCAGAGCAGGGATGCAGCAGCTGCATGGGGCTGGGGACACTGTGACAAGGACACATCGGTCCCCTTTCTGCGAGGCCTGTAATGACAATGCTCTGGGGAGGGGAGGAGCAGTGTGGGGGATGTTCCGGAGGCAGGGAAGCTGTGACCTGGAGGGATTTGTGCGCCTGTGTCCCACCCGGAGCAGTGCAGTCACCCTGAGGCAGCCAGCACACTCTCCCTGCCTCACTGGAGAGCAAGTGACACATCCTCCCTGCCTGTCCCCTGCAGCCCCTGGGACGGCTGCTCCCTCCCCTGCCCCAGCCAGCTGAGGCTGTTTCCCAGGCTCTGGTTTTGCCCTTTCCCTGAGTGCAGCCAAGTCCTTTCCCAGCCTCCCTGTCTCACTTTCCCCTTCCTGCCATGGCTTCATGGCACAATCCCACTGTGCCATGCCCAACAGCTCCTTCCTGCAGCCAGCAAAAGCCTTGAGGTGCTGTGGGAGAGGAGCAGCTCTGCTCTGCACACAGCCCCTGAGCCCTGGATAGGTCCAGCTAGAGCAGGATGTGTCCCTTTCAACATCTCTTCTTCCACCTACAGCTCAGAGCTGAGTCCCCCAGCACCTCAGAACCACCACAGCTGCTTGCCTGTAGAGCCACAGAGTCGTTTCGGTTGGAAAAGACCTTTCAGATCACTGAGTCCAACTGTTCTCTAGCTCTACCATGGCTCTCAGCACCACATCTCTGTGGCTTTGAAACACCTCTAGGGATGAGGATTCCACTACATCCCTGGCAGTCGGTGACAGTCTTTGAGGAGCCTTTCAGTGAAGAAGTTTCTTATGTTCAACCTAAACCTTCCTGGTACAGCTTGAGGCCATTTCCTCTTGTATGGTCACTTGTTCCTAGGAAGAAGAGACCAGCCCCCACCTGGCTCAGATTTCCTTTCAGGGAGCTGTAGAGAGCAAGGAGGTCTCCCCTCAGGCTCCTTTTCTCCAGACTAACCAACCCCATCTCCCTCAGTCGCTCCTCACCAGCTCTGTTTTCCAAACCTCATGAACCATCAACCTCCCCACACCAGCAAACTCCTTCAGCTCTGCAAGGCAGCAGCCTCTGCCCTCCCAGTGCTGCACTGGGATGGTGTGATATGGACAGAGAAATCAGTGCACCCTCAGCAAGTGTGCAGGTGATACCAAGCTGTGTGGCACAGTCGACCTGCTAGAGGGCAGGGATCCATCCAGAGGGACCTGGACAGGCTGCAGAGCTGTGCTCAGGCCATCCTTATGACATTCAACAAGGCCAAGTGGAAGGTCCTGCACCTGGGTGGGTGCAATCCCAAGAACAGCTCCAGGCTGGGTGGGGAATGGCTGAGAGCAGCCCTGAGGAACAGGATCTGGGGGTCTGGGGTGATGCAAAGCTCAACAGGAGCCTGCAGTGTGAGTGCAGCCCAGACACAACCCTGTGCTGGGTGCAGCAAGAGCAGTGTGGGCACAGGGCAAGGGAGGGGATTCTGCCCCTTGGTTCTGCTCTCCTCTCCTCACACCCCACCTGCAGTCCTGGGGGCAGTTCTGGAGCCTTCAACACAAGAAGGACATGGAAGTGTTGGAGCCAGCCCAGAGGAGGCCACCAAGATGCTGAGAGGGCTGCAGCAGCTCTGCTATGAGGCCAGGCTGAGAGATTTGGGGGCTCTGCAGCCTGGAGAAGAGAAGTCTTGGAGAAGAGCTTGGAGTGGCCTTGCAGTGTCTGAATGGGGCTCCAGGAGGGCTGGGGAGGGACTATTGACAAGGTCTGGTAATGACAGGACAAGGGGGAATGGGTTTGAAGTGGCAGAGGGGAGATTGAAACTGGATGTTAGGAAGAAGTTGTTTGCAGTGAGGGTGGTGAGACACTGGCACAGGTTGCCCAGGGAGGTTGTGGAGCACAGAAGCACCCAATGTGATCTTCCTGGGGGTGCTCAGGACCAGGTTGGATGAGTCCTTGAGCAACCTGTTCCAGTGGGAGGTGTCCCTGCCTATGGCAGGGGGTTGGACCTGACTGATCCTTGAGGTCCCTTCCAACTTAAACCATTCTGTGATTCTATGATGCCTCGAGTGGCTGACAGGGACAGGACCCACCCAGCGGTGGGCACGGGGGGGATGCCAAGCAGAAGGATCTCGTTGCCTGTGCGCGAGGAAGCGGCTGGAGGGGAGCCACAATGTCAGGATGCGGGAAGCGGTGTGGCCATTGAGAGCTTCCTCCCGCCCGCGGTTCTCACGCGGGGTGGCTTTGGCTGCCCTGCCCGCGCGTGGAGGGCTAAATATAGCCCTGTGCTGGGCAGGAAGGCAGCCCTGGGGGTCTGCCTGCCTTTCACGGAGTCACAGAGTGTCAGGGGCTGGAAGGGACCTCCAGAGCTCAGCCACTCCAACCCCTGCCAGAGCAGGAGCACCCAGAGCAGATCACACAGGAACACAGCCAGGTGAGGTCTGAATATCTCCAGAGAGGGAGACTCCACAGCCCCCCCCCGGGCAGCCTGTTCCAAGGCTCTGTCACCCCCACAGTGAAAAAAATCCCCCTACATTTAAAGGAAACCTCCTCTGCCTCAGCCTCCACCCAGCCCCTTGTGCTGGCACTGGCATCACCCAGCAGAGCCTGGCTGCAGCCTCCTGCCACTCACCTGCACACATTGATAACCACTGCTGAGGTCACCTCTCAGCCTCCTCCTCTCCCAGCAGCACAGCCCCAGCTCCCTCAGGCTCTGCTCCTAACAGAGCTGTTCCATTCCCTTCAGCATCTCTGTGGCTCTGTGCTGGACTCTCTCCATCAGTTCTATGTCCCTCTTGAACTGGGGGGCCCAGAACTGGACACAGTACTCCAGATGTGGCCTCAGCAGGACAGAGCAGAGGGGCAGGAGAACCTCTCTCAGCCTACTAACCACAGCCCTTCTAATGCACCCCAGACTGGCACTGGCTCTCCTGGCCACAACAGCACACTGCTTTCTCTGTGGCAGTGCTGCTGGTCAGGGCAGGACTGACCTGGTCTGGGCTTACCTCCATGGTGGGCAATGTGGGCAAGTCATGCTAGGGCTTGGGGCTTCTGTGCCTGGTCCAGGGGGGTGCTCGTGTCTGTGCCCACTTTCCTCTGGAAGGCTGTGGGAAATGAGTGGCTTAGGAACCTGTGGGCAGAGCTCTGGATATGGTTTGGGTCCCAGTGGGATCTGGGGGCTGTGCTGTGGCCCCAGATGGCATCCCTGTGCCCAGCCCTTTGCCCTTCTTCCTGTCTCGGGGGGAGTTTTGCTCCTGCCATGGCTCTTCCTGTGAGCAGGTCAGATTTAGACACTGAGTGTTTTCTGTGCACTGGGGGAGCTTAAAAATAAACTCCCTGTGCCTGGGCAGAGCCTTGGGCAGAGCCTTGCAGGGGGACACAGACTGTGGCAGCTCTCACGGCTCCACTTCCCCACCACGGGGCAGCACAATGCAGGGAGAGCTCCGCATGGACTGGTCCTAACTGGGAGGAGAGCAGGAACCTTCAAGCAAACCTGTGGCCATAGAGCAATGTTGCAGAGCTCCCAAGGGCTGTGGCTGGTGTTAGACCAATATTCCCAGCAGGAATTGGGGTCTCAGGACTGACAGAGCCTTTCCTGGCTCAGAGGCTGCTCCAATTTGCCACCTTCCCTGATCCCAGCTTCTCCCAACCCACTGATGAACATCAGAAGGGGTGCACCCACGTACCCAAGGAACACCTCCAGCTTCAGGCTCTTAGTGGTCAGATCAGATGTTTATCCATCTGTCTGTCTGTCCATCCACCTCATAAACCCCACAAGGCTCTCAGGTACAACCCCTGCCCTCCTCCAAAACCCGTGCAGAGGTCACAGCCTGTGGGGCCATGCCCAAGGCTCTCCGCCATCCTGGCTGGCTGGTTGTGGTGGGCTCTGGTGCCTGGGCATCACTGGGGCTATGCTTGCTGCCCATTATCCCAGAGCTGGACCCAGAGCTGGGTCTTGGAGGCACCCACGGGGAGCCTCTCATTGCATCCCCTGCTTGCCCACGCCACCACAGGGCTCAGCATCATGGTGTGGGGCTGAGCATTCCCAGAAAGGGACCGGAGGGCCCTGTTTACTCAGGAGGGAGTGTGGAGGTGTGGGAAAGGTCCTGTGTGTCTGGCCAGCCGCTATCTGTCCCTCGGCTGTGCCAAAGGGCTCCGTGGGGCCAGCCCTTATCAGCTGCAAACGTTTATTTGCCTAAGGGACACCCACCCACCTTCTGGGGGGGATGGGGCGGGGGGGCTGCTGCCAGCACTGTCCCCCCAACTGCTGACCCAGTCCCACCGCACAGACGAACCCCTCACTGTTGTTGTTGGCACCTGCCGTGGGCAGGCTCTGGTGACACCAGGTCGCTCCGACGACAACAGGGGAACAATAGCGGGACACGGAGCCGTGTTTGCGCAGCCCCCTCCCTGGCCGGGCGCCGTGGCCAGGCAAAGGGGCTCTCGCTCCTCTTGTTTTGCCCCTTCCAGAGCTGTTTGGACAAGCTCTGATGCCAACAAAAACAGCAGCCCGGGAGAGGGGAGGCTGGCGGTGGGTAAACAGCGGCGCGGCTGCTCCGCTACCTTTCACACGGGCATTTCCTCCCGGCACAACGCGCTGCTGGCGCTGCCACCCCCCCGAAAGCTGCACTGCCACCCCCCCGAAAGCTGCGCTGCCACCCCCCCGAAAGCTGCGCTGCCACCCCCCGAAAGCTGCACTGCCACCCCCGAGAAAGCTGCGCTGCCACCCCCCGAGAAAGCTGCACTGCCACCCCCGAGAAAGCTGCACTGCCACCCCCCCGAAAGCTGCACTGCCACCTCTGAGAAAGCTGCACTGCCACCCCCCGAAAGCTGCACTGCCACCCCCGAGAAAGCTGCGCTGCCACCCCCGAGAAAGCTGCACTGCCACCCCCCGAAAGCTGCACTGCCACCCCCGAGAAAGCTGCACTGCCACCCCCGAGAAAGCTGCGCTGCCACCCCCGAGAAAGCTGCACTGCCACCCCCGAGAAAGCTGCGCTGCCACCCCCCGAAATCTGGGCTGCCACCCCCCAAAAGCTGCGCTGCCACCCCCCGAAAGCTGCGCTGCCACCCCCGAGAAAGCTGCACTGCCACCCTCGAGAAAGCTGCGCTGCCACCCTCGAGAAAGCTGCGCTGCCACCCCCCGAGAAAGCTGCGCTGCCACCCCCCGAAAGCTGCACTGCCACCCCCGAGAAAGCTGCACTGCCACCCTCGAGAAAGCTGCGCTGCCACCCCCCGAGAAAGCTGCGCTGCCACCCCCCGAAAGCTGCGCTGCCACCCCCGAGAAAGCTGCACTGCCACCCTCGAGAAAGCTGCGCTGCCACCCTCGAGAAAGCTGCGCTGCCACCCCCCGAGGAAAGCTGCGCTGCCACCCCCCGAAAGCTGCGCTGCCACCCCCGAGAAAGCTGCGCTGCCACCTCTGAGAAAGCTGCACTGCCACCCTCGAGAAAGCTGCGCTGCCACCCCCCGAGAAAGCTGCGCTGCCACCCCCCGAAAGCTGCGCTGCCACCCCCCGAGAAAGCTGCGCTGCCACCCCCCCGAAAGCTGCGCTGCCACCCCCGAGAAAGCTGCGCTGCCACCCCCCGAAAGCTGCGCTGCTCTGAGCCTTTGCAGCTCTGCTGATGCCTGGGAAGCACTGGGCTGGGGTCCCCACCTTGCGCTGGGGTCCCCCAGGGAATCCCCTCTGGGCACAGTGAGTGTAGGGCGATGCCCCGCTGGAGATGGTGGGAACAGGGCAGGGGATCTACCCTGGTAACATCATGGAGGGGTGCAGGGGAGGGCTGAGAGCCGGTAACATGTACCCCAGGCCCCAATCCCAAAGGGTTTTAGCCTCTTCCCCATTCCCAGAAGGGAAACGAGGCAAGGGCAGGCTCTGCAGCAAGGGCAGCACAGGCGGGTGCCTCCCTCTCCTCTTCCTCCAGGGGCTGATGGCAGCGATATCTCCCCGTATCACCCATATTTCATTTTCTCCAGGGTATTTTTAGTCTGTCCCACCCTCGCTGCAGAGGCCCTCGGCTGAGAGCAGGCTCTGCCCTGGGCTGGCTTGGCCGGAGAAACTAAACAACAGCCCCAGCCACATTGTGTGACTTTATCAACGCCTCATTTCCACCTATTATGCAGCCACCAGCAGCTCCACAGCTTCCACTGAGTTTATCTGCAGCAGAGCTGGGGCACAGGGCTGAGTTCTGCTTGAGGCCACCTAGGGCCAGCACCACGATGACACCCTGTGACAGCCCCTGGGCTGAGGCTGGGACACCAGCAGGAAGGGTCAGTGTTGTGAGACACCATCAGCACAGCTGGCTCTCCCATGCTTCCCGTTGCCCACAGGGCAGCAACTCCCTGCTCCTTCAGCCCCAAACCTTCACCCCTCCCTCCCCAAAGCAGCTGCAGGAAGCTCAGTCACACCACACTTCACCTTTTTCATTCATCCAACTTTATTCAGTAAGATGTAACAGTGAGTCTGCCAGGGAGGGGAAGGAAACAGCACTGAGGGCAGTGCCCACATCCCACGCTCCTGCCTGGGTCATGCAGGACCCACAGCTCCTTGGACAGGGCAGGACACTGCCCTTCACAGCATCCTGGCCTGGAGAAGGCAGGACAACTCTCATGGTCACAGTTGGTTCTTTCATCCCATCCCTTCCCCTCCCAGCACCTCAGCCCCTAGCAGGACTTGACCAGTGCAAAGTAATAAAATCAATAACAGCCTCCCCTCTCCCAGACAGCAGCTGCCAGGCTAATTCCTCCCCCCAAACCCACAGGGCTGGTGGGTGCATGGCCCAGGCTGGACACAGGTCCCCACATCCCCACACAACTGCAACTTTAAGGCAGAAGCTGCATGCTCAGGCCAGTGGGTTAAAAATAACTTAGAGGCACAGACCAGATTGGAAAGGGTCCAGGACCAGGAGGCCGGGGTGGGGCTTGTGCTCCTAAGGCAATCGAGTGGTGACCCTGCGGCCATCGGGATCGGCTGGTCACCGCAGAGCCCCAGCGGAGAGCTGCTGATGGCTTAACCCCTGTGTCCCCTGGGGAAGGGACAGCTCCTGCAGCAACCCCCAGGCAGGAGCTGTTGATCCTACTGGCTCCATGCCGGGATCACAGGAACAGCCTAGGGCTGGCAGCCAGGAGTCATCCCAGGCTGAGCCTGCTCCATGCAGGGGCTGGAGGCGAGTGGCTTCCCACGGCCACATCCTGGCTCTCACATCAGTGAGGGCTCCGGCAAGACCCGGGAGATGGCCAAGCTGAGGAGCCCGAGGGGCAGCAGCCTCCCGACATGGCCCTGGGGACAGCCTGTTCCCAGCCCATGGCTCCAGGGATTTCTCCCTTTCCCACGACAAGGCACACAGGACACAGCGTCCTGGGGAACTATCTGCAGCTTCCTTCCTTGCAGGGTCTGTGGGGAAAACAGGAGGGAGCAGAGGCTCCAGGACACTGCTCGGTCCTGCTCCTGAGCATCACATCCCAAACATGGGCAGGCCAAGGTGGGCACAACCTCCAGAACAGAGCCCACCCATATGGCACCAGGCAGGAGGCAGCTGCCCTTGCAGGCACAAGGGATCAAGCAAGGTCCCCTCAGCCAGCCAGGGCAAGCCTGGCACTAAACATACTGCTTCTTGGAGGCTGAGCTCCCAGGCCGGCTGCACAACTTCTCCTCCAGGGCAGGGTCATCAGCAGTCCTGGGGGCATAGGGGTCTGACAAGGGTCTGCTACTGCTGGCCAGTGCCAGATTCTCCTCGTTGTGGAAGTTGGCCCAGTTCTGCTCACTGGAGAGCTTGTTGTAGGCCTGGTAGGGTGGTGTGTGGCTGTCAGCCATAGGCAGGAAGGGGTAGTGCTTGGGTGCATAGGGGCCTGAGACCATGTTGTCGGCAAAGGCATCCTGGCTCGGGTCAGCTGGCCTCGACGCCTTCTTGAGGTTGCTAAACAGGTTCTTGCAGCAGAGGTGGAAAAGCTCTAGGAGATTGAGGACCAAGGAGATCAGGCCCATCACCAGCATGAAGATGATGAAGACGCTCTTCTCAGTGGGGCGGGAGATGAAGCAGTCCACCTGATGAGGGCAGGGGTCCCTCTCGCACACGTAGCGAGGCAGCATGGAGAAGCCATAGAGGTACCACTGGCCGACGAGGAAGCCAGCCTCAAAGATGCTCTTGCAGATCACACTGCTGATGTAGGTCCACATCAGTGCACCTCGGATCTTGAGCCGCCCGTCCTCTGTCACGCAGATCTTGGCCATCTTCTTCTCCACGACTGCCAGGGCCTGCTCGATCTTGGGGTCCTTGCTGAGGACAGCCCGGAGCTCGCTCTCCTGTTGCTTCAGCTTCTCCTCCTTCCGGGAGAGATACACGACGTGGCCGAGGTAGACGAGGGTCGGGGTGCTGACGAAGAGGAACTGCAGCACCCAGTAGCGGATGTGGGAGATGGGGAAGGCTTTGTCGTAGCAGACGTTGGTGCAGCCTGGCTGCTTGGTGTTGCACACGAAGTCCGACTGCTCGTCCCCCCAGACGGACTCCCCAGCCAAGCCCAGGATGAGGATGCGGAAGATGAAGAGCACGGTGAGCCAGATCTTCCCGATCACAGTGGAGTGCTCCTGGACTTGGTCCAGCAGCTTCTCCAGGAAACCCCAGTCGCCCATCTTCTAGGGACTCTTGTGCCTCTGCCAGCAGAGAGGGGAGGGGAAGGGAACCAAATTAATCCTTGCTTCCATGCTGGAGAAGGCAGGGCAGATGGAGCCACCTCAACCCCAGGCTTTCTTGGGACGTGCTCTGCAAACCCACCAAGGAACATTCCAGAGCCCAGGAAGGGAGTCTGGCAGCATCGTGGAGCCCAGAAGTAGGTAGATGGGGCTGAGGGAAAAGAAGCAGAGCAGGGATTCCCCTCTCCCAGCAGCACCCAGAGGACTGCACCCACGGTTTTGGACTGTCCTGACCTCTCAGGACACAGCCCCTGGGCTGTTCTGAGGCTGCCCAAGGAGGTCACAGCCACAGCAGCCAGTGAGGGGACGTGGTAGGGGCTCACAGAAGCAGCCCAGAATTGTCTCACTCCTGCCTTTGCCGAGACACAGAGAGCAGCAGGGAGTGCAGCCCCCGCCGGGGTACAGCAACCACCCCAACACCACCCCAGGGCTTACCCTACACTGGCGGGACAGTCCCTTGCCAAGCTCCCTTGCCGTGCCCTCTCTCCCTTGCCCACTTTGGGGACGCCCCCCCCCCGGGATAACTCACCACACACAGACCGTTTGCAGGGACCCCTGCGGGTGTCTCAGCCTCACCTCACCGAGCCCAGCCAACGCCCCCCGCCTGGGAGGGAGGAACCAGCCCCAGCTCTGCGTCCTAATTAACCTCTCTTAATTAAACGGGCAGAGGTAACAGCTGGGCCCGTTAAAGGGACACCCAGCCCGGGCGGAGTGCCCCGGACAGCGGGTGGCAGAGACAGGGGTGCCCCCTGTGGCAGCGTTCCCTGTCCCGGTGTCCCCGAGCGGTGCCCTATGTCCCGGGGGTCCCGAGCACCCCTCACTCACCTCCGCCACTCCGGGCAGGTCTCGCCTGGTTCGGGCTGTGCTGGGTGTGAGGGGCCGGGCCGGGCCGGACGGCTTTGGCCATGCGGGGCCCGGGGGGAGCCGGGGGAGGAGCGCGGGCAGGAAACCGGGGGCTGTGCCGCAGGTGTGCGGGGCCGCCCCCCTCCGCTGCCCCCGGCCGAGGAGGTGTCCCCGGCTTGGGGATCGGGGGTGGTGGAAACGTGGAGCATCCCACGGGGGTAGCTGGGACCCACCGAGACAGCCGGGAGCCCGGGGGGCCGTCGAGGGTAAAAGGAACTCCGGGAGACAGCCGAGACCCCCCGGGGCCGAAGCCGTCGGGGGCGTTGGGAAGATCGGGTGTCGCTGCCCGGGTGTCGCTGCCCGGGTGTCGCTGCCCGGGTGTCGCTGCCCCTTGTCCGCGGCTGCAGCTCCGCCACCGGGGAAAACTAACTGAGGGGGGATTGGGACCTGCCCAGGGTTCCCGGAGCCTGCCCACACGTGGGACCCTTAGCCTGGCATCCCATCGTGTGCCCCTAAAGATGGAGGTGAAGGTTGGGAGGCAAGGTCGGGGGAATGCCCCAGAGTGTCCCCGGGGATGTTCCGCGCTCTGCCCGTCTCGGCCGAGCTGCTGCTAAGGTTGCGACGGGCGCTGGGTGGTGCTGGAGCCACACCGGAGCTGCCCGGCCCTGTGTGCCCGAGCTGAGCCGTGCCGGGCACCGGGGAACTGGGGCACCGGGACCCTCCTTCCTGCTTGTAGAGGGTTCAGAGCAGGGTGCAGGGGACACGGGTGGGCAGATGTTAATGTTTTATGCGCAGGCTAAAGTCCTGCTGGCTTTGAGCGGGGAACAACATCCCCGTGTGTGCCCCCTGGGACTGTCTTGCAGAGGCCACCAAGGGCTGGCACGTGTGGCATGGAGTGGCTTGGGCTCTCGAAAGCAGAAACTGGGCCAGTTCACACACAGAACTGAGAGCTGCTGCCTCTTCCACAGTGAGAGGTGGCATTTCCTGCTCCCAGACAGGGCAGAGCTGGGGACATGTAATTATGTTTAATATCAAACAATTGTCATGCTTCAGTTAATGCCCATGTGCCATGCCATGCCCCGGCACAGTGCCCATCTCCCAGTCAGCCCATCATGAATCTTGCTTCTCCCTCCCACCACCCTACGGTAGTGGCTGCCTAGGTGGCATCATCCCCTTTTGGTGCCAGTCCCCAGTGATGCTCCGTGCCCCGGCAGTCCTTGATAGGTGAAAACAATCAGCTCTGGGAAGCTGCTCCAAAACCACGAAGGAACCAGAGGTGACCTCACTTATGAATTTGCCATCTCCCGCAGTCCTTTACCCACCAGGAGGAGAATGCCCAACACAGGCTTCACCCACACGAGGGAGCTGTGTGGGTGTTCCAAAGCAGACCCACACTGGTGTCGGAGCCACTTCCCGGTTAGACATCCTGTGCTGTGCAACCTCCTGGATCATCTTTCCTTTGGCACAGGGTGCCTCATGCCCAGGGCTGGCACCACGGGTGACAGGATGCTAGTGTGCCCACAGGAGCATCCCACGCTGGAAGCACTTGCTTTGTGTCCCAGCACGGAGATGTGCCACCCTCCTGGCAGCGTGGGCATCGCCATCACAACCTCAGGGAGCGAGCTGGGAAGACGTCTGGCTGGGGCAGCAGCAGACCCCATGTGGAGCGCTGCTTGAGGAGAGATTAAATGGAAATCATTTCTATTTATTGTAATATTTATCAAGGTTTAGTAAATAATTGATGCTGATCCCTCCCTCATTTCCTCGGGGGCCGGCGTGCGCTGCTGCTGAATTAAAGTTTAACAAGGCATGACGAGCTGGGAGGAGCTGGGAGCTCGACCCGCGCTGCCCAGCAAGACCTGGCCACGGGCTCCTGAAGCAGCTACTGCAAACTCATTTCTTCCGCCCTCCCCAGTCCCTCCCCGCCCCGACGCGCAGCATGCAGAGCGGTGCCTGTGTACAAACGACGCAACCTTTATTGGCCTTTCAGATCCGCAGCTCGAGCTGCCGCATCCGTCCGGGGTCGGGGGGGGGGATGTGAAGGTATTGAGGGAAGCAGCAGAGCCAGCAAGGGCATTTGGGCAAGACAGCAGCGTGGTGCCTGCATGGGCACAAGGGGAAAAGCAGCTTCTGCCCCAGTGCTGGCAAACTGGGGACTGTCACTGTGCTAGGTGACACCAGCCCTGAGCGGGCACCAACTGATGCATTTGTATGCAGAGCTGAAGGACCCAAGAGGAGCTGCTGGGACACAGGAGTCCCCTTGCTCCTCCCTCACCATCCCCAGTCCCTGTGCTGTCCCAGCTTGATGGCTCCATCTCTGCAACTTGTGACTAGGCTTGCTGCTGGGTAGGGCACTGGTCTCTGTTGATGTGATGGCCAAGCTCCCATGGTGCCACCACGTGCAGACAGAAGAGCTCCAGGGCTGCCTTGGCCTTACCTGCATCTGCTCAGGCACCCATGGGTCTCTTGAGGGGCTTCAGTTTGTTGGCTGTAGTTATTTTTCACATGGGCTGACTCTCAAGGGTTCAGGGACTTGGCAGGCTTGAGATGCTGCTGGGCCAAGAGGAAGGTGAAGGGTCCTGGAATGGGTGAGCTCACAGCTCCTCTCCTCTGTGGAAAGAACAGACACCTTCAGGCATGCCCATGGGCAGCAAGTAGCCACCTGCCACGGAGCATGCCTATGCCACTGGAACACCTAAGGACATGCCCATAACCCTGAGCAGGAGACTTCCCATGGATGTGACCCCTTCCCTTACAGCCATTCACATCCTGGCTGAAGAGTTTGGTGGTGGCCTCGCCAAGCATCCACCTCAGAGGCAGCCATCCTTGGACATGCCTCCCTCCCTCTTTCCCTCCCAGCACCCCATCAGACAGCAGACAAGTTGGGAGCTGAGCACCACAGGGTTGCCACACACCTAGTCTGGGACTTGTTGTCTTTCTCCTCCAGCTTCGGGTGGCACTGGCAGGTGGAGGCTTTGCTGTAGCTGACAGAGCGCTTGACAGACTTCCTCCACTTCCGCGCACTCCGCACGACCCGCTTGAAAATGAGGTAGAAGATCTCACAGACAGTGAGGACGATGCAGATGGAGGAGGCTCCGACCATGAAATAGGTGAAGACTCTTTTCTCGGTTGGCCGAGCGATGTAGCAGTCTACAGTGTTGGGGCAGGGCTTGTCGGAGCACTTGACCAGCCGTGGCAAGTCAAAGCTGTCCCACATCTTGTGGAGGAGGTAGAGGAACAGGATCTCTATGATGAGCTTGAAGAAGAGGCTGAGCAGGTAAGTCCACCACAGCCCGCCGTGCTTCTTGCCCGTGTCGCTGTAGAGCTTGGGGCAGTTCTCCCCATTCTTCTCCCTGTTCTTCTTCTCGCGGTCTTCCCGGTAGGCCACGTGCATGATGACCAGGAGGGAAGGACAAGTGACAAAGATGAGCTGCAGGGCCCAGAGGCGGATGTGGGAGATGGGGAAGAAGTGGTCGTAGCAGACGTTGGCGCAGCCTGGCTGCCGCGTGTTGCAGTCAAAGTCCTTCTGCTCGTCCCCCCAGACGCGCTCGGCCGCCACCACGTAGACCAGCACGCGGAAGACGAAGACCACGGAGAGCCAGATGCGGCTGAAGGCTGTGGAGTACTTGTTGACTCCACTGAGCAGTGCCTGCAGAGTCTTCCAGTCCATGGTGGCTGGTGGAGAACGGAGTCACCTGGAGAAGGAGCGGCAGAAGCAGTGGCTGAAGAGCGAGGTGAGACAGCAGCGGCGCAGCTCATCTCTTGCCGCGCTTAGCGCAGTGACCTCCTGGAGTCTCTCCTTCCCCTGCATGAGACTCATTGAGGGGGTGCGACAACATCCCACCTGCAGACGCTGTCCTCACACCCTCTCGGTGAGAGGTGAGTCAGTGCCTCTGCCCCTCCTTCTGAATGGGGCCTTTGCTGTAGGGAACGAGCCACTTGGCCAAGTTCCTGCCACCAAGTCCCTGGCCTGATGGCACAGGTTGTATAACTTGGCAGCACAATCTGCTGGAGTGGGCCAGGATCAACACTCAAAAGCTGTGCAGGGCACTTGGCACGTCAGCAAAGCAAAGGCTTGTGTGGACACCAGCCCTGCCAGCTGGCAGGACCCCTGGGACAGGCGTAGGAGGAGGCCCTGGAGTACATTTCTACCCCAAACCACATCTTCCTCCTGCTCTGCTGCTCACAGAGGCAGCACCTGAAGGGGGCTACAGCAAAGCTGAAGGGGGACTTTTTAGAAGGGCTTCTGCAGGGCTGCAGCTCTGGGGTCATGCGAGGTTCTGGCAGAAAGAGTGTGCCATGGGAACCATGAGTGGCCCAGCAGGTTGGGGCCAAGGAGGTGGCAAAATGGCTGGCAAATCCCTCCAGGGGGAACACATCCCAAATATCACCAGCCCCAACGCCTAACTGCCCTGTTTGCTAAGAGATGTTTTGTGTAAGAAAAAGCTTGGACCTTTCAGACAAAGGCTTTGTGTGTGGCTGCTGAAGAGCACACCCCAGGAGGGCAGGGCAGCCCAGGACCCAGTGGGCAGCTCCAATTTCAGGCCAAATCAATCACAGAGCTGTTTTGATTGGAAGAGAGCTCTAAGACCATCGAGTCCAACTGCCAGCCTGACACCACCATGGCTACCAAAAGCTTTGTTCAACCCCCAGGAGCTAATTTCTTCCTTTCCAGCTGCTCGGGTCAGTCAGCATCGTGTGCTCATCTTCTCACTCCCAAGGACCTGCTGCCCATCACCCACCCAGTGCCATCCCAGACGTACCTGGAGGAGGCTCAAACTCATTCCCTGCTCACCGGCGGCTGCGAGGTGGGAAGTGCCCAGCCTGGGGCATAGCCAGGGGTGTGATGGCACGAAGACAGTCAAAGTCCCCTTGTCCCAGTGAGGCTGTGTGATACGATGAGATGTGCCAGGGCTGCAGTGAAGGAACAGAGCCTGAAGTGCTGCCTGGAGCACAGGAGGCCACCAGGAGCCTGTCCCTGGCTGGGGCTACCCAGTAGCAAGCCCCAAACCTGCCACTGCTCTCCATATACCAAGAAGTGTGGCTGAGACAGGCAGGGTGAGGCTGGGGTCCTGTGCCAGCCTGTGTCAGGTGCCAGGGCAGTGTCTCTGTCTGTGTCCACCCAGCTTTGCTCCCATTCCATCTGAAACCAGGAGATCCTCCTTCTTGGCAGACCTGTGGCAGCAAGCCAGGGTGGGCAGCAATGGGAAGGGAAGCAGCTGCTTTCCCACCTCAGCCCAAAGCTGGTACCTGCCAGTGCCACCTTGCCAGGCTGCCAATTAACCCATGCCCCCATCTCAGTGCCTTTCCAGCACTGGTACCCAGACGTCCAGCACCCATGTGCCCAGCTCAACCCAGCCATAGACCAGTGGTGGGATGGGAAGGGGGCATGAGTGCCATGCCAGGTTGTGTGCTGGAGTGTAGTGCTGTGGGAGCTCCTCAGCCTGGCCAGCACTGGCAGGCAGCCAGGCGGAGCAGAGGCAATGCTCTGGGTGTGCTCAGCTATGCCTGCGGCACTGGTTTGCCTCCCGTGAAGCCCAGCAAACTTGGCAGCCCCCGGCGTGCCAGTCTGCTGTGTCACCAGCAGGTCCTGCTCCATGGGGCTACAGGGTGTTGGGCTCGAAAATGCCCAGGTCCTGCCTGGGGTGTAAACATAACAGAGTGCATCTGAGCCTGTTCTCAGGGGGAGGGTGCAGCCTCTCTCACTCCCTGGAGAGAGTGATGGGACAGGGAAGCAGGTTCTGGGGTGCTACTCCTGCTCCTTGGCATGCCACACTGTGCCAATCCCCTGCATCACCCCCTGGGTGCACAGCATCATGGACCAGGGAGCCCAACACTGCCTGCAGGGTCCCAAGGTGGCACTATATAAAGTTGAGCTCCCCACATTCAGGCACCTCAGGCACAGCAGCCCCAGCCCTAACCCAGCTTGCACCCACACCCCATTAGCACCATGGGGTCTGCACCCCACAACCAGCAGGTCCTCAGCAGCCCCCTGAGCACCCCACACCTGTGCCCACCCATTGGAGTTACCTGTCCAACCAGGAAAGGGCCAGATGGAAGTGGCTGTGCCCAGGCAGCTTTGGCAGTGAGGATTCTCTGTCCTGCTGTGAGTCTGGAGCCCTCCTGCGTGCCCAGGCTGCGCCGGCGGCGCTGAGCGGTGTGCGGAGGGGAAGGTTCGCTCCGTTCCCGGTCCCTGGGTGAGTCTGGCAAACAGCTCCTGCAGAGCTTCTCCTCCGTGCACAGGCAGCCACACGCTCGGGTTGAACAATCAAGGCGGGTCAGGTCCTGCAGCCAGATCAGCGGCGCTGGATTCCTCCGCAAGCGGCTCCTGCCAGGTGATGCCGTGTGTCCTGCTCAAGTAGTTCTGGGCAAGCCCAGCACCAGCTCTGGGGCAAGCCCAGAGTGGCTGGGGCTCAGCACCAGGCTCACCCCTGTGCCCCTAGCTCTGGGTCAGCCAGCAACTGTCGTTCAGGATCAGGAATTGCACAATGCCAACCCACTTCTGCAAGGATTGTGCCTTGGAAATAGTTGTACAACAGCTCATCAGTGTCTCCAACCCACGGCAGCCTGGAGCCACCGCCCTGCCAGCCATGGGGCATCCTGGATGAGACCTTTCCCAAAGAGTGGCACAGCCCAGGTGGCAGAGCGTGGCACTAGGCTCCCCATTCAGCAGGACTCTGCTCTGCCATTGGTCTCCATGCCTGTCCTCCTGGGTCCTGGATGTATTCCTAAGGGATGTCCCTCTCCCCAAAGCACTGGTGGCTTCCAAAAGGCTAAGTCAGCTCCTCCATGCTCAGCCACCCCCCTGGAGCTGCCCTGTTTGGTGCCTCTGCAGACGTGGCCTGGGCATGGACACGTTTCCGCTTGCCCACGGCTTGCCTGGCCTCTTGGCTGCCCCAGAGCATTCCTGGCATTGCTTTGGCACACCCTGGGGCCAAGCACACCATGCTGCTTTCCCTGGCCCTTGAAGCCCCACAGGGCTCCTCATCAGGGCCACTCCTGTTTGAAGTGCCAGGTGCTTGATGCCCTGAGAGGCTTGCTCCCTGCACCCGCGGTGGGTAAGGAGCTGCTCCTCCAGCAGCTTTTTGGCTTCAGGAAATCAGCTGAAGTGTGTGGGGATTTTCCAGGCTGGGAGCACGACAGGGAGAGGTCACAGGAATGAAAGCCCAAAGCAAACCCTCGGGGAGGGCTGGGGGTGCAGGGTGGGGTGACCCCAGAGGAAGGGACAGACGCAGGCACCCTCATCCCAGAGGAGAGCAAAAGGGGCTCTGGAGCTTCCCCTCACCCAGGAGCTGCCTTTGCAGGGCTCTATCTGCAGGATCAGGAATCTGAGCTATGTTGCAGAGAGCCGGTGTGTCGGGAGCTGCCTCAGGAATCTGGGGGCCGTGGCCTTTGAGATGGAAAGCCCAGAGGAGAGGGAAGCCAGGGAGAAGAACCAGCAGCAGGTCCGATGGCTTGTGAAGCCATCAGCCCCCTTGCCCCACAGTAAAACTCTGTGAGGTCCAGATGAAAAGCAGGGCCAGAGCCCCCCAGCAGCCTCTTGCTTCCCATTTGGGCATTTCAGGAGGGGCCACAAAGCCACAGCAATAAAGTTCAGGTGCTTTTGGCACAGGCAGAAGATTCCCCCTGAGGCGGCTGGGTGGGGAAGGGAAACGCCTCGTGTTTGCTGCGCTTTGCAGTGCTGAGCTGGCATTTTAGGTGTCTCAGCAGAGAGCAAGTCCCTGCACCCCTCCTGCCACCCCTCTGCTGACTGATCTGGCGTGGGCACAGGGACAAGGCAACAATGCAATTTTGCTGCTCTCAGCACCGGGGAGCCCTTGGAGGAGCTTTGGGTACGTGTGCCAGGGCATGTCACCCTGCTGTCACCCTGCCCCATCTCAGTGGGGTGATGGGTAAAAGGCTCCAGTGCCAGATGTGAGGATTGAAAGCACTCAGGGACTCCCAGTGGCCCGACCTTGGGCCCTCCATAAAGGGAAAACTCAAGCAGTGGAGCCAGACCAGAAGGGAAACCTCAGTCTCTTTAAAAGGGTCTTAGCTAGGGCATGGCAGGAGGCAGTGCTTGGCTGCCCGCTGGGACCCAGCCCAGCCTTTTATCTCCAGCATCCTGGCATCCCACTCCAAGGCCGTGTCCCTGGGGAGGAGACTTCCCTTCCACGAAGAGTAAGAGGAGCCTGGGAGTCAGCAGCTGGAGCAGCTACTTGCTCCAGCACAATGGATGTCAATGAGTTTCTCTTCAGTTCCCAGCAAGGGGAGGGCTTTGGGGCAGGGAAGGATCAAGCCACTGCTGGGAAAGACAGGCTGCCCCTGATCTGTGGCACCATGCATGCCAACCCCACACATCCCTGCCAGGCTGAAGGTAGCGATGGGTTTGTTTTAAGTCTCCTCTCCCCAAAACTCAGAGGGCTTTCTGGTCACCCCCCAAGCAAATACGATGCCCTGGATGATGGTGGAAAGTCTGGGGATGTTCAGGTTGCACTGTGACACCCTCCAGTTTGTCTGCTTCCCTACTCACACTGCTCCTGCCTCTTCCCCCAGTGCCTTGCATCCCAGGAGGTAGCCCAGCCCCCAGCACCCCCATTTCTGCAGCACCAACTGGGGTAACCTCAGAAGCAGTTTAGAAAGAAGCTGCCACATTCATAGATTCATAGAAGGGTTTGGTTTGGAAGGGGCCTTAAAGGTAACCTAGTTCCAACCTCGCCTTGCCATGGGCACGGGCACCTTCTACTAGCCCAGGTTGCTCAAGGCCTCATCTAACCTGGCCTTGAACACCTCCAGGGAGGGAGCATCTGCAACTTCCCTGGGCAACCTGTTCCAGTGTCTCCCCACCCTCACTGTCAAGAAGCTCTTCCTAATCTCTGCTCTAAATCTCCCCTCTTCAAGCTTAAATGTCCCTGCTTGCCCAGCCAGTCCCCACTGATCCCAAGCCTGGATGGTGCAAGACACCTGCAGTGCTGGCTCCCAGCGAGATCAAGCAGCACAACAGGAACTGGCAGCTGGCTCAGCAGGTCTCTCGCAACGGACACAGCCACAGCTGCCTCTTTGATGTGCAGAATTGGGGCAGGTGGGCAGGGAGGCTGCCCTGGGTCTCATCTTGATTAGCACTCGTGGCTGAGGAACACCTCAGGACTTTGCAAATCAAGGACAGTGTTGATCAAGACTAGCCAACCTTGCTTGAAAACAAACAGCCCAGCCCTAGCTCTTTAAACCCGGAGGCTGTGGCTTGCACACAAAGAACAACTTGTGAAAGGCTCCAGTAAGGAAAACCTTCAGGTGGCTAATCCAGCAAACACAGCAGCGAGAGCAGACAGAATTAATCAGGTTGTAAAAAGATCCTTTCAGATCATCAAGTCCAAGACAGGAGGCAGAGCTCAGCACAGCTTCACTTAAAAGGAGCTGGTGGAATCCAGCTGTGTTTCACCGTTTGGACAGTGGGAAGAACTTTGCCATAAGGGTGGTGGAACACTGGAACAGGTTGCCCAGGATGGTGGTGGAGACTCCATCCCTGGAGACATTCAAGGTCAGGCTTGATGGGGCTATGAGAAACCTGCTCTAGTTGCAGATGTCCCTGCTGACTGCAGGGGAGGGGATGGACAAGATGCCTTTTAAAGGTCCCTTCCAACATAGTGCATTCTATGATCTGCCTCTCACCTTCAAGATCTCCAAATTCACCAGTGTCAGTGCAAGGAACCCACCATGGAGCACTGGAACAGGCTCCTCAGAGAGGTTGTGGAGTCTCTTTCTCTGGAGACTTTCAAGCCCTGTGTTCCTGTGTGACCTGTGCTAGATTCTGTGGTCCTGCTCTGGTGGGGAGGTTGGACTGGATGATCCCTCCCAGTCCCTAACATCTTGTGATCCTGTGACCGTGTGCCCAGAGGGTCCTGGGCTGGCAACAGGCATCCCTTTAGGACTCCTCCACCATTCCCATCCTCGTGGGACAGCCAACCTGTTCCCTGCTTGCCCTCAGGATCCCCCAGCTGCATCAACCCCTCTGCCTCCCCTCTTAAGAGTCATAGAATCAGTCAGCATTGGAAGGGACCACAAGGAGCAGCCAGTTCCAACTCCCCTGCCATGCCCAGGGACACCCCACCCTAAAGCAGGCTGCACACAGCCTCATCCAGCCTGGCCTTAAACACCTCCAGCCATGGGGCCTCAGCCATCTCCCTGGGCAACCCATTCCAGCCTCTCACCACTCTCATACTGAACAACTCCTGCCTCACATCCAAGCTGAACCTACCCACCTCCAGCTTCGCTCCATTCTCCTACTCCTGGCACTGCCTGATAGCCTAAAGTGTCCAGCACATCCAGGCTGGTCCCTTTCATAGAATCATAGAATCAAGCAGGTTGGAAGAGACCTCAAAGATCATCCAGTCCAGCCTATCCCCCAGCCCTATCCAGTGAACCAGACCATGGCACTAAGTGCCTCATCCAGGCTTTTCTTGAACACCTCCAGGGACAGTGACTCCACCACCTCCCTGGGCAGCCCATTCCAATGCCAATCACTCTCTCTGCCAACAACTTCCTCCTCACATCCAGCCTAGACCTCCCCTGGCACAACTTGAGACTGTGCCCCCTTGTTCTGTTGCTGGTTGTCTGGGAGAAGAGCCCAACCCCACCTGGCTACAGCCTCCCTTCAGGTAGCTGTAGACAGCAATGAGGGTGGGCTCTGGGAAGCAGCTTGGTTTTGCCCAGATTGTTTCTCGGGTAGGAGCTGGTTCATGGAGTCAGGAGGGCTGCAAAGTAACAGTAGCTGCAGTGACCTCTCAGCTCCATCTGCCAGGACACGGTGCCAGCATCCTCCTCCCTGCGCCGCTTCCTCTGGGCAGAGCCAGCGAGCGAGGGGACTGCTGGTGCTGGGGGAAGCTGTAATAATAACAATCACACCCTCTAAATACAGCAAACCCAGCAACAGCTCGAGCTGCATGGTCCATATTAATGTCACTTACGAGTGCATTTGCCATGAAATTATTGTTAATTATTCATCTCAGCTAATGCTCAGCAACCGCTGATGGCCTCAGGAGCTGCCGTGCAGTCTGAGTCAACGAATTATGGCCATAAACCAGATCCTATTCTGCCATTTAATGGAGCTGGTTAATCACTGGTTGGGGTGGTTTTCCTCTCCTCTAGCTGGGTGTTTTTCTCTGCCTGGCCAAGAAGATCCAGCAGCCCACAGCAGGCTCTGCCCGCCTGGCTGGATACTCACCCCATGCTTTGCTGCGGTGGCTGTGGCATCAAGCATGTGCTCAGCTAATGTGTGATTAACAACCATCAGGTTGGGCTGAAGTGCCCTGACACCTGTGGGGTGGCTTCTGTAGGGTGAGGGATAGAAAGAAGGGATCCCTCAGGGGGCTTGAGGGTACCCAGCCTGGCTGGCCCCTTTTGCCTGCCACATCACAGAAGTGTAGGGGTTGGAAGGGACCTCTGCAGATCGAGTCCAACCTTCCTGCCAAGCCAATGTCACCTAAAGAAGGTCACACAGGAACACTTCCAGGTGGGTTTTGAATGTCTCCAGAGATGGAAACTCTTCCACCTCTCTGGGCAGCCTGTTCTGATGCTCTGTGACCCTTAAATTGAAGAAGTTCCTCCTCATGTTTGGATGGAACTTCCTATGCCCAAGTCACCTGGGGATGGTGACAGCTCTGGGTGTGCCTGCCTGTGCCCAGCAGCCCATCTTAGATCCACACTGTAGTTATTTGAAAGCCTGGCATTGCAGGGTGACAACGAAGCTGTCCTCCTTGCGTGCCTGTGCCCAGTGCCTGCTGAATGCACCAAGGCTTTGCTGTTGACCTCCTGGGCGCAGGCACAAGCCCTTGCTTGGACAGTGCAACCTTCTAACACCTCACACATCCCAAAGGTCACCCTCCAGGCTCCAGCCAAAGCCATCACTCATGCCCAGCTCCAAGGGCTGCTCCCTTTTCCAGTGGCTTCTCTCCAGCAGACCTGAGCATCTGGCTGGTGGTTTGTCACCACCCAGCACGGTGGTTTGTGCAAACCCAGCATGGAGCTGCCCATGGAAATGCTGCTTCTCCAGGGGCGACTCAGCCCTTGCTCTTCTCTTCGTGGAATCACAGAATGCTTTGGGTTGGAAGGGACCTTTTGTGCCCAAGGAGCAGGAGAACAATTGCTTTGGTCATCGCTTCGGAGGGACAAACATATTTATTCATTGCAAGGGTACCCTCAGGACCAGCTAAGCCAGCCTGGCTGGGATGAGTTTGACCTCCAGGCACAGCTGCCAGTTCACCGCCACAAGGGAGCTGCCCATCCCTGCCAGCTCTTGAGGACCACACATGTCCCACAGCACCCAGTTTTACCCCAAATCAGGGTAACCAGCTCCTGCTTTCCCCCAGGCAGCCCTAGGAAAGAGTCTCCTCCTCAGGCAGTGTGTCAGGGGTGGAGGTTGTGAGGGGGATGGAGGTCGTGGGGGGGATGGAGGTCGTGGGGGGGATGGAGGCCACCCCGTGGAAAACCTGCCTGTCCGTGCCCGCGGGCTCGGCGCAGTCGCGGCTGTGCCGATGGCACTGGTGGGGGCCGAGCAGCAGGCGCTCGCGGCACCGCTTGCCGATCAGGTAGGCAGCCTCGATGAGGTTCAGCACCACGCAGATGCAGGTGGTGACCACCATGAAGAGAGTGAAGATGGTCTTCTCGGTGGGCCGGGAGATGAAGCAGTCCACCACGTTGGGGCAGGGCTGCAGCTCGCACTTGACCAGCCGCGGCAGGCTGTAGTTCTCGTAGAAGCGGTAGAAGATGTAGAGGAAGACCACGTCCACGCTGGCCTTGAAGATAAGGCTGAGCAGGTAGGTCCACCACAGTCCCCCCCCGCTTCTTGCCAGGGTTGGGGTAGACGCAGTGGTAGCTGTCCCCGCCGGCATCGCGGCGCCTCTGCGCCTTGGCCTCCCGGTAGGCCACGTGCATGATGACCAAGAGGGACGGGCAGGTCACCAGGATGAGCTGCAGGGCCCAGAGGCGGATGTGGGAGACGGGGAAGAAGTGATCGAAGCAGACGTTGGTGCAGCCTGGCTGCAGAGTGTTGCAGTCGAAGTCCTTGTGGTCATCGCTCCAGACCTTCTCGGTTGCCACCACATAGACCAGCAAGCGGAATATGAAGACGAGGGAGAGCCAGATGCGGCCGAAGGCTGTGGAGTACTTGTTGACCCCACTGAGGAGCCCTTCGAACACCCCCCAGTTCATGGTCCCCCGGTCCCTTTAGCCAGCCTGGCAGGAGAGAGAAGATACAGTCACAGCAAAGCAGCAGCGAGAGGTCCTCATCAGAGCACCCAAAGCACCAAGCCACTCTCCTGCCCAGGTGGCCTTGGAGGACATCTCTGACCTTCAAGCACGCAGGGGGATGCTTGACACATCCCCAGCACAGACCTGGTCCCGTAGAGGAGTCCCTGCAGAGCACTGTCCCCTTCTGTAGGGTCGTGAGGACGCGGCAAAGCCCAAAGCATCCTTCAGCCACGAGCAGCAGCACTCCACAGCTCAGCCCTCACCAACCTGTGCCATCCGCTCCAGCTCCTGCCTCGCTGCCCAGGTATTTGTTATTGATTTTCCTCACGTTGCCAGGCCTGGCCCAGGCAGAAGACAAATAGGAGGAGCTGGGGCATGACTCACCTGGCTCCACCACAGGTCCTCTCCCATCGCTGGAATCTGCCAGCACCTCCATTCCCTGACTTGGGCAGCGTGGGAGGAGCTCGACACCAACCCATGCTTTGCCCACATGCCAAGCCCACACACCATGCTCACATCAGGCATGGCACAGCCCAGAGCAGAGGCAGCAGCTGAGCTGGGAAGGGGACTGCACAGCCCAAGGTGCTGCCCTGAGGCTGGGCAACTACAAGAACGAACTCTCAGCTCAAATTCATCTCAGCTTGTTCCCGACCCAGGACCCCGAGCATCTCTGTTGGTCCTGGATTGCACCGTGCCCTGTAAGCCCACCCAGAGTGAGGCTGCAGCCGGGCAGGGCTGCCAGGGCTGCGCTTGGCACTGACTCTCCTGAGATACTGCAGCCGCCAGCGAAACAAGGAGGTTGCCCCTCGCTGGCAGAACTCTGCGGGGTGAGCACATCCCCTGCTCAACACACCCTGGCCCATGGCACGCAGCAGCCCGCAGGGCTACAACCTCCAGATTGCTCCTTCCCCACCCACAATGCCACCACCAGCCATGGCTGTGCCCAGCACCCTGGCACTGGGTCGCGCTCTGCGGGCCGCCCCCTGCAGCAGATTCCTCTTCCGCAGCCCCAGCCCCACCTCAGCAGGGGTGGGGGCCGCAGCAGAGGAGCGCTGGGGTGCCGCTTACCCTCGGGATGTCCCACTGCCGAGGCCGGCGCCGGTGCCGGTCGGTGCTTGCCCAGGGCGCGAAGGCATCGCCGCTGTGCCAGGCGCCGGCACCACGTGAGTCACCGCTGGGAGCAAGGAGGAGATTCCCAGGAGGAAGGGTTGGGGTTCCAGGCAGATCCCCACGTGTCCCGTGGGCCGTTTCCCGGGGTGAAAGGTGCCCGATCCTGCTGCGGTGCAGGGAAGGGCTGCGCTCGCTGCTCCGCCGCGGGGAAGGGTGCAGGTGCTTGGGGCCGCCCGCCCTCGGACGTGGCAGGCATGCCAAGGTGCCCATCGCGGCTTGGGGTCTCTCCAGCCCCTCCCGGTGCCCATCTTCCCTTGGTTGCACCGGCAAGGGGGACGTGGCCGCCTGCCCGAGGCTCTGGGAGGCTCTCAGCTCAGCTCCTCCCTTTCTAATCCCTTTCCACCCAAACTTTGCACCACGGCAAGAGCTCCAGAGGAGCCTCGATCCCACCCGCGGACGAGTGGGTGGCAGCTGAGCGTTTCGCTGAGAGTTAATTAAGCACTTCTCCTGCACTCCCCTCGCCTGCAAGCTGCAACCAGTCTCTTCCCCATCACGGGGGCCCTCCCCACCACGGAGCCCCCAGCTCACAGAATCCCTTCGAGGTCTGAGCCCCACTTGGAGGCTCTGAGCACAGAGCAGGGCTGCAGGGTCAGGTGGGTGGGGATCCAACAGGGGAGTGCTGCCAAGAGCTCAGGTAGAGCTGGAGCCATCCCAGGAGCAAGCAGAGGTTGCAGTTGCAGTTCTGCTGGGTTAATAAATAAATAAGTGTGGGGAAACAAATCTAAACAGCTGTAAAGTAAATTACCAGTGTTTGTGGATGGCTCGAGGGAAGAGCTCTGCAGTTTGAAACCAAACAAGCCCTTTTGTTGGTGTTTTTCCCTCCCCCCTGTCTGTGCAGTGACTGTGCCAGGAAAAGGGTTCCCAGAGGCTGTGTCCTGCCATGGGCAAGCAGAGCAGCACCCACCCCACCAGCACCCAGCTATGGGGGGGGGGGGAGGATGTTGTGCTTGTGAGTGTGCAAAGGGTCTCTGTTGGTTTGCTGCCTTCTGGGTTAGAATCCTTTCCTCTGGGGAGCTGCCAGGTGTGATGGGCAGTTTCTGGTGGTGCTGGGCTCTGGGTACATCTCAAGCCCCTGATGGCCATTCCGGGAGCATGGGTGAAGCCCCTGTGACCCCATTTTGTCCCCAGAACTTTGGTCAGATGGCAGGAGGAGATTTCTCAGGGATGTGGTTGAGGTCCCATCCCTGGAGACATTCAAGGTCAAACCTGATGGGGCCCTGAGCAAGCTGCTGTAGTTGGCAGTGTCCCTGCTGAACGCAGAGGGGTGCACAAGATGACCTTTGAGGGTCCCTTCTGTGATTCTGTGAGTGGCCATGCAGCTTCCCTCTCTCCATCCTGCTGGCTGGGGCTGTGCCACTGAGATGAAGTGGAGATCAGCTGCAGCTGCCTGGCAAATACCTGTGTCCTGGGTTAGGGTGGATCCCTCCCCCAGTAGAGTAAACTCATAGAATGGTTCAGGTTGGAAGGGACCTCAAAGATCACCCAGTTCCAACCCCCTGCCATAGGTGGGGACAGCTCCCACTAGAACAGGTCACAGCATCATAGAATCATAGGATCAGTCAGGGTTGGAAGGCACCACAAGGATCAACCAGATCCAACCCCCCTGCCATGCCCAGGGACACCCTACCCTAGAGCAGGCTGCACACAGCCTCAGCCAGCCTGGCCTCAAACACCTCCAGCCATGGGGCCTCAACCACCTCCCTGGGCAACCCATTCCAGCCTCTCACCACTCTCCTGCTCAACAACTTCCTCCTCACCTCCAGCCTCACTCTCCCCACCTCCAGCTTTGCTCCACCCCCCCCACTCCTGGCACTCCCTGATAGCCTAAAAAGTCCTTCCCCAGCTCTTTTTGAGGCTCCAGGCCTCATCCAACCTGGCCTTGAACACCTCCAGGGAGGCAGCATCCACAGCCTCCCTGGGCAACCTGTGCCAGTGTCTCACCACCCTCACTGTCAAGAACCTTTTCCTAACACCTAGTTTGAATCTCTCCTCTGACAGTTTAAACCCATCCCCCCTTGTCTGTCATTACAAGACCTTGTCCATAATCCCTCCCCAGCCTCCCTCTAGGTCCCCTCTTACAACATGGATTTTTGGCAAGTCAGGAAAAACAAAGTTGTGTGTTTTGTAGTTTAAATCTAACAGTATAAGGAGAATAAACTACCAGAGAAATGTAATCACCTGAAGGGAGATGGGGAAGGGGTCAGGTGGCAGCAAAGCAGCCAAAACAGCATCAGGGGAAGGCAGCAGCAGGTGCAGCAGGAGCAGCCAGGGGAAGGCACAAGCTGTGCCTCCAGCCATAAAGCTCTTGATGCTGCAATGAAATGATATTAACTTATCCTTGTTGCCATTCTGTGGCCTATCCCTAGAATGTTCACCTCTCCACTCAGAGCTTCCACTTCTAAGTTTCTCTGCTCTGATTTGTCTTAATGTCTGAGCTAGAAATAGGGCACCAAAAAAATCAACAGGGAGAGGGAAAACCACAGGCTGGGAGAAAGCAAGAGGCAAGAGGTTCCTGAGCAGCAGACAGGGCTAAACTCAGCCAGCAAAGGCCACAGCAACTCTTGGGACATCCTCTGTCCTTGGGCTGGAGGGCACCAAGTTCCTGCAACCAGAGCTGCTTTCCCACTACTCAAACCTGCTGGAAATCTCAGTTTCCCTCAGACAGAAGCAGGGTGCTGAAGGCTGAAGCCTCCACCAGCCAACACCAGGCAGCCCTGGTGGCACTGGGGACATGGAGGTGTAGTAATGGCAGCACTTTATCTTCCAGGAACAAGCCCCATTAGTACATTTTCTCTACAAGATGAAATATTAATAACACTTTGCATTTATATAGTGTCATTCATCCAGGAGTCACCAGCCCAGCTCCTGGCATGAATCAAACACCACAGCCAGCTCTTCAGCAGGCAGGTAAACTGCAGCAGACCCAGTGTGCTGCACACACCCGGGCTGGCATCCCTCCAGGGCACTGCTGCTTTGTGCCTGTCAGGGGTGAGACCATCTCCTGCTCCCCCTCGGAGATGGCACCGCTCTAGAGAGGTCAGCTGCATCTCCAGCCAGCCCACCTGCCTTGCAGGGAGTTTTGCTGCCTCAGCCAGAAGCTGCCTGAGGACAGCAAAAAACTGCCTTGAGTCACTGACATTTTTTCCTTGAAGCCGTTGGAACTGCAAGGGTTTTGCCACTTTGTAAAGTAACAATAGCCACAAACCCAACCCACGTAGCCAGTGGGTGCTCCCGAGTGGCAGTGGGCTGCCAACTCCTCCAGCTGCCAGTGTGTTCCTGATGTTGTGCTGATGCAGCAGGGCCTGGAGTTGTTCAGTGTGGTTAGGAAAGAATCAGAATTAATCAGGTTGGAAAAGATCTTCAAGTTTATCGAGTCCAACCTATCCCCTGACACCTTCTAATTAACTAACCCATGGCACTAAGTGCCTCATGCAACCTCCTCTTAACCACCTCCAGGGATGGTGACTCCACCACCTCCCCAGGCAGCCCATTCCAATGCCAATCACTCTTGCTGTGAAAAACTTCCTCCTAACATCCAGCCTCAACCTGCCCTGGTGCAGCTTGAGGCTGTGTCCCCTTGTTCTGTCCCTGGGTGCCTGGCAGCAGAGCCCAACCTCACCTGGCTACAGCCTCCCTTCAGGTCTGCCCTAATCCTCCTCTGCTGCAGGCTGCACCCCCCCAGCTCCCTCAGCCTCTCCTCGCAGGGCTGTGCTCCAGGCCCCTCCCCAGCCTTGCTGCCCTCCTCTCGACACCTCCCAGCACCTCAACATCTCTCTGCAATGGAGGAGCCCAGAACTGGACACAGCACTGCAGGTGTGGCCTGAGCATTGCTGAGCACAGGGGCAGAAGGACTGCCCTGGTCCTGCTGGCCACACTATTCCTGATCCAGGCCAGGATGCCATTGGCCTTCTTGGCCACCTGGGCTGTCAGTCCACAACCAGACCCTGACACAACCCCATGGCTCCTGCAGCACAAAAGAGCCAGCAGGGCACTGGTGGGGATGGTATTTCCTACATCCCTCTTGTGGCACTTAGTGCCATGGTTAGCTGATTAGATGTGGTTGGATAATAGGTTGGGTGTGATGATCTCTAAGGTCTTTTCCAACCTGGTTAATTCTGGGACTCTGGGGGTATTTTCATCTTAAAGACCCTCAAAGCTAAACCCTCCTCCAGGTCTGTAGCACAAAATGATTGCAGAGGCTTTTACCCACCAACCTGACAGGTTAGGAGGGTTAAATCCCAGGACTGATGCTGGATAAATACAGAAACCAGGTCCTGGGTGAAGGTGCAGAGCTGGGGTGAGCTGCAGAGAAGTGCTGTTTGCCCAGCCCAGCTGTCACAGGCTCACAGGATGTTAGGGGTTGGAAGGGACCCAAGGAGATCATCGAGTCCACCCCCCCCTGCCAGAGCAGGACCACACAATCACAGGATCACAGGGTGTCACCACTGCTATGCAGGGAAGATGCTACCCTGCTTGCAGCTCACTACAACCCCCCTAACAGATCAGTGAAAATTAAACAGCCAGGGAACAGCCTGGGTGCTGGCTGAACCACCACGAAAGCTCTGTGAGCATCTGTCCCTGTTGCAGTGTAAGGGGATGCTGCATGCCTGGCTCAGCCCTGCTGCCCTGGGACCCTCTCTGGCTTCCTGAGACCTTCTCTGGCCTCCCAAGATCTTCCCTGGCCTCCTGAGACCTTCCCTGGCCTCCTGAGACCTTCCCTGGCCTTCTAAGATCTTCCCTGGCCTCCTAAGATCTTCCCTGGCCTCCTGAGATCTTCTCTGGCCTCCTGAGACCTTCCCTGGCCTCCTGAGATCTTCTCTGGCCTCCTGAGACCTTCCCTGGCCTTCTAAGATCTTCCCTGGCCTCCTAAGATCTTCCCTGGCCTCCTGAGACCTTCCCTGGCCTCCTAAGATCTTCCCTGACCTCCTAAGATCTTCCCTGGCCTCCTGAGACCTTCCCTGGCCTCCTAAGATCTTCCCTGACCTCCTGAGACCTTCCCTGGCCTCCTGAGACCTTCCCTGGCCTCCTAAGATCTTCCCTGACCTCCTGAGACCTTCCCTGGCCTCCTGGGATCTTCTCTGGCCCTAGCCACTGCCCCATGGCTCACAACTACTCCCCCATCTTGGGGGGTCATCATGTAGGTGGTTGTCATCTGACCACACTGCCAATACCCCTGGAGACTTGCAGACCTCCTAAGGATTTCCTCAGAGGACTCCCACAGCTTTATTTGACCTCCTACATCTTTTTGGCCTCCCCCCTCTGCCAAGGTGGCCTGCAAAGAGTGGTGGGAAGGCTTGAAGACGCTGGTGGCTCAGGGACACAAGCCATGGGACCTGCCATCTCCTGGCACATGTGGGAGGAGCCAGCACAGCACCAGCACCACAGCCTGGTGGCACTTTGCCCCAAGGAGGGCAGAAAGAAGAATGTTCCCAGTCTGTGCAGACCTCTGCAGTGATGGTGAGGGATGGCAGGGAGGAAAAACTCATAAGCTGGGGAATCCCAAGGTCCTAAAACACAGGCAGGGAGGGTTTGGGGGGCCCTGGGATGCTTTCAGAGTCCAACCCAGCCCTCAGTCCCCTCTCAAGGGGTCCATTTCTGCCTCTGTTGGGTTGTTTGGGCAAACAATCATCATCCAAATGACATCTTTGCCTTTGCCACTGACCTTGGTGGCATTCAGATGGACGACCCACAGGTCAAAGTCTTTATATCCTATTACCAGTCTCCTGAGTCATGCCTGTCCCCTGGCAAGTTATATCATTTAGAAATGGCAGCTAAATGGGAACGAGGTCATGCTCCCAATACAGCCACAATAGGACATGACAGCACTTTTCTGAGTGATTAAGCCTCAGGTGATGTCAGGGCTACAAGACAAGTGGCTGAAGGCTCAAAGACTTTAATCACCCTGGATGTGTCATCCCATCCCCACCCTCCATCCTCCTGGGATGGCCTTTTAGTGCCAAACGGGAGAGATAGAGACCAAAAAAAAACCTCACTCCAAAAATCATTAAGCCCAACCTGTGCACCTCCCCACCTCCCCCATCCCCTCCAAGTTATCCATGCGGCAGGGAGTGCTGCTCATCATCAGCCCCAGCAGCCTGGTGGCCCTCAAAGATCATGCTGCAATAAATCAGCTGCGATGGCTCTCCGGAGGCGCCCGGGGCCGGCGAGCAGACACTAGGTGGCACCGGGAGAACGCTCCGCGCTGCCGCCTGCCTGCCCGGGAACGCTCTGGCAAAGCGGAGCACGGAACCCAGGATGACGGAGCAGAAAACGTCTCTGCTGAGGAGGAGGAGGAGGAGGAGGAGGCTGCCAGCTCACCTTCAGCCTCGCACCAGGCTCTGCAGCAGGGCAGCTGCGCGGCCCCCGGCGTGCTGGGGACACGAACGCGCGGGGCCGTGGTGTGGAGCCCACGGTGTGGAGCCCACGGTGTGGAGTTCATGGTGTGGAGTTCATGGTGTGGAGTTCACGGTGCAGAGCTCACGGTGCAGAGCTCACGGTGTGGAGCTCACGGTGTGGAGCTCACGGTGTGGAGCTCACGGTGCGGAGTTCACGGTGCGGAGCTCACGGTGCGGAGCTCACGGTGCGGAGCTCACGGTGCGGAGCTCACGGTGTGGAGCCCATGGTGTGGAGTTCACGGTGTGGAGTTCACGGTGTGGAGCTCACGGTGTGGAGCTCACGGTGCGGAGCTCACGGTGCGGAGCTCACGGTGCGGAGCTCACGGTGTGGAGCCCATGGTGTGGAGTTCATGGTGTGGAGCTCACGGTGTGGAGCTCACGGTGCGGAGCTCACGGTGCGGAGCTCACGGTGCGGAGCCCATGGTGTGGAGTTCATGGTGTGGAGCTCACGGTGTGGAGCTCACGGTGCGGAGCTCACGGTGTGGAGTTCACGGTGTGGAGCTCACGGTGTGGAGCCCATGGTGTGGAGTTCATGGTGTGGAGCTCACGGTGTGGAGCTCACGGTGCGGAGTTCACGGTGCGGAGCTCACGGTGTGGAGCCCATGGTGTGGAGTTCATGGTGTGGAGCTCACGGTGCGGAGCTCACGGTGCGGAGCTCACGGTGCGGAGCTCACGGTGTGGAGCTCACGGTGTGGAGTTCACGGTGTGGAGCTCACGGTGCGGAGCTCACGGTGTGGAGCTCACGGTGTGGAGTTCACGGTGTGGAGTTCACGGTGTGGAGCTCACGGTGTGGAGCTCACGGTGTGGAGCCCATGGTGTGGAGTTCACGGTGTGGAGCTCACGGTGTGGAGCTCACGGTGTGGAGTTCACGGTGTGGAGCTCACGGTGTGGAGCTCACGGTGTGGAGTTCACGGTGTGGAGTTCACGGTGTGGAGCTCACGGTGCGGAGCTCACGGTGTGGAGCTCACGGTGTGGAGCTCACGGTGTGGAGCCCATGGTGTGGAGCTCACGGTGTGGAGCCCACGGTGTGGAGTTCACGGTGTGGAGCCCATGGTGTGGAGCCCATGGTGTGGAGCTCACGGTGTGGAGCCTCTTGGCTGAGCTCACACAAGAGCTTCTCCTGCTTCGACCCTGAGCTTACTCTGACTTGTTTCACAACAAGCAGGCTGAGCCCCGGAGCCTGTGCGGCCGCTTGCTGCCCCCCAGCACCCAGCTGCCCCCACATCAGCACCAGTGTGGCCGCTTCAGGGCTTGGTGGGTGCCTGCCTGGCTGTGGCAGCGTGGACCTGGCCACCTCAAGGGATGGCAAGGGTAGCAAGGGATGGCTACCAAGAGCAGGGCTTTAAGCTGAGCACAGCTGCTGAGCCCTCCCTCTCTGCTGACACCAGGAACTCCTCTTCACACGATAGGGAAGATTCCCCCTCCCCCCCCGCAGACTGGACACAGGCTTTCCTGACCACCAGCTGGAGGGAAGCAGGGAAACTTCTGGAGACTTGGAGGCTACAACCCCACAGCCAGGAAAAAAAGCTTCAGGCAACCTGCAACACCAGGTTGGAGCCAGCAATTTTAGCCGGGAGCAGTTAGGCTCTTTCCCCTCTGGCTGGCTCCCCATCACTCACCTTCTCTTGTCCCTGCCTCAGCAGGGTAACAGGCAGCAAAGCCCAAACCCTCTCTGAAGAAGCAGTGCAGGGCTCAGTTTCTTCTGGAGAGCTTTGCTCAGGCAGCCTCCTGTGACAGCTTCCTTCCTAAAGAAGAAATTTGCTTACACCTGGAGCAAAATCCTACATCAAAAGCAACCCCTCACCCCTCTTGGCTTGCTCTTGCTGCTCCAAGGGGACCCTGGGCAGCAAACCCATGAGCTGAACCCTGAAAAGGGCCTGGACTTGGCTCAAAACGAGAGATTTTGCATCCTCCTGCCTTAAAATGTCAGCACTGTAATTAGCTGCCATCTGAAGCTGGAGTGGGAAAACAGTGAGCAAACTGTTTTGCCCCTCTCTGTTTTCAGTTCAGCTTGAGAAATTTGTTCAGGCTGACCTTTTCCCTCCTAGACCCCTTAGAATTCCCACTCCACGGTGGCATTTCCTAAAAACAGGTCAAAACAGCACCTCCCCCACCCCTGAAATCCTGACCAGCTGCAGGGATGATGTGCTCAGCATCATGCCAATGCAGGGAGAAAGCTCTGTGCCAGAGGACCTCAGTGGTGAGATTCCTGCCCCAGCAGATGCTCCAGGCTCCTCTGGGTACTCGTGACTGCCACACAGCCAGCCACATCCTCCCAGCAGCTCTCCAGGGCTCCCACCACACCTCATCACCTCTCTATTAACGTGGAGAGCTCCAGGACATGGTCTGCGATGTGCAGGAAGCACAACAGAACACTTTGTGAGCTGCAGATTTCAGTTGCTCACTCACTCCTTGTGGGCTGGGGGCTGTGCCTGTGCCAGGCGAGGTGCCCAGTGCCCCCCCCCCCCCCCAACTCTGCCACCCTCCCCAGTGGGCAGGGACAGGTCGACATGGATAAATGAAGTGAACAGGGTGAAGTCTGAGGGGGTTGCAGAGTGCTTTTGAGGGGAAGCCAGCCCCTGCTGCCACCCATGAGCATCACCCATCCTCCTGGCATTCCCCTTGAGCCACACCTGGCACCTCTCTAACCCTTGGTCAGCTGAATCTGAGGGCAGAGATGACACAGGTGCTCAACATCATCCCACAGCCACCCAAGAGCCCCTCAACCAGCAGATGAAAGGGATGGGGCTGCAAGGCATCACCTGCTGCAAGGCAATGTAGGCTTCCCTGCTGTTCTGTCTCTGGCCCCATCAGCCAGGATCACCAGGGTCAGGCCTTTCCCTCTCATCTCCTTTGGACACCACTGCCAGGTCCCAATCATCTGAAAGCAAACTCCCAGTTACAGGGATCTGAGATCAAGCTGTCACTGGTTTAGACCTTTCTAGTGCATCATTTACATCCTCATCTCACCTACCCTTTCCCATTCTGTTTTTGTCCCTGTAAGGCTGCTGGAGTCACAACTTATGCTCCAGATCATCTCTTGCTCTAAAGGATACAGTGAACTTCTTTGCCCACCAGCTGAGGATGTCTCTCCAGATGGGCAATGGTTGCATTTTGGTGGCTGGAAGTGGAGGTTCAGGTCCTCTTGTGCCCTGCGTGCTCTGTTACATCAACAACAGCAAAGACAGAGGAAACACCTGCAAAAACACAGGAAAGCAGGAGGCCACGATGGCTGTTTTGGAAATCTCAGTGCTGAGGTAGCACAACACCACCTTTGAAAGGGCTCTGCTGCCTCAGACAAGACTGCCTCCAGCACCACCTCCAAGAGCAGAAACCACCAAGAGCAGGGACACCTCCCACCAGCCCAGGTTGCTCAAGGCCTCGTCCAAACCAGCCTTGTACACCCTCTAGGGACAGAGCATCCACAAGCTCCCTGGGCAACCTGTTCCAGTGTCTTCCCACTTCGCTCCAGAGAATTTCTTCCTAATGCCCACTCTCAATCTCCCCTCTTCAAGCTTCAATCCATTCCCTCTCATCCCATCGCTGCAAGCCCTCGTCAAAAATCCCTTCCCAGCTTTCTTGTAGGCCCCAGAAGGCTCTCTCTGAGGTGTCCCCAGAGCCTTCTTTGCAAAGCAACAGAAAGCTCAACCCAGCACAATACCTTCCTCGGAGCCTAATCGTTCTCCGGCGCGTCAGAGGAAGAAGAAGAAGAAGAAGGGGATCAAAAGCATCCTCCCTGCCTCCCCGCTCATTGACAGAGAGCCTGGAGCCTGGGCCTGGCGCTGCTCCGGCTTTGGTGGAGCTCGACCCTCCTCTGTGGCATGGCCTGCAATTATGGCTGGGAAAAAAGAAGGGGCAGCTCGCCCTGGGTGCGGGAAGAATGAGAGGCAGACGCCTTTCATCCGCGCCCCACCGGCCGCCGCCTGCCGCTCGCTATTCTTATCCCTCCCGATCAAGGCGAAACGTTTCCTCCTCCTGCCATTGAAGCCCGGAGCCTCGGCATGGTGTGGACTGAAGGATGGAGACCTTCCCGGCCCCATGCTGCGGGCCACGACCCTGCCATGGGGGCTTTGAAGCTCAGAGAGAGCGGCTGGCGGAGGCAGACGTTTGTGCATCCCCGCGGGTGACTCCGCTGCTCCTCGCCCGCCGAGGAAGGGCAGCCTTGGGCCATGCTTGATGTGGCAAGTGCTGTAGCTGGGATGGTGGCAGGCAGCAGAGCGGCTGTGTGGGCACCTGCCTTGGTGCCCGACAGAGGTTGTGGCCTAAGGAAGAGGAGGGATAGGACTGGGGGGGAATGGACCAAAGGTAGAAATGGGGAGGTTCCGAGTGGCTGTGAGGAGGAAGTTGTTCAGCAGGAGGGTGGTGAGAGCCTGGAAGGGGCTGCCCGGGGAGGCGGTAGAAGTCTCATCCCTGAAGGTGTTTAAGGCCAGGCTGGATGAGGCTGTGGACAGCCTGATCTAGGGTAGAGTGTCCCTGGGCACAGCAAGGGGGCTGGAACTGGCTGATCCTTGTGGTCCCTTCCAACTTTGACTGATTCTACAATTCTATGGTTAAAAGGGGCTCCAGGAGGAAACTTTGGTCACTGTGATTTAAAAAGCCTCTTGTGTTCATGGACTCCTAGAAGGGTTTGGCTTGGAATGGATCATCTAATTCCATCCCCCCCTGCCATGGGCAGGGACACTTCCACTAGCCCAGGTTGCTCAAGGTCTCAACATTGACTAAATCCCCTCTCAGTCTTCTCTTCTGCAGACTAAGCAGCCCCAGGGCCCTCAGCCTCTCCTCATCAGGCAGTGCTCCAGTCCCCTCATCATCCTCATTGCCCTCTGCTGGACCTTCTCCAGCACATCTGGTCCATCTGGTCCCATATGAAGCCAAGTGAGCAGAGCTGTCTCAGGGACCAAGAATGTTTGAGAAGCAACTGAGGAGACACCAAATTGCCCTGGTGATGCTCTCAGCCCCCAGCCTGCTACAAGAAGAGTTTCCTGCTAGGGAAAAGGGGAGTTGTTGATGTCACACAAGGGGAGTTGTTGATGTCACACACCCCCCCTGCTGCCCTCGCACAAGCAGGGCACTGCCACTGCCCCCACAAGCCAAGGTCCCCACGCGTGGGGGACGGAGCTGACTCGCCTGGACCAGACCCAGCAGCCTGCTCCTTCTTTTTTTTCCCAGGCTATTTCTTTATCCTTTTGCCAACGACAGATTGAGGGCTTCAAAAACCAGCCCGGTGAACTCTCTCCTGCTTCCCCGCCATGGAAATTACCTCACACTGGTTCAAAAGGGAGAGCAATTTGCAAAACAAATAAGTCTGCGATTAGCTAACAAGCGGCAGCCTGACCTTACAGGGACCCTTTCATTAGGAGACACTTATTTCCTGAGACTTCTCCACAGAGCACCGATTAAGTGCACTGGGATGGCAGGAGCTGCTTCATACTGGTTTAATGAATTAAATATATGCTCCTGTTTGGCTCTTAATGTTGGGAAAAAAAGCCCCTAAAATAGAATTAAGTAGAGGAATTGTCACATTCCCGAGGCTGAGTGGCTCTCTGCTAGGGCAGTTTGCCTTCGCTTTCCTCTCCCCATCACCAAGTTTACTCTGGCCATGTGCTTCTCCTGTCGCTTCATTCTGAAAGGGGCTTGCAAGAAAGCTGGGGAGGGACCTGAGACAAGGGCTCTTCTGCCTAGTTACTGATAGGAGAAGGGGAAATGGCCTCAAGTTGCCTCAGGGGAGGTTTGGGTTGGCTGTTGGGAGGAAGTTCTTTGCTGAGCAGGTGGTCAGGCACTGGAACAGGCTGCTCAGGGAGGTGGTGGAGTCGTCATCCCTGGAGGGGTTTAAAAGGAGAGTGGATGTGGTGCTTGAGGCTATGGTCTGGTGATGAAGGATGCTGGGATGAAGGTTAGGCTGGATGATCATAGAATCATAGAATCAACCAGGTTGAAACAGACCTCCAGGATCATCCAGCCCAACCTAGCACCCAGCCCTATTCAGTCAACCAGACCATGGCACTAAGTGCCCCAGCCAGGCTTGGCTTCAACACCTCCAGGGTCATCGGCACCACCACCTCCCTGGGCAGCCCATTCCAGTGCCAATCACTCTCTCTGCCAACAACTTCCTCCTAACATCCAGCCTAGACCTGCCCTGGCACAGCTTGAGACTGTGTCCCCTTGTTCTACCCTGGTGGTCCTTTCCAACCATAGTGATTCATAGTGCTTGGATGTTGTGCTGAGGGATTTGGGTTAGTCAAGGACTTGTCAGTGTGAAGCTAATGATTGGACTTGAGAATCTTGGAGGTCTTCTCCAATCTAAGAACTTCTGTGATTCTGTGCAAGAGGGAAGATTGAGATTCATATAATGGTTTAGGTTGGAAGGGACCTTAAAGGTCATCCAGTTTCAACCCCCCTGCCATGGGCAGGGACATCTCAACTAGTCCAGGTTGCTCAAAGCCTCATCCAACCTGACCTTAACCACCTTCAGGGAGGGGGTATCCAAAGCCTCCCTGGGCAACCTGTTCCAGTGTCTCCCCACTCCCACTGGAAAGAATTTCTTCCTAATCTGCAGTTTAAGTCTCCCCTCCTCAAGCTGCAATCCATTCCCTCTCACTCTGTCACTACAGGCCCTTGTCGAAAGTCCCTGCTTGGTTTTCTTGTGCAGACACAGATGTCCACACAGGCTCTGTTCTGGCCTAATTCCAGGGGAATTTAGACTGGAGTTTAAGAATAAATTCTTTGCAGTGATGGTGATGAGACACTGGAACAGGTCACCCAGGGAGGTTGTGGATGTCCCCTCCACGGTGGTGTTCAAGGCCAGGCTGGGTGAAGCTTTGAGCAACCTAGGCTGGTGGGAGGTGTCCTTTCCCATGGCAGAGGGGTTGCAACTGGATGAGCTTTAAGGTCCCTTCCAACCCAACCCATTCTATGATTCAATTCTCCTCCATTAACACCAGCCCATTGAAGTGTCCTGCACAGGGAGCCTGAGAGCTCTCCTCCAGCTCTCCTGCTCTCCAAGGGTATCCCAGCAAACAGCAGAGTGCTCCAAGCCCTCATCTTGTGTTGGGGCTTAGAATCATAGAAACATTGAATCAACCAGGTTGGAAGAGACCTCCAAGATCATCCAGTCCAACCTAGCACCCATCTAAGGATCATGGCACTAAGTGCCTCATCAGTCTTTTCTTTATCTTCTTTTATCTTCTCTGTCTTCTCCCTGCAAATCCAAGCACAGCAGCATGAGCTGTGCCCCCACCACTGAGCATAGCCAGCCTATGCTCATGGCCTGGAGGATGCTCTTGGAGCAATGTGGCTCTGGATGGGTGCAGGGAGGCTTTGGGGACAGTTTAGATTTGCCCAAGAGGAAACACCTCCTGGGATGTTCCTTAGCCCACTCTGCTGAGGATCATCTCACAGAGTGAGTAGCCCTTCCTGGCACCTCCAAGGGGCTGGGAAAAAAGTGATGGAGACAAAAGAAATAACAAGGAACTCATGGAGGCAGCAAGAGACCCAAATGTCCCAGCCATGGGGCTGCTGTCCTGGAGCTCATGGGGCTGCAAACCTCCCCCATTAGGCTGGTGTGCCTCTGACTGGTGTGTAATTTAATTACTGCATGCTTAAAAGATTAAAGCCACGATTAACAGAATTTACATGGATTAGCACAGGAGGATTTTTAAGTCACCACCAGCTCATGGCAGAGCAAACCAGAAAACTACAACCCCCAGCAAAAGCACTGGGGCTGAGTGGCAGCCCTGGAGCTGCTCCATGTGCCAGCTCCTTGGGGAGCAGGAAAGCTGAACGTGAGGACCTGCCAAGAGCACTAAAACCCTTTGCAGTGCAGTCAGCTCCATGCTGGGAGTGATTTCACCTCACCAGAACATTTCTCCTTGATCACCTTCCCTGGCAGAGTTGGGGCTGTTCAGCCTGGAGAAGAGAAGGCTCTGGGGAGACCTTAGAGCAGCTCTGAAGGAGGCTACAAGAAAGCTGGAAAGGGAATTTTTACAAAGGCTTGTAGTGACAGGACAAGGGACAACAGTTTTGAGCTGGAAGAGGGGAGACTGAGGCTGGAGATGAGGAAGAAATTCTTGAGTGAGGGTGGGGAGACATTGGAACAGGTTGCCCTGGGAGGCTGTGGATGGTCCCTCCCTGGAGATGTTCCAGACAAGGTTGTGAGACCTTGAGCAACCTGGGCTGGTGGGAGGTGTCCCTGCCCATTGCAGGGGGGTGGAACTGGATGATCTTCAAGGCCACTTCCTACCCAGTCCATTCTCTGTTTCCATGACCCATCACTCCATCACACACATTGCTGCTGGAGAACATTCCTCTCTCAGTCCCCAGCCATGAATTTGAGGCTGTGCTTAAACCCATCTGTTATTTTTCTTAAGCCAGTTATTAGATGTCCCTTTATGGGGGAAAGAAAGAAGCTGGGTGTGAGGGAAGAAAACTCAGGCATGCAAACTGGGAAGATTTATGAAATCAACTGGTTTAAATCAAATTCACAGGTCTCCAGCTGATGCTGTGCCCCAGCAAGCATTATTGTTTCCCTCTCAGGGGTGAGAAGGAGAATGTGAAATTCATTTTCCTATGCTGGGAGGGGAAGGAAAGATCCAGGGCAGAATTTTCATCAGATTGCTTCTTCCAACAGAGCTATTTACAAATCCTCATCCCTTTACCTAAGCAATTGCCTCATCTGGCTGTCATGGTCAGCCCTGGCATGGGCAGAGCCAGAGAAGGACCAGGGCCAGTTAAACATCTCCATTGGCTCAAGCAACATTTTGCAACAGCTCTGAGAAAATTCCTCCCTCCTGAATGGGGCCTGGAGCATCTCTGAAGAGGAAAGGCTGAGAGAGCTGGGGCTGTTGAGCCTGGAGAAGAGCAGCCTGAGAGGGAATATTCTCAATGCTCAGCAAGAGCACCTGCAGCACCACCACCAGCAAGTGGAGAAGAGAAGGCTCCTGGGAGACCTTAGAGTTGCATTTCAGTATCTTAAGAGAACCTACAGGAAGACTGAGGAGAGACTGTTTGGAGGGGCCTGTGGTGACAGGATGAGGAGCACTGGTTTGAAACTGGAGCAGGAGAGATTTAGTTTGAATGTTATGAGGAAGCCATTGGAATGGGCTGCCCAGGGAGGTGGTGGAGTCACCATCCCTGGAGGTGTTCAAGAAAAGCCTGGCTGAGGCACTTAGTGCCATGGTCTGGTTGACTGGATAGGGCTGGGGGATAGGTTGGACTGGCTGAGCTTGGAGGTCTCTTCCAACCTACTTGATTCTGTGATTCTATGATTCTAAGCTCTTTGCAATGGGAGTGCTGAAACACTGGAACAGGTTGCCCAGAGATGTGGTTGAAGCCCCATCCCTGGAGACATTCAAGACCAGCCTTGATGCAGCCCTGGGCAGCCTGCTGCAGTTGGAGGTGTCCCTGCTGCCTGCAGGGGCTTGGCCAAGATGACCTTTGGCGGGGGGGGGGGGGGGAAGGATCCCTTCCAACCTGACGCCTTCTGCGAAATCCCTGTTGGCTGGCTGAGGCTGGAAGCACAGCCAAGGACACTCATCCAGGCACCTGCTGAGGGGTGAGGATGCTTGGGAGCAGCTTCCTGACCTGCAGCCCTTCCCATGGCTGCTGCCCTGGGAGCTGTCTGGCGTTCTCGGCGCTGGCTGGCGGCTGGGCAGAGCTGTTTGATTTGAAATATTAGCGAAGAGATTTGAAACAGTGCTCATGATTTTGTGATGCATATGGTAATTAAAGTGTTACATTGCAATTATGATGTAATTAAACTGTGGGATGCTCTTCAAGATGCAATTGCCACTCATTTGCATAACTGACGGATTTGCTTATTATCGCCCTTTTAATATATGTATTCAAAAGAGCAGCAGGAGCGGCGGGAAGGGAAGCCTGCAGCAGCCTCCCTCAGCGCTCAGCCTCCCTCCAGCCCACTTTGGTGTTCTGCTGTCACTCCCCAGCCCCAGCTACCACTGATTCTCTCCTCCTGGGCAAGACTTAAGAGCAGCTCCACTGACCAGCACCCCCTCAAAAGCCCAGACCTCAGTGAGCCCCAGGGTTGGAGCACAAACACCTCCTTCCAGCCCACTTTGGCGTTCTGCTGTCACTCCCCAGCCCCAGCTACCACTGATTCTCTCCTCCTGGGCAAGACTTAAGAGCAGCTCCACTGACCAGCAGCTCTTTAAAAGCCCAGCCCTCAGTGAGCCCCAGGGTTGGAGCACATAAACCTTCCATCCCACTTTGGTGTTCTGCTGTCACTTCCCAGCCCCTACCACCACTGATTCCCTCCTCCTGGGCAAGACTTAAGAGCATCTCCACTGACCAGCAGCCCTTTAAAAGCCCAGCCCTCAGTGAGCCCCAGGGTTGGAGCACAAACACCTTCAGGGCAAGGGGCAATGGGTGGAAGATCAGCCATAAGAGGTTCCATGTGAGCCTGAGGAAGAACCTGAGGAAGGATTTTTTCACTGTGAGCGTGCCAAAGCATTGGAACCAGCTGCCCAGGGAGGCTGTGGAGTCTCCCTCTCTGGAGATATTCAAGAACCATCCAGTGTGATCTGCTCTGGGTGATGCTGCTCTGGTAGGGGGGCTGGACCAGATGAGCTTTTGAGGTTCCTTCCAGCCCCTGACATTCCATGATTCTATGATTCAGCACATTCACCCTTGGTGCAGTCAGTGGAGGCTTGGACCCAGGCAACCCCATGGTCACATCCATCCTGACAAACCACTGCCAAACTCTCCTCTGCACCAGACTCTTCATGGAGTTGTAGAACTCATGGAGTCATTGCCCAGGGAGGTGGTTGAGGCTTCCTCCCTGGAGGTGTTAAAGGCCAGGCTGGATGAGGCTCTGGACAGCCTGATCTAGTAGTGTGAGGTGTCCCTGCCCATGGCAGGGGGGTTGGAACTGCCTGATCCTTGTGGTCCCTCCCAACCCTGACTGATTCTATGATGGTTTAGGCTGTCAGGTAGTGATAGGACTGGTGGGAATGAAGCAAAACAAGAAGTGGGTAGATTGAGGTTGGATGTTAGGAAGAAGTTCTTCAGCATGAAGGTGGTGAGAGCCTGGAAGGGGTCACTCAGGGAGGTGGTGGAAGCCTCATCCCTGGAGGTGATTAAGGCCAGGCTGGATGAGGCTTTGGACAGCCTGATCTAGTGTGAGGTGTCCCTGGGCATGGCAGGAGGGTTGGAACTGGCTGCTCCTTCTGGTCCCTTCCAACCCTTACTGCTTCAATGATTCTATGATCACTACTGAGGTTGAAAGAGACCTGGGAGCTCATTGAATCCAGCCATTCACTGGCGTGTTTCAGACAGAGGCTTTCACCTATTCCAGCCTCCTTAAGCCCTTTCAAGGATGCTGTTTGGGGAGGTCCCTGTCTGGAAAACCCCAGGAACTGGATCCAACCTGACTTTTCCAAGCTATTGATGCCCTCTGCTACACCCACCAGCTGCACACACACGGCCCAGGGCAGCCACCCAAAGGCTCGTGGAGAGATCGCTCATTCTCCTCCTGGAAAGACCTTCCTGGAGCTGTAGATTTCTGTAGGTGCTGCAAACCAAACAAATCACCTTCTAAAACGAGCCTGGATTTTCTCCTTTTTTAAGCTCATCAGACCTTCCTCTGGGGAGCTAAAATAAAACCACCCTCAGGATTGAGCTGCCCATAACCTCGTCGCCATGAGGCGGCTGTGAGTGGGTGGAACACGTGGCAGGACGTGGGCATACGCTAGGCAGCCCAGGAGTGAGGGCTCAGGAAGAGAAATCTTCCCTGCAAGCTAAATCCTGTGTCTGGACTTTGTTTTATCCTGAGAAGGCCATGCCTTAAAACATCCCTGACAGCTGTAATGCCTCCATCTGACTCACTGAAGAGAAGGAGAGATGGCTTTTCAAATGGTTCCTTTTATCTGCTGTTTTAACCTGCACTGAGAAACAGGAGATCCCTGCAAAACGTGATGCCTGCTGGTGTGCAGGAATAGATCTGTCAGGAAAATAACAGCACAGCTTTCAGAGGACAAAGGGTTAGGCTCTGCTCCATCCCCTGCCTGGACAGACCCCAGGGAACGTGGCTGGGTTTGATGCTGTGTGGGGCAGTGGTGCTTGGGTAAGACCCAGAGCAGCTGGTGGCATCGACCCCTAGGGAGCTGTGTGGCTCTAGAGGAGTAATCTGCCAAGGTTTGCTGCTCAGAGCATCCTGTCCTCTCTTAAAAACACCTTTGTCTTGGCATTATTGCCTTCCCAAACCATCTACCTCATTACAGATGCTGTTAGCATCGAAAATAGACAATATTGATCTAGGCAAATAGAATTGTCTCTCTTTAGGCTCCACACACATCCATGGGGACCAGGATCAGGCTCCTGGCTGCAGCAGGACCAGGTACCACTCAGCTACCTGGTGCAGAGCTAACAAGGCTCTTCTGCTGCTGAAGGGGATTGGTCAGAATCACAGAATCACAGAATGGTTTGGGTTGGAAGGGACCTTAAGGATCACCCAGTTCTAAATCCCTGCCATGGGCAGGGACACCTCCCACTAGAACAGGTTGCTCAAAGCCTCATCCAGCCTGGCTTTGAACATTTCCAGGGGGGAAGCATCCACAGCCTCCCTGGGTAACCTGTTCCTGTGTCTCCCCACCCTCACTGACAAGAATTTCTTCTCAATATCCAGGTCTAAATCTGCCATCCTCAAGCTCCTGGTTGGTAGCCAGGAACCCCCCATGGGGATCTGCTCTGCTGACGGCCAAGGCTGCAGCCAGGGAGGGGAAGGAGGCTGCTCCCCCTCCAACCCATGTTGTGTGCTGCAGTGGGTTTGGGAAGTGACAGGTCAGGTCAAACACCATCAATCACCAGGTCAGACACCACCAATCAGGTCAACCCCCAGCTCATCGATTCCCAGCCCCTCGTGAGCCATGGTCTTGGAGAAAAAAACACTGATAGGCATTTAGAGGCAGGTAAAGGAAAAGCTTTTTCCCTTCTCTCTAAGCACAGCAGATCTATGATAGGGCTTTTGAAACTCCAGCATCCCCCTGGTAGGCAGTGTGCTAGGCCTGCAGGTGGAAATAAATGACTCCTCACCGGATTAAAAGATCTATGTGACAGCAGAGAAGTAGCTGAGCTACATCTAAGGAAGTGCTGAGCATGAGCCATGCTGATGCCAGCAGTGTGCCTGTGGGGCTCTCTCTCACCCTGGCAGAACCACCTGGGACCCCTGAGCACCCTCCCTTTCCCCACTTACTTTGCTTTGGTTGGGAAACTCTAGAAGCTTGCCAGTCAAAACTGATGTGGCGTTCAGCGGAGTCCGATCCCGCATCGAGCTGCTGTTGCTCCCTTCCCCAGCAGGGCAGGGCTGCCATATCAGACAACTCTTAGACTCATTAGCAAAAGCAGATGCTTAGATCCACAGTCCCTAATGACTGTAAATGAGAGTATCAGTTTATTGATTGATGGCCTAATTGTTGCCACCAGGACACAAGCGATAGCTTGAGCCCGAGCACTCCATGCTGGAGGATCCTCAGCCTGCTGGGGAGAGAGGGAAAATCCTGCTGAGGCTGGGGCCAGGTGAGCAGGATGGGCTCCCAAATGATTCCCAAATGATCCCAGCGTGTGAACAGTCAGGCAGAAGTTAATTCAATTACACTTCACTCTACAGAGGTCAAAGCCTTCGAGTGAGTGTTGCTGCCTGACCTTTTGTGGGGTCCACTGACTTGCCTGTGCTCTTGGCATGGTAATGAGGAGGCTGCTGGGAGCTGTGAAAGCAACGTGTGCCTTCCCTTCCCTCTCTCCCTGCTTCAGCTGGCCAGGAAAATGTAAATACAGGGATGGAGGGGAAGGTCACAGCTCGGTCTCTGTGCAGCCCTGCAATGGGGAGTTGTGCCTGGGTGCCATTCAGCCCTGCTCCTGCACTGACCCTATGATGGACAGGCCACGGGAGCTCACTGCAGTGATTAACTGTGGCTCTGCCTTCAGAAAGACATCTACAGACTGACCCTGACCCAGAGATGGTCACAAACTCCTCTGAAATCAAGAGGTGCTGAGCATATGCCCTGATGGCTCACAGAGCATGGATTATGCAGGACATCGCTGCCTTGGGATGCTGTTGGGGATGGATTGCTAAAAGGAGCTGGATCTGAGGAGGATCCAGACCAGAAGCCAGACCATGACCTGTGGAGTCTGAGCAAGGTGCCAGGATCCACAGACAGCAGCCACAGGAGCTGCTCCACTATGGATCAACCTCCCCCCCAAATGCTGACACAGCATTGTGTGTGTTCACAGACTGCATTGGGCTGAAAGGGAGCCTCAAAGCTCATCCTGTCTGACACCCTGCAGGCAGCAGAGACACCTCCAGCTAGAGCAGGCTGCTTGGGGCAACACCAAGTCTGATCTTGAATGTCTCCAGGGATGGGGCCTCAACCACAGCCTTGGGCAGCCTGTTCCAGCATTTCAGCATTCTCACAGTGCAGAACTTCCTCCTGATGTCCAAATCTCCCCTGCTCCAGTTCCAAACCACTGCCTCTCATCCTATCACTGCAGGTCCTTCTAAACAGCCCCTCCCCAGCCTTCCTGTAAGTCACAGGCTCACAGGATGTCAGGGGTTGGAAGGGACCCAAGGAGATCATCCAGTCCAACCCCCCTGCCAGAGCAGGACCACACAATCTAGCTCAGGGAACACAGGAACACATCCAGACAGGCCTGGAAAGGCTCCACAGAAGGAGACTCCACAGCCTCTCTGGGCAGCCTGTGCCAGTGCTCTGGGACCCTTCTAGGCAAGAAGTTCCCCCTTGTGTTGAGCTGGAACCTCCTGTGCTGCAGCTTCCATCCATTGCTTCTTGTCCTATCTCAGGGAGCAGTGAGCAGAGCCTGTCCCCCCCTCCTGACCCCCAGCCCTCAGATAGTTATCAACATTGATTAAATCCCCTCTCAGTCTTCTCCAGACTAAGCAGCCCCAGGTCCTTCAGCCTCTCCCCATCAGGCAGTGCTCCAGTCCCCTCATCATCCTCCTAGCCCTCCCTTGAACCCTCTCCAGCAAATCCCTGTCCCTCTTCAACTGAGGAGCCAAAAACTGATCACAGTATTCAAGATGAGGTCTTGAAATACAGCTCTAAGTCTCCCCAGAGCCTTCTATTCTCCAGCCTGAGCAACCCTCAAAGCTCATCTTGTCCAACCTGCATGCAGTCAGAGGGACACCTCTACCTAGAGCAGGCTGCTCAGGGCCACCTCTAGCCTGATCTTGAATGTCTCCAGGGAAGAAGCCTCAACCATATCCTTGGGCAACCTGTTGCAGTGTTTTACCCCTCCCAAAGCTCCAGCAGACCTTGGGGCAGAGAGATGGCCATGAAGCAAACAACCTCTGCCTTGGGTGATGTTTTTCTATCACCTGCAAATCAAGAGGGGAACAAAAAAAAAACCTTCCAACCTCTCCCCCCCCCCCCCAGAAAAAAAAACACCCAAACCCTCCCAGATTTGCAAGAGGATTTAAGAGGCATCAAGTTGCCTGGATACCAGATCTTGTAAGTACCCAAAAAGTAATTATAAAGCAAGAAATCTGTCTCGGCTAAGCAGGCAATGGGAAATTGGAAATCCATTTGTGAGAGACTTTCTGCTTTCTAACAAGACAGGTTACAGCTCAGCCTTGTTCACAGCAGCCTCACACATGCTCCTGCTCCACACCCTCCCAGCTGAGCCTCCTTTGCAAAGGGAAATCAGAGCAAGGCTCAGAAATTCCATACAGAAGAGGACTAAGAGCAGCCAGGTTCTGGCAGGGCAGGGTGGATGGGCAAGTAGAGAGCAGCATCCAGGCAAGCAGAGGATGAACAGAGGGTCCAGGAGGGACAAAACTGTGCCAAGATGCACCACACATGGGACTGCTCCACGTGGACTGCTCCACATGGACTGCTTCTCTTAGCCTGGAAAAGAGGAGGCTCAGGGGTGATGATCCTGGTGGTCCTTTCCAACCATAGTGATTCATAGTGATTAGATGCTGTGCTGAGGGATCTGCTTTAGTCAAGGACTTGTCAGTGTGAAACTAATGATTGGACTTGAGGAGCTTGAAGGACTTTTCCCATCTAAGGAATTCTGTGATTCTGTCGTTCTGTGATCTCATTGCTGTCTGCAGCTACCTGCAGGGAGGCTGTAGCCAGGTGGGGTTGGGCTCTGCTGCCAGGCAAACAGCAACAGAACAAGGGGACACAGTCTCAAGCTGTGCCAGGGCAGGTCTAGGCTGGGTGTTAGGAGGAAGTTGTTGTCAGAGAGAGTGATTGGCATTGGAATGGGCTGCCCAGGGAGGTGGTGGAGTGGCTGTGGCTGGAGGTGTTTTGTCCAAGCCTGGCTGGGGCACTTAGTGCCATGGTCTGGTTGGTTGGGCAGGGCTGGGTGCTAGGTTGGGCTGGAGGAGCTTGGAGCTCTCTGCCAACCTGCCTGATTCTGTGATTCTGTGATAACCAATGGGATAATCCCTTTGTCAGGCTCAGGAGCCAGTGCTGATTGTCCCAGGAGGGCTGGTCTGGGGGGCTGCCTGCAGAGGCAAAGTTGGACAAGATGACCTTTGAGGGTCCCTTCCAACCCAAAGCAGTCTGTGAATCTGAGGACCCCAATACAGCATCTCCCTGCATGGCTCAGCTGGATCCCTCCAGCTCTCCCAGTGCCTGCCCCTGCCACCCTCCTGAGTGCAAAGCCACAGCTAATCTCCACACCACCTCACTCCCTCCACAAGGGAAGCTCACACAACCTGGCTTCCCAATGCTGTGTTTGCTCCTGAGCTTTGAGTGCTGCCATAACCCCTCCAGATGGTTGGTGCATGTGGGTCCCACGGGTCCCCAATTAGCTGCAGGGGCTCTGCTCTCCCCTGGCAGTCCCCCAGCTCCTGCTCTCAGGGCAGTGCCATGTTGAGAGCTGCACAGCAAACCTCTCCTGTGTGACACAAAGAAGCTGGCAGCCCCATGCAGGGCTTGCTGAAGCCACCTCCTGTCACCTCCTCCCCTGGGTTATGGAGGGTATGGCTGATGGAGCCAGCTGGGCACTGCCACACCAATTAAAATAAACCCTTGATGGCCCTGCTAATGAGAAACCCACTCTGAAACCTGCAGGTCTGGTGTTTTGCTCTTGGAGTGGGGGGTAAAAGGTTGAGGAAAATAAAGGGCAATTGAAAAAAAAAAATCCCTCTGCAATCACAGGATCCAAATTCCCTCACAAGGACTCACTTCAGGCTCAGCAAAAGCAGCTCAGATCAGCTTCTGGCTCAGCAAAAGCAGCTCCTGCCAGCCAAGAGCAAGGGTCTAGAGAGCAAGTCTGAAATGAGGAGCAGGTGAAGGAGCTGGGGGTGTTTAGTCTGGAGAAGAGGAGGCTGAAAGGAGACCTCATTGCTCTCTACAACTTCCTGAAAGGAGGTTGGAGCCAGGCAGAGGTTGGGCTCTTCTCCCTAGCCTGACCTGTTTAGGTGGTCCAGCCCTCTCCTACACAAGGGCTCCAATCACAGAATCATAGAATCAGTCAGGGTTGGAAGGGACCACAAGGAGCAGCCAGTTCCAACCCCCCTGCCATGCCCAGGGACACCCTACCCTAGAGCAGGCTGCACACAGCCTCAGCCAGCCTGGCCTCAAACACCTCCAGCCATGGGGCCTCAACCACCTCCCTGGGCAACCCATTCCAGCCTCTCACCACTCTCATGCTGAAGAACTTCTTCCTGACATCCACTCTGACTCTCCCCACCTCCAGCTTTGCTCCATTCCCCCCAGTCCTGTCACTCCCTGACAGCCTAAAAAGTCCCTCCCCAGCTTTTTTGTAGCCCACTTCAGATGCTGGCAGGCCACAAGAAGGTCCCCTGGGAGCCTCCTCTTCTCCAGCCTGCACAGCCCCAACTCTTTCAGGCTGTGCTCACAGGAGAATTCAGCTTCCCACAGCTCCACACCCCCCAGACTCACTGCAGCACACAGAAGTAGCCACAGCTGCTTCACCTGGCTGAGCTTTGGTGGAGATTCCATCGAATCACAAAAGGGTTTGGGCTGGAAAGGACTTCAAAGCTCACCCAGTTCCAACCCCCCTGCCCTGGGCAGGGATAGCTCCCACCATTCCAGGTAGCTGAAAGCCTCCTCCTGCCTGCTCTTAGACATTTCCTGGGATGAAGTGTCCACAATTTCTCTGGGCAGCTCACTCCAGTGTCTCACCACCCCCAGAGGAAAGAACTTTCTAAGCAGCACCCAAACCCATCCAACCTTTCCAGAGCAGATCCCAACAGTGCATTGCAAGGCAGAATAATTCTGACTACAGAAGCCTTTTGCTGCTGTAATTGTTTCTGTGTGGCCTGGGAGGAGTTGGGTTGTGCTGGAGGCAAGGGAGGTTGTGCTGGAGGCAAGGGAGGTTGTGCTGGAAGCAAGGGAGGTTGTGCTGGAGGCAAGGGAGGTTGTGCTGGAGGCAAGGGAGGTTGTGCTGGAAGCAAGGGAGGTTGTGCTGGAGGCAAGGGAGGTTGTGCTGGAAGCAAGGGAGGTTGTGCTGGAGGCAAGGGAGGTTGTGCTGGAGGCAAGGGAGGTTGTGCTGGAAGCAAGGGAGGTTGTGCTGGAGGCAAGGGAGGTTGTGCTGGAGGCAAGGGAGGTTGTGCTGGAAGCAAGACAGGTTTTGCTGAAGCAGGAAAAGCAAAGCAAAGCCATTTCACTTTAGGCAACAGTTCTGGAGCTTTAGGGGTCAACAAACTGAGAACTCCTGGAAAATACTTTTCAGGGCAGGACAGTCTGGAGAGGAAAAAGGAATCGAGACAATGCAGTTATGAAGTGGCCAATTTCCCCCCTCCCAGTCTCTCTGCTCCTTTTCAGCATCAAAATAAGAGCCAAGGAGGAGAATCAGCAGCAGCAGCCTGCAGTAGCAGCTCGGAGGAGAATCAGCAGCAGCAGAGGCATGGCAGAGGAAGGGAAACTGAAGAGAGGGAAATGCAGTGGAGATGGTGAGGAGTGGACACTGAAGAGAGGGGAATGCAGTGGAGATGGTGAGGAGTGGACACTGAAGAGAGAGGAATGCAGTGGAGATGGTGAGGAGTGGAAACTGAAGAGGGAAATGCAGTGGAGATGGTGAGGAGTGGACACTGAAGAGAGGGGAATGCAGTGGAGATGGTGAGGAGTGGAAACTGAAGAGAGGGGAATGCAGTGGAGATGGTGAGGAGTGGAAACTGAAGAGAGGGGAATGCAGTGGAGATGGTGAGGAGTCTGAACTGCAAGGAGATGCAAAAAAAGAAGGGATGGGAGCAAAAGCCTGGTGGCAGTAAGAAGCTGGCTTTGGGAATGCCATCCTTGCTCCACGCCAAACACAGACACGCCTCTCCCTCTCATTCACTCCAGAAGCTTCCACTGGAGGATTCCTCTTTTCCATGGGATATGCCTCTGTGCAAGAAGCCTCAGAAATCTGCATTTCTGAAGGCAGTGGGGTGGGGTTTTTTTTTGCCAAGATCAAGGGCTGGTTTGGAACACTCCCAGTGTAAATCAGCAAGGGCTTGGGCTGCCTTCTTCCATCCAGGAGACATCAAGGAGGACGCCAGGGATGCAATGGTGTAGGAGTAACCCTACAGCAAGAGGTGACCTTGACCCAGAAGTTTCCTTCTTCTTTTGCTTTTTGGGTTGTTTTTTTTTTTTGGTGTGTGGTTTCTTTTCTTTTCTTTTTTTCCCTTTTCACTTCTTTTTTTTTTCAAAGGCAAACTCCAGCCCCAAAGAAAATGAGTTGCTAAACGTGGAGCACAACTTGCCTGCAGGTATGTAAAATACAAGAGGAGACCTCTCCCCCTCGACTCCCTCTGCACCCTGCCCTGAACGCCAGAGGAAAAGTCATTTGAGTGATCTTAGCAAAATCAGAACAAGCATTTAGTGCTCTTTAAGGACCCATAACAACACTTCAGTAGTTTGCTGGTTTGGATCTATCTCCTGCATTAGCCAGTTAAATTAAAGCATTTATAATTAATTGAACAAATCATTTCCTCTCACCCCCCTCTGGGGCTCAGAGCCTGGGAGCCTTCACTGCATCTGAGCCTCTTAAGCAACTGGGAGTGGGGGGGGAACGAAAAAATCCCTCATGAGGTTCAACAAGACCAGGTGCAAGGTCCTGCAGCTCAGTCGAGGCAATCCAAGCACCAACATAACATCCACCAGTGCCTGGCTGGGGAGCAGCCCTGAGGAGAGGGATTTGGGGGTGCTGGTGGCCAAGAAGCTCAGTCTGAGCTGTCAGTGTGCTCTGACAGCCCAGAGAGCAGCCAGAGCCTGGGCTGCAGCAAGAGCAGTGTGGGCAGCAGGGTGAGGGAATTGATCCTGCTCCTCTGCCCCACACTGCTGAAACCTCACCTGGAGCACTGCATCCAGTGCTGGAGCCACTACTGCAAGAGGAATGTGGAGGTGCTGGAAGGTGTCCAGAGCAGGGCCACGAGGATGAGCAGAGGGCTGGAGCTGCTCTGCTACAAAGAGAGACTGAAAGAGTCAGGGCTGTTCAGTCTGGTGAGGAGAAGGCTCCAAGGTGACTTTATTGTGACCTTTCAGTGGGATGGGACCATCACTGCAGTGTGGGTCACAGCAAGACTCAGGGCACAGGCAGGTGCCACGCTGGAGCTGTGTGCTGGGGCAGGGATGCACTTGGAAGTGAGTGCTGGCAAAGGGAACTGGAGAGGCTGCTGCTGGGCTCTGCTCACAGCTAATTGGAGCCAGAACAAGGGAGAATGGCCTCAAGGTGAGGCTGGGGAGGTTTAGCTTGGATATTAGGAAATGATTTTTCAGGGAGAGAGTGGTCAGGGACTGGAATGAGCTGCCCAGGGAGGTCATTTTAGGGCTATGGTTTAGGGTGAATCTTGTAGAGTAGGGTTCTAGGTGGGACTTGGTGACCCTGCCTGTTGCTGTGTGATTCTGTGTGTGTGAACTGAGCAGGATAAAACCCAGCAGAGGAGAATCAGAGCAAGGCTGAGGAATCCCATATGGAAGAGGACCCAGAGCAGCCAGGCTACTGCAGAGCAGGATGGAGGGGCAGGCAGGGAGCAGTGGCCAGGCAAGCAGGGGATGGGGACCAGGAGAGACAAAACTGACCTCAGATACACCACACATGGGACTGTTCCACGTGGGTGACAGATGGAACAACTCCCACTCAGGCTCAGGAGGCAGCCAGGAGTGTCCCCAGGAGGGTTGGTCTGGGTGGCTGCTCCCAGCTGGGCTGGCTGCAGAGGCGAAGGAGCTCGGGAAGGGGCCTGATCTTCACAGAAAGATACAGTTGATTTTGATGCCCTGGAAGTGCCTCTGTCAGTAGATCTATCTTTGCATTGTGAGAAAGCCTATTAGCTTCTGCTTTCTACTGCTGTGGGAATTTATTCCTCTGTCAGCTCTTCAGTATCAAAGTGCTTCCCTGGCACAGATTGATACGGCGCAGGGCAGGCAGCCCCTTGCCTCGGGAGGGATGAGGGATGGCTCTGACAGCACAGCACCAGCAGCTCCACAAGATGAAATCTCAATTCCCAAGGTCTGCTGTGACATTCCCAGGACCTTGGGCTCTCACCCTAGGACCCACACGTTCTGGGCTGCCAGCAGGGCGGGCACTGGTAAAGCCTCATCTCACATGCCCCAAGCAGGGGAGTGTCCCCCAGCAAGGGGGCTGGCAAAGCCTTGCCACCTCATCCCCCGCTGATCAGCAGACCAAGAGCAAGGACAAACCTGGGGGGCTCCTGTCTAGCTCTGTGGGGTCCAGAGTGGAAGGTGGTGAGCAGCTCTGCTCAGCCATGGCTGTGCTCAGTAGTGAAGCAGAGCTCTGAGCAAGGTTGATCATAGAATAATAGAATCAAGCAGGCTGGAAGAGAGCTCCAAGCTCAGCCAGCCCAACCTAGCACCCAGCCCTGCCCAACCAACCAGACCATGGCACTAAGTGCCCCAGCCAGGCTTGGCTTCAACACCTCCAGGGATGACAACTCCACCACCTCTCTGCGCAGCCCATGCCAGTGCCAATCACTCTCTCTGCCAACAACTTCCTCCTGACAACCAGCCTCAACCTCCCCTGGCACAGCTTGAGGCTGTGTCCCCTTGTTCTGTCCCTGGGTGTCTGGCAGCAGAGCTCAACCCCACTTGGTCACAGATTCCCTGCAGGCAGCTGCAGACAGCAATGAGCTCTGCCCTGAGCCTCCTCTGCTGCAGGCTGCACCCCCCCAGCTCCCTCAGCCTCTCCTCACAGGGCTGCTTCCCCCCCGACCCCAACCCCCTCTTCCTGCTGGTGGCTGACATGGGGAGGAGAGCCCTGCCTATAAATCATGTCCTGCCCAGGTTTTGAGGAGAGAGCAGCTATTATGAGAAATAGATCAGAAGTGACACAGCTCATTACCATGAGGTGAGTCCAAGTTGCAGACAAGGGCAAAGTTAATAAAACCTGTGCCCAATGCACAATGCTAACTCTAATTGTTAGCACTAATGAAGCCTATTTAGGGTGGATTATGTATCTGGCACTTTGGATGCAGCCTTCGATTCATCTTCCGTGGCAGATGTCTCATTGCATCAGATCCTGAGGCAGAGGGAAGCCTTCTCCCCATCCCCTCCAGGGCTGGGGCTGAAAAACAAAGGCTCTCTGGGCAGGGACCTTGTGGAGAGTCATGGAATGGTTTGAGTTGGAATGGATCTTACAATCATAGAATCAGTTAGGGTTGGAAGGGAGCACAAGGAGCAGCCAGTTCCAACCCCCTGCCATGCCCAGGGACACCCTACCCTAGAGCAGGCTGCACACAGCCTCAGCCAGCCTGGCCTCAAACACCTCCAGCCATGGGGCCTCAACCACCTCCCTGGGCAACCCATTCCAGCCTCTCACCACTCTCCTGCTCAACAACTTCTTTCTAACATCCACTCTGACTCTCCCCATTTCCAGCTTTGTTCCATCCCCCCCAGTCCTGTCACTCCCTGACAGCCTCAAAAGTCCCTCCCCAGCTTTCTTGTAGCCCCCTTCAGATCCTGGAAGGCCACAAGAAGGTCACCTGGGAGCCTTCTCCTCTCCAGACTGCACAGCCCCAACTCCCTCAGTCCCTCCTCACAGCAGAGCAGCTCCAGCCCTGTGAGCATCCTCCTGGCCCTGCTCTGGACACCTTCCAGCACCTCCATGATGATTTTAAAGATCACCCAGTCCTAACGTCCCTTCCAGTGGCAGAGACACCTCCCAGGTTGCTCAAAGCCTCATCCAGCCTGGTCTTGAACACCTCCAGGGAGGGGACATCCACAACCTCCCTGGGCAGCCTGTGTCAGTGTCACCACCCTCACTGTAAGGAGTTTCTTCCTAATCTGCAGTATAAATCTTCCCTCCTCAAGCTTCAATCCATGTCCCTCATCCTGTCACTCCCAGCCCTTGTCAAAAGTCCTTCCCCAGCTCTCTTGGAGCCCCTTCAGGTATTGGAAGGCTGCTCTGGGGTCTTCCTGGAGCCCTCTCCTGGCTGAACAACTCCAACTCTCCCAGCTGGTCCCCATAGCAGAGGTGTTCCAAGTCTCTAATCATCTTTGTGGCCTCCTCTGGACCCAATACAGCAGTTCCACGTCCTTGTTGTGCTGGGGGCCCCAGGGCTGGACACAGTTTAGGTACTCCAGATGCTCACGAGGAGCCAACTCACCTTCCCAGCATGGCTGCTGGAGGACCAGTGGCTGCAGCAGCAGCACTACAGGACCTGGCTGAGGGCAGTCACTTCCCCATCACCCTCTCTACACTCCTTCCAGCTCAATCAGCCACTGAAGTGGCTGCTCAGGATGCCAGGAGGTGGCTGGTGGTTGTGGCTCTGCCCTGGAGCAGTCCCAGCCTCCTCCCAGGCAGTGTTCTTGGCATAGTTCTGGAATTAAGGACAAATTGTAATTACTTTCCTCAGCAACAAACCCTTTGGAGGAAAGGGCCAGTGATAGATTTCAGGTTTGATCAGAGCTGACAAGCAGCATTATTCACACTGCACCACAACTGGCACCCTGGCAGACAGGGAGGGCTGTGGTCACCATCCCCTGGGGCACCAACAGACACCACCAGTTTGACTTTTGTGATTCTCCACCCCCCATAATATGAGAGTGAAGCAGGTTGGCTCCTTCAGTTCCCTCAGCCCTGCTCAGCAGTGAGTCCAGCCCTGGCACATGGTCCATGAGGAGCCACCTCCTCCTGCCCCAGAGCAGGGAAGCACTCTAAAGCCAGCCTGAGCAGAGACAAGTGACCTTAGGACAAGCAGCAATGGATGGAAGCTGTAGCACAGGAGGTTGCAGCTCAGCACAAGGGGCAACTTCTTGCCTGGAAGGGTCCCAGAGCCCTGGCACAGGCTGCCCAGAGAGGTTGTGGAGTCTCCTTGTGTGGAGCCTTTCCAGGCCTGTCTGGATGTGTTCCTGTGTGCCCTGAGCTGGGCTGTGTGGTTCTGCTCTGGCAGGGGGGCTGGACTGGATGAGCTCTTTGGGTCCCTTCCAACCCCTGACATCCTGTGAGCTGTATCCTGTGACCTTCCCACAGCAGAGCAACTTTTCTAACACTAAGAGCAGCAACTCAGCAGACCATGGCACCCAGGGAGGAGGCAGAGCCTGCCCCTGCAGCCTGATCCCATTTTGGGGCAACAACAATGAACTGCAGGATCCTTTCAGCCTCATCAACGAAGCTCCCCCCCTCAAAGCCTCTCTCTGCCAAACCCAGAGATGTTCCATCCCTGGAGGGATGCTCTGCTCCTGCCTGGACTTAGGGATTAGAGTTCTAAACAATCAATTAACTAATTGAGCTCATTCCATTTGATCTCTTAAGCCCAGCTTTAAAGCCCATCTCTTCCCACGAGTCACCTGCACACCTTAGCCTCTGCTTTTCCTGCACAGACAACATTTGGGATCCATCTGCTCCTCTCCCACTTAGGTATCCCCTCAAGCTCTTGACTGAAATTGTTGATGGCTCACAGGGAGGGGAGGTCTCAGGTGCATTTCAGCTCCATCAGGGATAGCTTCACCAAACTATTGCTTGAAAGGTCACCACAACCCAAATCCCAGAGAGGAAACTGCCAGGCAAGGAGAAAGGGGACTCAGGGTTTTGGTGTTGAACTCTCCCCACAAATGGGGCACTTCTTGGGTATGTCCAAGCCAAATCCATCCAAAAGAGCTACCTGCTCCTTGGATCAGGGTTTGTCTCTCCCTAAGAGAAGGAACAGCCCCAGGCTGCCACAGTCCTGGTGACCATCAGGGAATCAGCCCTAAGATCAGAGAACCCCAGCATAGTGGGGGTTGGGAGGGACCTCTGGAGATCACCCAGCCCAACTCCCCTGCTCCAGCAGGGGCATCCACAGCAGCTTGCCCAGGGTCACAATGGCTGGGGGGAGGGGTTGGAAGCTCTGCAGAGACTCCACAACCTTTCTGGGCAGCCTGCTCCAGGGCTCCAGCACCCTCACACCAAAGAAGTTCCTCCTCCTGCTGAGATGGAACCTCCTGGATTCCAGTTTGTGCCCACTGCCCTTGTCTGTTGCTGGGCACTACTGAGAAGAGCCTGGCCCCAGTCTCTTGCCCCCCACACTTTAGCCATCAACCAGCACTGAGAAGCTCCCCTCAGGCTGCTTTTCTCCAGATGCCTTTAGATGGGGACAATGCTGGCATAACTTGCTCCAAAAGGTGAGACTTACCCTGCCAGCCTTGGGCTCCTGTTTGCTTCTGGCTCTGCATTAGCCTCAAGTGCCAGCACTTCACTGCAGCCTGGATTCAGCTGGGTGCAGCCTTTCATTACCATCACTTCCTCAGGAGTTCTAAAGACTGCAGCAGCCTCCCCCAAGCAGGGAGCTGCCACTCAACCTCACATGGCAGCATTCTCTCTTCTGTCCCCATTTCCCCTCCTCAGCAGCACTCTACAAATGGGCAGCAAATCTCTTCCCAGTGCCCAGGCAAATCAGGGCAGAGGGATTCATTGGGAAGATGATTACGCAGCACTCAGGTGAGTGCCACAACCATGCCCAGAGGCACTGGAATGAGCTGCCAGGGAGGTGGTGGAGTCACCAACGCTGGATGTGTTTAAGGCTGGTCTGGATGTGGTGCTCAGGGATATGGTTTAAGGTGAATCTTGTAGAGCAGGGTTCTAGGTTGGCCTTGGTGCTCCTGAGAAGCTTTGGCAGCCTGCATGGTGCTGTGATGCTGTGAATTACTCTGCTGACCTGTAGTAGGACAGAACAGTGCTGGCTGGAGCAGGGGAGCCAGCAACAGAATGAGGGGACACAGCCTCAAGGTCTGCCAGGGCAGGTCTAGGCTGGATGTTAGGAGGAAGTTGTTGTCAGAGAGAGTGATTGGCATTGGAATGGGCTGCCCAGGGAGGTGGTGGAGTGGCTGTGGCTGGAGGTGTTGCAGCCAAGCCTGGCTGGGGCACTTAGTGCCATGGTCTGGTTGGTTGGGCAGGGCTGGGTGCTAGGTTGGACTGGCTGAGCTTGGAGCTCTCTTCCAGCCTGCTTGATTTTATGATTCTATTCTAAACGGGGGCTGGCAGCCCCAAGGACCCCCACACCTCCCCCTCTTCCCAGCATGAGTGTGGGGAAGGTGCCTTGACTCACAGAATCACTAAGGATGATCACTCCAAGGTGATCAACTCCAACCATCAACCCAACACCATTCTGTGCTGGGATCTGAGCATCCCACTGCCTTCCAGCTTTGCTCCCCATGAAAACAAGAGCCTGAAATCAAAGTGAGTAATGAGAGCCATTGAAAGGCTGAGATGGATGGATCCATCTCATCTTCCATCCACTGTATCCATCATATGCCTGTGTCCCTTTAAATAATGCTGCTTGCTATCCACTGGGGAGGGAGAGGGGGGAAAATGATGTAGAAAAGGAGGTGAGGGGAAAGAAGAAGGGGGGAAAAAAAAGGCATAATTGTGTTCCACAAAAATTAAGGGAAAGAAAAATGATGTAAAGAAATGAACTCTCTCAGAAAAGGCTATTTCATAATGGCCCTTTAAAGCATTCCATCAAGCAAAACCAACACATTCATTTCAAGTGCTAAAGAAGAACCTTCAATCAATCAGAGAACTTCACTTTTGGACTGGAATGAATTCAATTGACCTTTGTGTTGTGCAGATACAATGGTTGAGGCAAAGGGGTTGGGGGGGTGCTGCTGCCTGGGTGTTCTCAGTGAGTGGTGAGAGGCTGGAATGGGTTGCCCAGGGAGGTGGTTGAGGCCCCATGGCTGGAGGTGTTTGAGGCCAGGCTGGCTGAGGCTGTGTGCAGCCTGCTCTAGGGTAGGGTGTCCCTGGGCATGGCAGGGGGGTTGGGACTGGCTGCTCCTTGTGGTCCCTTCCAACCCTGACTGATTCTGTGATTCTATGATGCTGTGACCTGTTCTAGTGGGAGGTGTCCCTGCCTATGGCAGGGGGTTGGAACTGGGTGATCTTTGAGGTCCCTTCCAACCTAAACCATTCACAGTATCACAGTATCACAGTATCACACAGTATCACCAAGGTTGGAAGAGACCTCACAGATCATCAAGTCCAACCCTTTACTACAGAGCTCAAGGCTAGACCATGGCACCAAGTGCCACGTCCAGTCCTGCCTTGAACAGCTTCTATGAGTTTACTCTACTGGGGGAGGGATCCACCCTAACCCAGGACACAGGTATTTGCCAGGCAGCTGCAGCTGATCACTTCATCTCAGTGGCACAGTCCCAGCCAGCAGGATGGAGAGAGGGAAGCTGCATGGCCACTCACAGAATCACAGAAGGGACCCTCAAAGGTCATCTTGTGCACCCCTCTGCATTCAGCAGGGACACTGCCAGCTACAGCAGCTTGCTCAGGGCCCCATCAGGTTTGACCTTGAATGTCTCCAGGGATGGGACCTGCCCATGGCAGGGACTTTGGAACTGGATGATCCTTCCAACCTTGACTGATTCTATGGTTCTAATTCATGCTGGGCTGAAATCCCTCCCTGGGCAAGGGGGCAGGCTGCAGGAGGTGCCCTTGGCTGCTGCCAGACCTTCTTTGGGGGTTTGGGTTTAAGAAGACTTCCACTGCAGCACTTGAGGATTGGCCAGCATGGTGAGAAGGGACATCACTGGAAACCTGCTTGGAGAGGGATGCTTCTGTATGAAATCCTGAGCTTAAACCTCTGCTCTCAGAGCAATTATTGCCAGCTAATGTAAGCTGGGAAATGGCCTCTCCCTTCCCACTGACTGACATCCCATTTTGTTCCCCCCCCAGTGCATTCACTGAGAAACCCATGAAGAGCAGAGATGAAGTTAGTGGCTCTGGTGTCCCCACCTGCTAGCACATCACAAACTCACACAGAAGTGGAGCCAGAGGGATTTTTGGATACCACATTGCTTTGGGATGGAAGAATCTCATGTCAAGAAGAAGGGGCCAGGCCCTTTTCAGTGGTGTCCTAGGATAGGACAAGAGGCAATGGACACAAACTGGGACCCAGGAACTTCCACCTCAATATGAGGAGAAAATTCTTTGCTGTGAGGGTGCAGGCTGCCCAGAGGGGCTGTGGAGTCTCCTCCTCTGGAGAGATTCCAAACCCACTTGGATGTCTTCCTGTGTGACCTGCCCTGGGTGATCCTGCTCTGGCAGGAGGGGTTAGACTGAATTGATCTTCAAAGGTCCCTTCCAACCCTTCCCATTCTGTGATCCTGTGAACCTCAACTCTGAAAGCTTTTTGGGAGCATGGATCCATCTGTCCTGCATGGCTTCAGCAAAGTGGCAGCAGGAGAAGATGCTGCTCCATTTTCCAGTGACATTAGACAGCCCCAGCAGCTGGGCTGGTCCCAGAACTGGGCTGCTTGTTGGAGGTGCAGCAGCTCTGCACAAATCCCAGAGCTTCTGCTGCTCATGGTGGGGGAAAACTGCAGCCCCCACCAACCTTTCCTCTCGAGTCATCTCCTGGGTAAACAGTGGAGCAAGCACTAATAAACTCGATGGCTCAAAGCACAGAGAAAGCAGCCACTGAGGGGAGAATCCCTGGAATTGCAGCCAGGCTCATTAACTCTGACCCAGGGGGCACCACCAGAGCCATATGGTAACCTCTGAGCCATGTGAGAGCACCTGGGAGGTGCAGTGAGAGCAGAGAGACACCAGAGCACTGCACTTCCCCCCTGGAGATTCCACCCTTGCCTCCCCTTGTGAGTTTCCTCACAACTACCACGTTCTTGGTGCTCCTCAGGGAGGTCCTTGACACTCCTCAGCTCTCCCCTTCCTTGGTCAATGCCACCCTGTGCTTGGATGCTGCCCCAGGCTCCTCATCCTGCTTGCCTGCTACTCCACCCTGCTGCATCAGCAGGAGACAGCAACCAGTTCTCGTGGTGAGCCATGCTGGGGAACTTGGGAGAGCAAAAATGAAGGATGTTGTCCAAGATCTATACTTAAACAGCTCCTGAAAGCAGGGAGCAGGGCATCCACAATGCTGAGATGTCCTTAGTGATGCCAGGCAGTGAAGTTGTGAGCAAAGTGAGTTCCTTGGTGCTTCTCTTTTAAAGATCATCTGGTTTGGGAATGTTGGGAGAGGCTCAGTACCCTCCAGGGGGTGGAGAGATGGGAAAGACATCTGGGCAGCAGGCAGGCAGGGAAGGTAGGAGGTGGTGCTGCTCTCTGCATGCCAGGAGAAAGGGAGGAATCATAGAATCATAGAATCATAGAATTGAGCAGGTTGGAAGAGACCTCCAAGCTCATCCAGTCCAACCTATCCCCCAGCCCTAGCCAGTCAACCAGACCATGGCACTAAGTGCCTCATCCAGGCTTTGCTTGAACACCTCCAGGGACAGTGCCTCTACCACCAGGAGGAGGAGGAAGAGGAGGAGGAGGAGGAGGGGGAGGAGGAGGAGGATGAGGGGGAGGAAAATAAAGCTTCAGAAAGACAAATTCTGTATTTCTTCACCCTGTGGTCAGGAAATGGCTAAGTGATCAATGTCACACTCACTTAACAAGAAACTTGTAACAATCAATACCTGCTCCTTAGCCTCTCCTGGGACCACTTTGCTACTGGAATTGGCACCTTCCCACGGCAGGTCATCAACACAGCCACAGGCAGATGGATGGAGAGTCAATGGCACTCAGAATGCACCTTCAGACTGCAGAGAGGACACTGACCTGTGGGGTGAGGCACAAAGCCAAGCACCCCCAGACCACCTGCCTCTGAAGATCCCAGGTTTAACATTTTGTTTTAATATAGACTTGCCTGGTTGGAAATGTCCTGAGGACCATGGAGTGCAGCCAGAACCTAACAGCTCCCTGCACACAGCTGCCAGAGCAGCAGCCTAAGCTCCTCACCCAAACGCCACACAAACACCTCCAGGGGTGGTGACTCCACCACCTGCCTGGGCAGCCTGTGCCAGTGCCTGGCCACTCTTACAGTGAAGGAATTGCTCCTCTTGTCCAGCCTAAACCTCCCTTGGAACGACTTCAGATTCACAGATTGCACTGGGTTGGAAGGGACTCTCTCAAAGGGCATCTTGGCCAACCCCTCCCTGCAGGCAGCAGAGACACCTCCAACTAGAATCACAGAACCAAGCAGGCTGGAAGAGAGCTCCAAGCTCAGCCAGCCCAACCTAGCACCCAGCCCTGCCCAACCAACCAGACCATGGCACTAAGTGCCCCAGCCAGGCTTGGCTGCAACACCTCCAGCCACAGCCACTCCACCACCTCCCTGGGCAGCCCATTCCAATGCCAATCACTCTCTCTGCCAACAACTTCCTCCTCACATCCAGCCTAGACCTCCCCTGGCACAGCTTGAGGCTGTGTCCCCTCCTTCTGTTGCTGCCTGCCTGGCAGCAGAGCCCAACCCCACCTGGCTACAGCCTCCCTGCAGGCAGCTGCAGACAGCAATGAGGTCACCCCATAGAGCAGCCTGCCCAGGGCCACATCAAGTCTCCTCTTGAATGTCTCCAGGGATGGGACCTCAACCACAGCCCTGGGCAGCCTGTTGCAGTGTTTCACCACCCTCACTGTGCAGAACACCCTCCTGATGTCCAACCTCAATCTCCCCTGCTCCACTTCCAAACCACTGCCCCTCATTCTATCACCACAGCCCCTTCTAAACAGGCCTTGCCCCAAACCCAGGACTTCTGTTTGCTCAGTCATGAAGAAGCAGCAGCTCTGGGTTCAGTTGTGTGCAGCTCCTCACCAACCCTCCCCCAGCCAAGGCAAGCCAAAGTCACTTAACTCGGTGCTGATATAATGGGGAGCAGGAAGGAGCTCAGGCATGGCAGCAAGCACAAGGCCTTCCAGAGGAACAATGAGGAGCAATTATGCTTATCAAGGAGCTGGGGTGGGATCTGGCACGTCTGCAGGCTGGTGCCAGCAATCACAGTTAATTTTCCAAAGTCTGGATGACATATAGGGAAGATTTAGATGTTCTAATTACTCTGCTGAATACCAGGGGTGCTGCTGATGAGGGAGGCAGGCACATGTACATCACACACAGGCACTCAGAGCCAATTAAGAAAGAAAAACAGCAACAAGCAGCCTGCAGGCTCGAAGGTTCCTCATAAAACACAGGTCTGAGCTGACCTACCCTTGCCTGTGAAACGCAGCAACTCAAGCTGCAAGACCTGGTGGCCAAATTCCAGCAGTGAGGACCTGAAAGCTCTGCAAGTGGCAGGGTTCAAGGCATCAGCCAAGCTGCACAGCTTTGTTTTGCTAGCTGATAGCATCATGGTACCCAACAGCATCATGTACAGGGGCTTCCACCCAGCAAAGAGCAGGAGGCAGGAGCTGGGGCAGCAGGGAGGTGCTGCTGGTCAGTGAAACCTGTGCCTCTCCATGGCACAGTTTGCTCAGCTCTCACTACTGGGTGCCTGCAGCATGCTCCATCTCTGATGCAAAAGCTCCCCCAACCTAGACCCAAAAGTCACCACTGCCCACCTCTTGCAAGTCTGCATCATGGAATCATAGTCACAGAATGGGTTAGGTTGGAAGGGAGCTCAAGGCTCAGCCAGTTCCAGCCCCTCACCATAGGCAGGGACACCTCCCACTACAACAGGTTGCTTAAGGTCTCATCCAACCTGGCCTTGAACACCTCCAGGGAGGTTGTGGAGCACAGAAGCACCCAATGTGATCAAAGATCAAGGATCACATTCAGTGCTTCTGTGCTCCACAGCCTCCCTGGGCAACCAGTGCCAGTCTCTCACCACCCTCACTGCAAACAACTTCTTCCTAACATCCACTTTCAGTCTCCTCTCTGCCACTTCAAACCCATTCCTCCTCCTCCTCCTCCTCCTCCTCCTCCTCCTCCTCCTCCTCCTCCTCCTCCTCCTCCTCCTCTCATTACCAGACCTTGTCAATAGTCCCTCCCCAGCTCTCCTGTAGGCCCCTTGAGATTCTGCAAGGCCACTCCAAGGTCTCCTCAAAGCCTTCTCCTCTCCAGCCTGCACAGCCCCAACTCTCTCAGCCTGTGCTCAGAGCAGAGCTGCTGCAGCCCTCTCAGCATCTTGGTGGCCTCCTCTGCACTGGCTCCAACACTTCCATGTGCTGCTTGTGCTGGGGGCTCCAGAACTGCCCCCAGGACTGCAGGTGGGGTGTGAGGAGAGCAGAGCCAAGGGGCAGAATCCCCTCCCTTGCCCTGCTGCCCACACTGCTCTTGCTGCAGCCCAGCACGGGGTTGTGTCTGGGCCAACTGTGTCTGGATCTGAGTTTACTGCACTGAACTCAGCCTTCTGTGCCAGGAACCATTTCTGCCCAACTCACAAACAAGCAAGACCACAGAACCACCACAGCAAACCCCAGAAGCAGCCCAGCCAGGGCTGCCTGGATGAAGTTCATACAGAGCCAGCTCCTCTGCCCAGCACACCCAGGCACTCACTTACCTTGGGCTGCTCTGAAACCCACCCAGAGGGCAACAGAAGACCAAAAGTTCTTCACAGGATACAGGCACCTCTCTCTGCCTTCCCCTCCAGCCTGTGGGCAGCCAGTTCCCTGCAGAGAAGTATGGAATTAAGAACTTAAAGGCCATTAAAAACAATGAAGCCCTCTGGTCCTGGCTTGGGGGAGGGTGGGAATCCTCCAGGCAATTCAGCAGCAGCAGCAGCAGCAGCAGCAGCAGCAGCAGCAGCAGCAGCAGCAGCTCAGAGGTGCTTTGGTGCTGCAAGCAGTGAGATGCTGCACCCAGTGCCCCCTGCAAGGGCAGATGGGGAAGGGACTGGACACGAAGTGCAAGGAGCAGGAGTTTTACCCAACCCTTGGGAAAGCCTTGCTGTGAAAAAGGTTATTTAGGCATTAATATTACTGCACTTATTAATAGCTAAGGCTGGAGCATTATTGCCAAACACTGCATGACTCTTCATGCTGACACTAATTTATCAATAATAGATTGGTAGTGGCTTGCTATGTGGCTTGTGCTTCCCTGAAAGGATTTTTCTCCCCCCACCCTCCACTCTTTTTGTTCAGTATTTCAGTGAGTAGCTTAAGCTAAGCAGGAAAAGGCCCAGTTTCCTTAGACACCAGGCAGAAAGTGTTTGCCTGGAAGTGTTGGAAGCTTCAATCACAGCCCAAGGTCAGTGCAGGGAGAGGAGTTGACTGGTTGGGCTGGCTACATTTTGATCTTCAGAGATTGGCTTTGCAACACAGCCATTAAAACAAAAAAAGGGGGCATGTGTCAGAGGGTTCAGAGCACCACAGCATAGTGGGGGCTGGAAAGGAGCTCTGGAGATCATCCAGCCCAGCAGGGGCACCCACAGCAGCTTGCCCAGGGTCACAATGGCCAGGTGGGGTTGGAAGCTCTGCAGAGAAGGAGACTCCACAATCTCTCTGGGCAGCCTGCTCCAAGGCTCCAGCACCCTCACAACAAAGAAGTTCCTCCTCCTGCTGAGATGGAATGGCCTGGATTCCAGTTTGTGCCCCCTGCCCCTTGTCCTGTCACTGGGCACCACTGAGAACAGTTTGGCCTCATCCTCTTGTCCCCCACCCTTCAGCTCTTGCTGAGCATTGCTCAGATCCCCTCTGGGGCTCTCTTCTCCAGGCTCAAAATCCCCAGGGCTCTCAGCCTTTCCTGCTCACAGAGATGCTTCAGGCCCCTCAGCATCTTCAGAACCTCCACTGGTCTCTTTCCAGTAGTTCCCTGTCCCTCTTGCACTGGAGAACTTGGAACTGGACCCAATACTACAGCTGTGGCCTCACCAGAGCAGAGCAGAGTGGGAGGAGAACCTCTCTCAACCTGCTGGCCACATGTATCCCAGGACCCCATTTGCCTTCCTGGCTCCAAGGGCTACTTGCTCCCCAGCAGGCCACCCCTCTCCTGTACTGGTGCAGGAGGTTGCTCCTCCCCAGGGGTAGGATCCTACATTTGCCTTTGTTGACCTCCACGAGGTTCTCTCTGTCCACCTCTCCAGCCTGGCCAAGTCTCACTGGACCAACAGGACCTCTTTCCCCCAGTGCAGAGGCTGCAAGCACTGCCCTGGGAGGGCTGCCACCACCTCACCCCTTCTTTTGCAAGCCCCAGCTCACTGCTTGGCACAGCAGGGACCTGGTGTGCCCTGGGCAGGGTGAGTGAGCCCCGAGCGATGCCAGCCACTGCGCCACAGCAGCCTGGCACACAGGCTTTGTGAGGAGAGCACCATCAATCCTGGCAGTGGGGAGGTGAGGTTCTGCTGGGCTCTCACCCAAATCATTCTCATTTCTCACGCTGAAACCCTGCCCTGTGCTGGCAGCAGATCTGCAGAAAGGCTCAGGCAGAGCCCTGCCTGCTGCTGCAGAAGCAGAGTCAGCGCCGCGCAGAGTCAATGAGGCAGCACCAGCTTCCAGGGCACCTCACCAGCTCTGTGCAAGCACAGTCAAGCATGACTGAGTTTAAAGTTACCTAAGGAGGAACTCGACCCTTTGAGCAGCACAAACCATTCATCTTCCCACCCTGGCCAAGGAGCAGAGCTGCTGAAGCCAGCTGCACCTGCAGAGCAGCAGCAGAGTGGTCACCCAAACCCAGCCAGCCTCCAGCCAGCGCTGCACTCCTCCCAGGATGGTCACCAACCCCCTTCTGCACTGACTGCAGTCTGTGTGGCCACCAAAAAAACCCTCCCAGGGCAGGTCAGTTCTCACCCCCAGAGGCAGAACTCAGCTGCAGAGATGCAGTCTGACTGGGCTGAACAGCTGAGAAGCAGCATCGTCCACCAAGCCCAAGAGCCAGGGCTGGGGGCTGCAGCTCCAGCACCAGCTCCTTGGTGCAGTGTGCTTCTCCCCGTGCTTGCTCTGCTGTCCTGCACTAAAGCAAGCAGCACCTCTTTGCTAAAGGCTTTAAGGACACAGGGCAGCAAACTCTGGCCAGCAAGAAAGTGAACTCCTTGGACTTTAAACGATCAAAAACCTCCTAAAAAGATCCTGACAGATGAAAGGAAAACCTAAAAGTGCACAGCTGAGCTTTAACCCTGATGCCACTGGGTCTGTGGAGACATCTCTCTTGTGACTGCTTTACCTGGAAAAGGCTCTGACATGCTGGGGATGGGCAGTGGGATGAAACATGAGGGTAGAGATCATGACCCCACAGCCTTCCACGTTTCATGACTGGGTCAGCAGGGTGGGAGTGACTTTGAAATCCATTTTGGTCTCAAACCAGCCAGGACTCCAGGGTGCTCCTTCCCACAGCTTCTTTGATTGGCAGCTTTTGGCAGCTGGGGAGGGGAGGAACAGGCAGAGGGAGAAGCTGCAGCAGGCAGGCAGAGCCTCCCTCCATCACCCCCACTGCTGGGCTCAGAGGGACCCAGCTCCTGGCAGCTGGCTGAGTGTAGATACTGCAAGTTGCAAATGAAAACCTCACTTATCTTCTGGGGAGGAAGCCCTGGCTTTCAAATGCTGCCTGTTCAAACAGCAAACACTCAGCTCAGCCTCTGAAGAGCTTTACACAGAACACAGCCTCATCTCTTCTCAGGCTGGTTTTTCTTCCCTGGCCATATAAAGCACCCACTAGCAACATTCCTCCAGGGTTTTGTTCAGCCTGGAGGAGAGAAGGCTCCAGGGAGACCTTAGAGCAGACTTACAGTAGATGAAGTGGGTTACAGAAGAGCTGGGGAGGGACTTCTTACAAGGCTTTGTAGTGACAGGACAAGTGGCAGTGGCTTTGAGCTGGGAGAGGGGAGGCTGAGAGTGCAGATTAGGAAGGAGTTCTTGACAGGGAAGGGTGGGGAGACACTGGAACATGCTGCCCAGGGAGGCTGTGGATGCTCCCTCCCTGGAGATGTTCAAGACCTGGAGCAGCCTGGGCTGCTGGGAGGTGTCCCTGCTCATGGCAGGCAGGAGGGGTGGAACTGATGGTCTCTAAGGTCCCTTCCAACCCAAAGCATGTTATGGTTCTGTGACTTCCTTGCCTCGACATAAAGGCCTTTCCCACCATTCATGGTTCTGGTGATTCCACTGAAGTTTAGGGTGAGAATGCACTAGAACTGAGAAGGAATCCAAGCCTGGGCCTTCAGTGAGCTGGTCCTCACCTGCCAGGCACATCTGCAGCCACTCTCCTCCCTCAAGAACACTCAATGCTCTCTATTTATATCCTCTTCTCAGTGCACATTCCTTCCCTGTGCCAGAGAAAGAAGAGCGAGCAAAGAAAGTCCATCCTGACGTTGAGAGACAAAAGGAAGATAAAGAACAGCCTCTCAGCTCAGAGGCAGCTCTGCAGGGTCTCAAAAGCTGTTTTTCCTCCAGCAGAGCCAGGCTGGAGCAGCACTGGCCACAGCTCTGCCAGGTCTCACTTGGCCTGAAGGCAACAATCCAGCCTCACCTCCATGGCCATCAGCAGCTACTTCCAAGGGCCAGGAGACAGGATTTGTCCAGCGTGCACACTGTGAGCTTAGCCTTCTGCTTTCTCTTTCACTCCCTTCTTTGGCCCCAGGCACTGAGAAGTGGCTGCTCTGTGGGTCAGTGCCATGAATCAGCACCCAGCCAGGGCTGGGGAGGGGAGGAGGGAGTGGAGGAAGAGGGAAAGATGCTCATGTAAGCACAGTCCCCACCCAAGAACGAGTGTGCCCAGGTGGAAAGAGGCAGGGCACTGCCGAGTCGAACCCTTATGCAACCCATTTTACACAGTCCAGCTCCTTCCAGGCTTTAGCACCCCTGTATGTAGGTCACTCTCTGCTCTGGGAGGAAGAGGAGTGTGTGGCAGCACATGCCTGTGAACGCCCTGAAATGATGACAGACAGACAGGCTGAAAGACTGCACTTGGCAAAGCACAGCAGAGCAGGCACCCAGAGCCCTTGCAGCCACCAGCCCCAGCAGGGGACCTCCAGGAGCTCTGCTCCTCACAGACCAGGGGCTGCAGGCAGGGCTGGCCAGCTCTGTCCACAGCCCAGACTCTCCTCACCTGCCTGTGTGCACTGTGTGAGCTGGGGCTAAGGTCTGACCCCTCCTTCCCTTGAGTAAATCAAAGCTACTGCCCAAAAGTGCCAGAACTTGCATCGAAATGAATGGGACTCAGATGCCAAAATACCTTTGGGTATGTGGCCCTCCAGGTCTTTATCTTGATTCAATATTCTCTGCAAGTCAGGGTGGAGTGAGGGATAGGTTTTCATGGATGATTTTGCTGACTAGAAGCCATGGGCTGTAGGTAAATCTCACCTGGCAATACCTTACCCATCAGAGCCCTTTCAAAACCCTGAGCAGCACAAAGCATCCATCAGGGCTGACACATTCATTCAAGCAATGTTATTTTCTCATCATTTAAGGCCCTCTCTCCCCACTTTTTGTTTGGCAATTGAAAATATTTTGGAGGCAGCACACAACTTCCACCCTCAGCCTGCTGCCTGGGACCAGTGCCATGGGCTGCAGGGATCCTTTGCATTCCAGTCAGAATGAAGTGTTCAAAGGGGGTGAAGATTTAATCCCATCCCAGTAGGACTTTTTCCTTGGGATAAAAGAAAAAGTGTTGTGCTCTTGCTGAAACAAATCAAGCCTCAGTGATGCTGATGGTGGCAGAGGCTGCTTTAAACCTCATTGCCTATGCAAAGAGTAGAGATGAATCACAGGAGCAGAGAGCAATATTAGGTCCTGGGTACCTGTAACACAGCCTTGGCTGAAGGTTTCTTCTGCCTGGTATCAGGTGATACTGTTCCTGCTCACTGAAGGGGGGGTGGACAAAATGACCTTTGAGGGTCCCTTTCAAACTGATGCAATCTGTGAACAGAACAAGAGAAAAGATGTGCAAGGTGAGTGGCAGGAGGCTGGAGCTAGGCTCTGCTGGGTGATGCCCAGTGCCAGGACAAGGGGCAGTGGGTGGAAGCTGAGGCTGGGTTTGTTTAGCCTGCAGCAGAGGAGGCTCAGGGCAGAGCTCATTGCTGTCTACAACTACCTGCAGGGAGGCTGTAGCCAGGTGGGGTTGGGCTCTGCTGCCAGGCACCCAGGGACAGAACAAGGGGACACAGCCTCAAGCTGTGCCAGGGCAGGTCTAGGCTGGATGTTAGGAGGAAGTTGTTGTCAGAGAGAGTGATTGGCATTGGAATGGGCTGCCCAGGGTAATGGAGTAGCCATCCCTGGAGGTGTTGAAGCCAAGCCTGGCTGGGGCACTTAGTGCCATGGTCTGGTTGATTGGGCAGGGCTGGGTGCTAGGTTGGACTGGCTGAGCTTGGAGCTCTCTTCTGACCTGCTCAACCATGATTCTATGATTCTGTCTACTCTGTTTTTGACCACCTCTGGGAATAGTGACTCCACCATCTCCCCTGGGCAGCCTGTTCCAATGCCTGAACCACTCCTGCAATGAAGAAATTGTTCCTAATATCTAACCCAAACCTCCCCTGGTGCAACCTGAAGCCCTCTCCTCAAAACACCCCCATCAGTGGTGTGACTCCGTGTGGGGATGACACCCAGCAGCCTTCAGCTCTGGTTAAAGATCTTCTCCAAAAGAAATCACAGAGCCACAGAACTGTTTTTACAATGAGGATGCTGAGACACTGGCCCAAGTGGCTCAGAGAGGTGGTAGGTACCCCAACCTTGGAACTGTAGAATCAAGCAGGTTGGAAGAGAGCTCAAAGCTCAGGCAGCCCAACCTAGCACCCAGCCCTGGCCAAGCAACCAGACCATGGCACTAAGTGCCCCAGCCAGGCTTGGCTTGAACCATTCCAGTTCAGGTTCAACAAGGCTCTGAGCAACTTCCATCTAGTTGAAGTTGCCCCTGCTGACTGCAGGGAAGTTGGCCTAGGTGATCTTTAAAGGCTCCTTCCAAGCCTAAACCATTCTGTGATTCTGATTCTGTGTTGAGGCTGGAGATCATCAGGGTCCAACTGTTTGCTTAGAGCTCACATCCCAGGAAATGATTCTGTGGTTCTCTAATGAGGGCTTAGCAGGGCAGGGATGTTCTTACACACTGATGGAGGTGGCTCCATCCTCTCCTTCCTTCCTTCCTTCCTGGAAGGGCACACACATCACTGCTCAACAAACACATTTTAGTGAGAGGGTTTAGGGCTCTTTTTTCCCCCCCTGCTTATCCACTGACATTTAATACAGAGCATTCTTTTGTCCTAAGAACCAGAAAGGAGCTTTTGGATCCACTCACTTTCTTATCTCTTTGTGTGATAAACCATGACAGTGTTATTCTGGCCTCAAACGTTTCCAACGAGAGGGGATATCAAAGAGGGTTTGCTTCCCTGCCTGAGCTTTTAAACACCTTGTGGTTTCTCAGCACATTCTCTTCTCTTTGTGTGGTGCATCTGCCTCCCTCCTCTTCTCTTCTTCTCTCCAGGAAGGCTGAGATATCTTTTTAAGCAAAGAAAAAAGATTGGTTTTTTTTTCCCCCTTCTTCTTTGTTCTGCTGCTACTTCCTAAACGATTCCTCCTTCCTCTCCTGAGCCCCTGCTGCCCTCTCCTCGAGGCAGAACCAAGGGTGAAGCTCCTGAGCCCTTCAGGGATCTCCTGTGGGCTGTAGGTGATAGGCAGGGCTGGCACAGGCAGAGCTGAGCAACTCAAGCCAACAGAGACTGGAGAAGCTGCCTGGGAAGCAACGCAGGAGTTCCCTGGCTCTGTGCTGCTGCCAGGTGAGCCCACACAGACTCATCTCCTTTGGCCCTGCTACCCAGTAGCATCCTCAGCCATGCAGGAGAGGACCACAGGAGCTGCCCTTTGGGTTTGGCTTCTCCCAGGCCATGGTTTAGTGGCCATGGTGGTGTTGGGTTGATGGACTCGAAGACCTTAGAGGTTTTTTGCAACCTTAATGATTCTACAGCACTGCAATTCCGTGGCCACCCCAGGGCATGGGCAGAGCTGTGCTGCAGCGTGGGTGCTGCTGGGTGCTGCCTTTGCTGTTCCTCCACCAGCTCTGCCTTGCTGTGTCACCCAACACATCAAGGCTGTGATCTCCTCCAGCTCCTCTAAAGCAATTAAGAAATCATTTCCAGGAGCAGAGTGTCATTAGCATCTCGTACTTGGTAACCCCAGCAGCAGCTCCAGGTTCAGCTCATTGTCTCCAGTCAGGCTGATTTACTCTGACAGTGATCAAATGATCTTAATGATTTGTCAGGCAGCTGTCATACCCAAAGCTGTTTGTGATGAGGACCAGGAAGTGAAAGCAATTCATTTAGTTTGTTTATCATCAAGATGGGCTTGGACACCCCAGAGTCATTAAAAGAAGAAAAGGCATCTCAGAAAAGCTTCAGCTATTTGATTCCAGCAGGCACCACCACGAGCAGGCTTCCTCCAAGCACAGCAAAAAAGGCTTTCAAAGTGCATAAATCAAAAACTACAGCAGCATGAAATTTGACCAAAGCAAACCAAATGAGGTGTCCAAAGCCCTGGGCACCAGGGTGTTTCTTTAATAGCTCTGGTGACTTTTAGGGCTGGGCAACCTCTTGGCATGAAATGAGAATTCCTCTGGTTTGCACAGCTGAGCTGCAGTGGGCTGGGGGGAGAGGGACTGGGGGGGCTGCTAGAAGTGGGAATCACTCCTTGAATCCAAGCTCCCAGGAGAAGTGGAGCATCGTGGGCTGATGATGAAAAAGTTGATGGCCTTCAGCCCACCCTGCAGGTCCTGTGCAGGTTGGCAAGTGGCAGCAAAGTGGAAGGTCCATGAAGTCTCACAGCAAAGGTGCCAAGGTTCTTGAAGCCCCACAGCAAAGGTGCCAAGGTCCAGCTCAGCTCCTGTGCACTGCCCTGAGAATCACAGAATGGTTTAGGTTGGAAGGGACCTTAAAGGTCATCCAGTTCCAGCCCCCTGCCATAGGCAGGGACACCTCCCACTGCAACAGGTTGCTCAAGACCTCATCCAACCTGGCCTTGAACACCTCCAGGGAGGTTGTGGAGCACAGAAGCACCCAATGTGATCTTTGATCACATTGGGTGCTTCTGTGCTCCACAACCTCCCTGGGCAACCTGTGCCAGTGTCTCCCCACCCTCAACCTGTGCCAGTGTCTCATGACCTTCAACCTGTGCCAGTGTCTCACCACTCTCAATCTGTGCCAGTGTCTGACCACCCTCAACCTGTGCCAGTGTCTGACCACCCTCAACCTGTGCCAGTGTCTCACCACCTTCACTGCAAACAACTTCTTCCTAACATCCTCTTTCAATTTCCCCTCTGCCAGTTCAAACCCATTCCTCCTCCTCCTGTCATTACCAGACCTTGTCAACAGTCCCTCCCCAGCCTTCCTCTAGCCTCCTTCAGATCCTGGAAGGCCACCCCAAGGTCTCCTCCAATCCTTCTCTTCTCTGGCTGCAGACCCCAAACTCTCTCAGCCTGTGCTTATAGCAGAGCTGCTGCAGCCCTCTCAGCATCTTTGTGCCGATCATCATCAGCACACCACCACTTCCCAAATCCTTGGGACTCTGCTTTTCTCCAGCCTGGCCCTGTCACACAGACACATCAAACACTGCAACCAACCTTGTGAAGAAATTCTGGGGTGGTGTTCCCAGCAACGAGGACCTCTCTATCAAACTGGCACCTCCCAAGGAAGCTCGGCGCTGCTGGAACGCTTCCAGCCCGCTCTCTGCGAGAGCTAAAGCAGTTTGCAAATCCACACCTCATCTTCTATTCCATTTAAATGATCTACCATCTTTAGCAGGGCTGAGCCTCTCTAGAGCCTGTATCCAAGGCAACAAGAGCTAGCAGGGAAAAAATGGATCCAAGAAGTTATTAAAAATCACAATATCCTTCCTGAGCGAGGCAGAGATAATGAGAGCGTTACGCTGCTTCCCTGCACCATGGGCTGGCTACAAGTCACCTGCTGGGTGAAGCTCTCTGGCTGGTTACCAAAAACCAGCTTTGTGGAGGCATTTAAGGTCCTGAAGATCCTGAGCAGCAGCTCTGTACCTCCAGCCCTCAGCTCAAAGCCATAAGAAGCCAAGAATTTATTCACTGCCTTTGGAACCAGCCTTTGGTGCAGGCCAGCAGCATGAGGAAGGGGTTGTGGACTTCAGGTCTCTTCCAAGATGTTGAGGAATCAGGAGAGATGCAAAGAGGAAAATGGGACATGCTGGCCTGGCTTCCACACAGCACTCAGCACCTCAGGAACCACATGTCATAGGTGGGACTGCCCCCACAGGCTTGCTCCTGGCTCCATCTCTTGGTATGTTCTTCCTTTTCCTATGCAGCAGAAGAGAGCATAGAGATATGGGCAGCCCAGACTGGAGGCACTGATGGATGGCTCTGAAGCTTCTGTGCTGGAGAAGCAGGAGAGCATGGAGATGTGAGCCCAGACTGGAGGCACTGATGGATGGCTCTGAGACTTCTGTGCTGGAGAAGCAGGAGAGTATGGAGATGTGAGCCCAGACTGGAGGCACTGATGGATGGCTCTGAGACTTCTGTGCTGGAGAAGCAGGAGAGAGCATGGAGATGTGGTGAGCCCAGACTGGAGGCACTGATGGATGGCTCTGAGGCTTCTGTGCTGGAGAAGCAGGAGAGCATGGAGATGTGGTGAGCCCAGACTGGAGGCACTGATGGATGGCTCTAAAGCTTCTGTGCTGGAGAAGCAGGAGAGAGCATGGAGATATGGGCAGCCCAGACTGGAGGCACTGATGGATGGCTCTGAGGCTTCTGTGCTGGAGAAGCAGGAGAGCATGGAGATGTGGTGAGCCCAGACTGGAGGCACTGATGGATGGCTCTAAAGCTTCTGTGCTGGAGAAGCAGGAGAGAGCACAGAGATGTGGTGAGCCCAGACAGGAGGCACTGATGGATGGCTCTAAAGCTTCTGCGCTGGAGAAGCAGGAGAGCATGAAGATGTGGTGAGCCCAGACCTGGAGGCACTGATGGATGGCTCTAAAGCTTCTGTGCTGGAGAAGCAGGAGAGAGCATGGAGATATGGGCAGCCCAGACTGGAGGCACTGATGGATGGCTCTGAGGCTTCTGTGCTGGAGAAGCAGGAGAGCATGGAGATGTGGTGAGCCCAGACTGGAGGCACTGATGGATGGCTCTGAAGGTTCTGTGCTGGAGAAGCAGGAGAGCATGAAGATGTGGTGAGCCCAGACTGGAGGCACTGGTGGATGGCTCTGAAGCTTCTGTGCTGGAGAAGCAGGAGAGAGCACAGAGATGTGGTGAGCCCAGACTGGAGGCACTGGTGGATGGCTCTGAAGGTTCTGTGTTGGAGAAACAGGAGAGCATGGAGATGTGAGACCAGACCTGGAGGATGGATGGTCCTGAAACTTCTACACTGGGCAACACCCTGACCATCCCCCAAGAAGGAAGCACTAAAAGCAGTGCCTTTGCTGGAGGGTCAGTGCTGGGGTGGGAAGGGGCTGGAGCCCACAGCTCCCCATGGCTGTCCTCACTTTGCAGAGCTGAAGGATGCTGCTGCAGGAATGAGTCACCTCCATGCACAACTCTCAGTGCTTTAGAAAGCCCAGGATGAGGAGAAGATGTCAAAGCCCTCACACTCTGTGTGAGCTTGGCCTGAGACAACACCTCCTGGAGGCAGGCCAAGGCAAAAGGAGTGTGGTGTAATTTGTTTGGATGGCTCAGGACTCCAGGTGCCAGGGCAGGACAAACTCCCACCGCATCCCCAGCGAAGGGCAGCTGTGCCCCAAGAGCTCCAGGGCCAACTCTGGGATTAGCTCTCCTCTCCACCTCTCCAGAGAGAGGCACCTCGTTCAAGGCTTGATTTGCAAAGAGATTCTGCAAACAATTTCCCTTTATCCAACTCTCTGCTTGAGCTTCTCTCAGGTTTTAAAGCCAAAAGCTGATCTCTCCTGGGATTTAGGCTGAGACCAAAGGCATCAGCTGAGCTTCACTTCCACAAACTGCAGCCAGGTTTGCTCAGAAAAAGGGAGCAGCTTCTCTTCAAAATGAGCCCAGGAGCTGCTGCAGGCAGGCAGGGCATTGAGGTGATGATTGGAAAGGAGAGGTGGGGTTGGTCTCCTCACCCAAGCAACAAGCAGAAGGGCAAAAGGAAAGGGACAAGAGGACAAATTTCTTCTCCAAAAGGGTTATCAAACCCTGGAACAGGCTGCTCAGGGCAGGGGTGCAGTCACCATGCCTGGAGGGGTTTCAAAGCAAGAGCAGGAACTTCTTTACTTTGAGGCTGACAGAGCAGACTGCCCAGAGAGGTGGTGGAGTCTCCATCTCTGGAGTCATTCCAAACCCACCTGGATGCCATCCTGTGCAACCTGCTCTGGGTGATGCTGCTGTGGCAGGGGGGTTGGACTGGATGACCTCCAGAGGTCCCTTCCAACCTCTACCATTTTGTGACATACCCCAACAGCAGCATCTGTGCAGTGTCTGTCCTGTCTGACAGCAAAACCAGCTGAAGCATTTGATGATGTTCCTTGGCTTGGTGAAACTCCACCAGCACAGCTTTTAAACCCAGGATGATTAACCAGGATTCACAGCCTCCATCACCCAACCATTAATTCCCTGCTTTTTAGTGTATTTTGCAAATGAAATGCTCAGCAAAGGGCATTTAATCATTCTTCATTGCTCTCTAGCTGTAAAAAGAATCAAACCAAACTCCCCTCTCAGATTTGAATCAGACTTTAGAGGCAGAAGCAGTCAAAATGAGGGAGGTTCTTCTGCCCCTGTGCTCAGCACTGCTCAGGCCACACCTGGACTGCTGTGTCCAGTTCTGGGCCCCTCAATTGCAGAGAGATGTTGAGGTGCTGGAAGGTGTTTGGAGAAGGGCAGCAAGGCTGGGGAGGGGCCTGGAGCAGAGCCCTGTGAGGAGAGGCTGAGGGAGCTGGGGGGGTGCAGCCTGCAGCAGAGGAGGCTCAGGGCAGAGCTCATTGCTGCCTGCAGCTGCCTGCAGGGAGGCTGTAGCCAGGTGGGGTTGGGCTCTGCTGCCAGGCAGCCAGGGACAGAAGAAGGGGACACAGCCTCAAGCTGTGCCAGGGCAGGTCTAGGCTGGATGTGAGGAGGAAGTTGTTGTCAGAGAGAGTGACTGGCATTGGAATGGGCTGCCCAGGGAGGTGTTGAAGCCAAGCCTGGCTGGGGCACTTAGTGCCATGGTCTGGTTGGTTGGGCAGGGCTGGGTGCTAGGTTGTGCTGGCTGAGCTTGGAGCTCTCTTCCAACCTGCTGGATTCTCTGATTCTAAAACAAGTAGAGGAGAATGGCAAAAGCCACTCCTGGCATTTGGCCTGCTCTTTCTGGATCAAAACTGAAGGTTTGGGTCAAACTGGCTTAGTTTGTCAAACCTTGGTTGAACAACAGGAACAAAACCTTCCTCACCTGAACTGTTTGACTTGGTATCCTCTTGCTCCAAACCCAAGATCTGGCTGGAAATGCTTGGCAGAAAACAATTACTCTGAGCTTTGGGTTGCCTGGTTTGTGTGTTTCTGCTGTAAATAGTCTCTTTAACTGTGGCTGCTTCATCACAGCCCTCCCCCAACGCTGCCCAAAGCCATGGTGAGGATGCTCAGCACCTGCACAGTGGCAGCACCCAGCTCTACCTGCATCAGCTTCACCACACCTCAGCCACCTTCCCTCATGCTCTGCAGAGCCACGTACCAGCCAAAGGCCTGTTTCTCTAAAGAGATGATCACAGCAATGCCCCAAAGGCTCAGACCCAACTCCATTTGTTTTCTTTTCATCCTCCCCAAGTTAAAATATTGATGAGGTTTCTCTGAGCTGCAAGGCTGGCACTGAGATGTGCTGGGTTAAACACCCACGCACCCACTCGGGGACAGCATTGGGCTTCACTTCGCCCTCCCCCATCCTTGCTCTCCACACCAGACTGTCCTTGTGCAACCCTTTTCACAGTGCCTGGCACCCAGAGTTACCTTCAGCACATGAAGCATCACCCTGGGGTGTCCCTGGGCAGGTCAGAGCAGCAACAGGGGCAAGGAAAAAGCAAACCTGCTGCAAGCTGCAGCTGAGGACATCTTCCAAGCATCCCCTTGAGCTGAGCTGCTCAGACCTGACCAGCAGAGACTCAGAGGAGATTGAGCCAGAAAATTTGGCCAGGTGCACGTTTCTGCTCTCTCCCTGGGGTGTCTGTGTTGGGAAAGAAGCACAAGCAGGGATTGCTTCCCATGTCAGCAAAGCAGAGCCCAGCAGCCTAGTGTTACCTGGATGTCCCCTGCTCCTGCCCTCCCCAGCTGGCAGCAGCTGCAGGGCCAGGCTGGTGGCAGGGCTGGATGGACACAGCATATTCAGCACCTCTGGGTCTCCTCTCAAAGCCTGGCTTGGTGCTGCATCTCCTGGGCAGCAAACACAGAGGAGCAAAGCGAGGTGACAGGCACTTGGCCACTGCACGGGGAGCAGCGACTCCAGCCCAGGCTCTGCAGAGCTTTTGGGGTGCTCAGTGATGAGTACAGACCCACAGACATCAACATGGGTTACAAAGGAACTGGGAAAGATCTTCTCTGCAAGGGGCAGGAGGGAGATTGTCTTTTTCCTTTTCCCTTTCTTAAAGAGATGTAAATAAGGCAGCAGCAGAGCAGCAATCAGGCTGTGGTCCCTAGGACAGCAGCTCTGGAGCTTATTCTCTTCACCGTGGGGGTTTGATGAAGGCAAACTTTCCCCACTCACTGCAGCACATGCAGGCAGAGCTGGTTTCCACGGAAACAGGGATCTTTTGCATGTCCAGCATGTGGTCAGAGATGGGGAAAGGTTGTGAAGACAGAGCCTGCCTTCCTCCATGGCTGCTGCCACCCTCCCTCCCCTCTTCCTAGGCAGACATGGAGCATCCCTAGCACACACCCTCACGGCCCAGCTGGGGCAGAGTGTGCCCAGCACACACCATCACATGCCAGCTGGGGCAGAGTGTCCCCAGCACACACCACCACATGCCAGCTGGGGCAGAGTGTGCCTGGCATACACCCTCACAGCCCAGCTGGGGCAGAGTGTGCCCAGCACACACCATCACATGCCAGCTGGGGCAGAGTGTGCCCAGCACACACCATCACATGCCAGCTGGGGCACAGTGTGCCTGGCATACACCCTCACAGCCCAGCTGGGGCAGAGTGTGCCTGGCATACACCATCACAGCCCAGCTGGGGCACAGTGTGCCCAGCACACACCCTCACATGCCAGCTGGGGCACAGTGTGCCTGGCATACACCACCACATCCCAGCTAGGCAGCATCTGTTCAGAGAGGAGGGTTGGTGCAGCCCCAGTTTCTAACCACCACCTCCCTTGCAGCACTGGGGTGCTTGTGGAGGAGGAGGAGATGAGCAGTTTCCACCTCTGCATCTCCTGGACATTTTAGGAGCCAGGTGTGGGAGAAATGTGTGGCCATGGCACTCTGGGATGTGGTTTAGTGGGCATGGTGGTGTTGGGTTGGTGGTTGGACTCGATGATCTTAAAGGTCTTTTGCAATCACAGAATTAACCAGGTTGGACAAGACCATAGGCTTCCAGGCTCCCAGGATGTCAGGGGCTGGAAGGGACCCAAAACTGATCATCAAGCCCAACCCCTCTGCCAGAGCAGGACAATCCTACCTAACACAGGTCACAGAGGAACACATCCAGACAGGCCTGCAAAGGCTCCACAGAAGGAGACTCCATGGTCCCCCTGGGCAGCCTGTGCCAGTGCTCTGGGACCCTAACAGGAAAGAAGTTCCCCCTTGTGCTGAGGCAGAATCCCTTTTGCTGCAGCTTCCATCCATTGCTCCTTGTCCCATCCCAGGCAGCAGTGAGCAGAGCCTGTCCCCCCCCTCCTGGCAGCCCTCAGATACTTATACACATTTATCAGGTCCCCTCTAAGTCTTCTCTTCTCCAGACTAAAGAAGACTTAGAGGGGATTTGATAAATATTGATGGCAGATCTAAGGCCTCTAAGATCCTCCAGTCCAGCCTATGCCCTAACCCTTCTAATGAACTAACCCATGGCACTAAGTGCCTCATCCAGCCTCCTCTTAAACACCTCCAGCCACAGCCACTCCACCACCTCCCTGGGCAGCCCATTCCAATGCCAATCACTCTCTCTGCCAACAACTTCCTCCTAACATCCAGCCTGAACCTGCCCTGGCACAGCTTGAGGCTGTGTCCCCTTCTTCTGTCCCTGGGTGCTTGGGAGAAGAGAAACCAGGCTGAAAACACATGGGACCCTTTAATCAATTTTTGGGGGCATCTCCTTGCAGCTGCCACCTCCAGCAGGTATCAGCAGCTCAAAGCAGCTCTGCCACAGACCAACTTTTTGCTCTCACAGGCTGTGAGACTCCTGGCTCAAAGCTGCTGTGGCTCTGCAGCTTCCTGCATCTTCAGCTGTACATCTGCAGCCACTGTCTGGGGCTGGAATTAATTAATGTTTGCCAAGTGCTTTTAAGATAAAGTGCCACATAAGTACCAACTATCATTATTGGGCCCTGCCTGATTCCAGCCCATCAAAAGGCAGGAAATTGGGGGTTTAAGAGCCTGGTGGTGAAGCTGCCTTTATGTTCCACGTTCTACTCAGCAGAGCAAAGTCACCAGCAGCAGCTGGGGATTTGCAGACTTAGCCCAGAATTTACTGGCTTTGGGATCTTGAAGGGAGAAATTTGTCACAAAGGAGACTTTGTCAGGGAGTCAAGAAAGACAAAAGAAATAATCCCCTTAATGCACCAGCTGAAGGAACCTGCTTGGCACCTCCTCAGGTTTCAGCACACCAACCCAGGGAGCACTGTCAGCAGAGCTGGGGGGCAGCAGTGCTTGTCCTGCTGGGGCTGCTGCTGTCCTCAGAGCAGTGGGGAGCCAGGACAGGCAGATTCTCCATGTCCCCTTCCCTGCAGCCAGGGCAACTCCTGCCCTGGAACCAAGACAACTCCTGCCCTGCAGCCAGGGCAACTCCTTCTCTGGAACCAGGACAACTCCTTCCCTGGAACCAGGGCAACTCTTTCCCTGGAGCCAGGGCAACTCCTTCCCTGCAGCCAGGGCAACTCCTGCCCTGGAACCAAGACAACTCCTGCCCTGCAGCCAGGGCAACTCCTTCCCTGGAACCAGGGCAACTCCTTCCCTGGAGCAGGACAACCAGTTTCTCCATGCCCCTTTCCCTCCACCCGGGACAACTCCTGCCCTGGAGCCAGGGCAACTCCTTCCCTGGAGCAGGACAACCAGTTTCTCCATGGCCCTTACTCTGGAGCTAGGACAACTGCTTCCCTGGAGCCAGGACATCCAGTTTCTCCACAGCCCATTCCTTGGAGCCAACCCCTTCTCTGGTGCCAGGACAACCAGCTTCTCCATGTCCCTTCCCTGGAACTAGGTCAAACAGCTTCTCCATGTCTCTTCCCTGGAGCTAGGACAACCAGCTTCTCCATGCATCCTTCCCTGGAGCTAGGACAACCAGCTTCTCCATGCATCCTTCCCTGGAGCTAGGACAACCAGCTCCTCCATGCATCCTTCCCTGGAGCTAGGACAACCAGCTCCTCCATGCATCCTTCCCTGGAGCTAGGACAACCAGCTTCTCCATGCATCCTTCCCTGGAGCTAGGACAACCAGCTTCTCCATGCATCCTTCCCTGGAGCTAGGACAACCAGCTTCTCCATGCATCCTTCCCTGGAGCTAGGACAACCAGCTTCTCCATGCATCCTTCCCTGGAGCTAGGACAACCAGCTCCTCCATGCATCCTTCCCTGGAGCTAGGACAACCAGCTCCTCCATGCATCCTTCCCTGGAGCTAGGACAACCAGCTTCTCCATGCATCCTTCCCTGGAGCTAGGACAACCAGCTCCTCCATGCATCCTTCCCTGGAGCTAGGACAACCAGCTTCTCCATGTCCCTTCCCTGGAACTAGGTCAAACAGCTTCTCCATGTCCCTTCCCTGGAGCTAGGACAACCAGCTTCTCCATGGGTCCTTTCCTATCTGCCAGTTAAGTTGGAGTTGGATTTCCTCCCCTTTCTTCATTATCCCACCCCTGCAAACCCTGGTTACAAAACTACTCCTTCTACCTGAGTTGTTTCTAAATGTCAACATCCAAGAGGTGGGGAGAGCTAATTAGTAGAGGGAGAAGGGGGAATGGGGATGTCGGGAGCTTTAATTTCACTCAGTGCAGCCAACCCTGAAGAGAATTCAGAGCTGGTGATCAGCTCCACACCATTTATCTGACTCCAGTTGCTGCTCAATAACACTAACAAAGGGGGACAAGTAAGGCCAGGCTGGATGAGGCTCTGGACAGCCTGATCTAGTGTGAGGTCACAGAATCCCAGGCTCACAGGATGTCAGGGGTTGGAAGGGACCCAAGGAGATCATCCAGTGCAACCCCTCTGCCAGAGCAGGACAATCCTATCTAACACAGATCCCAGAGGAACACATCCAGACAGGCCTCCAGAGAAGGAGACCACACAACCAATCTGGGGAGCCTGTGCCAGTGCTCTGTGAGCCTCACAGTAAAGAAGTTCCCCCTTGTGCTGAGGCAGAACATGGCAGGGGGGTTGGAACAGGATGGTCCTTGTGGTCCCTTCCCACCCTGACTGATTCTAAGTCACAGCACAGAGAGTGCCAGTGCCAGGCAGGCTCCAGTGGCTTGATGAGGGTGCCAAGTGGAGGTTAAAGGGGTGAGGATGTGGATGGGCAGCTCCCACCCAAACCATCCCAACAGCTGGAGCCAGGAGGCTGGCAGCTGAGCACCCACCTAGGCAGGACACAATCCATGGGGCACAAGCACTGGAACAGGCTGCCCAGGACCTGAGGTGTGCAGCTGGCACCTCTGCTCTCTGCCATGCTGAGGCAGGAGGCTGGATCATGCTGCCACCTCTTCCTGTCTAGCCTTTCATCTGCCAAGGGGAGGACATGGTTTCAGCTGCTGCCTGTGCAAACTGCTATGAAGGATCAGCGATACAATTCCATCCACCTGCAGCACTGACAGCAGCATTGCAGTGCTGCTACATTATCAATTATCAGCCTAACAGAGCATGTTCTCCCCTCTGATTGTTGGGAAAATCACTTGTCAGGGGCTGGTAAAGACCACAGCTGTCTGCTTCTTCTTCATATAGACAGCCCTGCAAGAGATGTGAAGCTTCTGTGGTACAATGATTTTGCTTTTTCTTTCTTTCTTCTTTCCTCCCCTTCCTCTCCTCCCCTTTTTTCCCCTCCTCTTTCTTTCTTTCTTTTCTTTTTTTGTTTTTTTAATCTCTGGTACAATAGAAGAGACCTGAATAAGATGATTTCTATAGTGCCTTTACAATGATGATGTTTGACAAAGCAGTGAGGTAGATATTGGCAGCGTGGTGACAGTGTTAATCCAACACCCCAGCGGCTGTGGGTGCAGCTGTGGCTCAGGCACACCTGATGGGAAGAGCTGAGCCAGTCCCACCAGGAAGGATCCTGCTCTCCCACCCACCTGCAGCTGCTTTTTGTGCCTGGGGGAAGGGAGGCACTGGTGAGGTTGTGGATGCTCCCTCCCAGGAGGTGTTCAAGGCCAGGGTGGGTAGGACCTTCAGCACCCTGGGCTGGTGGGAGGTGTCCCTGCCCATGGCAAGGGGTTGGAGCTGGATGAGCTTTAAGGCCTCTCCCAACCCAGTGAATCTCTGAGTCTATGAAAGGAAGTTCTGCTATGTCCACACCAGCCAAGACAAAAATCCCTTCAGGAGCTGTTCCCCAGTTGCCTGCTTTGTGGGGCTGAACTGAAGTCCTACCTCCCTTTCATCTGCACCACCCTCTGCAGCACCCATAGGCACAACTCACTCTCCCACTGCCTTCTCCAAAGCCTCAGGTGACCATCCTGTGACACCAACTATGACACCAGCTGTGACAACACCCCTCACAACAGGCTTGTGCTTTGCAGAGTTGCTGCTCCTTGGTGCAAAGCCATCTGTGTGGACACAACACCAGGGGAACCCCCTGCAGACAGGACCATGCCAGGGGGAACTGCTTACAGACAGGATCATGCCAGTGAGAACCCCTTGCAGACAGGATCACATCAATGTGAACCCCTTGCAGACAGGATGATGCCAGTGAGAACCCCTTGCAGACAGGATGATGCCATTGAGAATCCCTTGCAGACAGGATGATGCCAGTGAGAACCCCCTGCAGACAGGACCATGCCAGTGAGAATCTCTTGCAGACAGGATGATGCCAGTGAGAACCCCCTGCAGACAGGACCATGCCAGTGAGAACCCCTTGCAGACAGGATCACATCAATGAGAACCCCTTGCAGACAGGATCACATCAATGAGAATCCCTTGCAGACAGGACCATGCCAGTGAGAACCCCTTGCAGACAGGATCACATCAATGAGAACCCCTTGCAGACAGGACCATGCCAGTGAGAATCCCTTGCAGACAGGACCATGCCAATGAGAACCCCCTGCAGACAGGACCATGCCAGTGAGAACCCCTTGCAGACAGGATCACATCAATGAGAACCCCTTGCAGACAAGATGATGCCAGTGAGAACCCCCTGCAGACAGGACCATGCCAGTGAGAACCCCTTGCAGACAGGATCACATCAATGAGAACCCCTTGCAGACAGGATGATGCCAGTGAGAACCCCTTGCAGACAGGACCATGCCAATGAGAACCCCCTGCAGACAGGATGATGCCATTGAGAACCCCCTGCAGACAGGACCATGCCAGTGAGAGCCACTTGCAGACAGGATGATGCCAGTGAGAGCCACTTGCAGACAGGACAAGGGGATTTCTAATTATTAAAAAGCTTTAAAGCTTACAAAAGCTACAACAAGAGAGTGAAAAAAAGAGAAAAGACTTAATCAGTTTTGCTTTGGAGTTGCCTCAAATTTGTAATTCAATCAAACCTCCCATAGCAGTGAGGATGTCTTTCTGATATTCACAGGAGCTTTCCAGGGGCTATAATCTCTGAGAGATTTATTCATACTTTCTGCATCAGCTTAAGACTATTTTGGAAGAAGTCTCTCTCCCTCTCTCCCTCCCTCCCTCTCATCAGCAGAGCTCCAGAGAAGATATTAATATTAAAACAATTCAATTACTCTGAGTAGGGGAGAACACAGGTCCTGGGGAAAGGCTGCTCACTCCAGCATGCCACCACAGCCCTCTCCTTCTGCCCAACATCCCTGAGTTGTTGTTCTGAAAGAGCTTCCTGAAAAATTGAGCAGAGCTGTTGAAGACCCTTCGAGGAAGGAGCTCAGCTCACTCACCTTGCAAATGTGAGCTTGGGGGCGTTGAGCTGCTCCTTGTAAGACCTGAGATCCTGCTGGCACCCCAGGTAGCTTCCTGGCATCAGTGCAAACTCCTCAGCATCCTGTCCCATCCCTGAGCAGCAGTGCCCAGCCCTGCCCACTGGCCTGCACCTTCCTACAGCCCATGCCCCTGAGAGGCCAAACTTCCTCCTGCAGCAGTAACCCCAAACACCTACCCCCAGTCTAAGCACCCAAACATTTCAGGGCTGTCTGGACAGGTGCATAGCTGTGAGGGTGCTTGCAGCAGCCAGTCTGAAGTCCTGCTTCTCAGCACTCCTTTGCAGCCTCCCCCTGTAAGGACTCCAGCACTACAGCCAGCAGCAGCACTCAGCAGAAAGCAGCTGGGCTGAGGAAGAGGAGTGAGAGCGTTTCGGGGAGAAAGATGGGGAGTACTTTGCACTTCAAAGGACACATCATCTCCTTGCTTCTCAAGATCACAAGGAAGAAGGAACAGCAAGGCCAGACACAGATTAACCTTCCTTCTCCCTCCTGCTTCCTTGTTCTATCCAATTCATCCTTCCCACACCAGCTAATTAAACATGAAACAAGAGGAGGGGGTGCTGAGCCTCATCAGCTCCTGCTGTACCTGCAGCAATCCTGCTCCTTCAGCTTTGCAGCAGGATGTACTCTGCTGCTGCTGCAGAGAGAACCACAGCATGGTCCAGCCAGGGACTGGCACAGACCTGCTATCACCCCTCTGCTGTGCCATCCTTTCCTGGTGCCAAGGTGGGAATCCTGCTGAATGAGACAGGGACACCTCCCACTAGAACAGGTCGCTCAGGGTCTCATCCAACCTGGTCTTAAACACCTCCAGGGAGGTTGTGGATCAAAGATCACATTGGGTGCTTCTGTGCTCCACAACCTCCCTGGGCAACCTGTGCCAGGATCTCACCACCCTCAACCTGTGCCAGTGTCTCCCCACCCTCACTAGAAAGATTTTCTTCCTAATCTCCAGTCTCAAGCTTCAATCCATTCCCTCTCATCCTGTCCCTACAAGCCCTTGTCAAAAGTCCCTTCCCAGCCTTCTTGCAGGCCTCCATCATCACACACCGAGGTGAGATCTGTAGTTCTGCTGTGCCAGCAGAGAGGCAAGAAGGGGTGATTCCTTCCAGCCTGGCAGGCAGCAACAGAAGCTGTGAGCTTGGGAAAGGGCCAGGACCCTCTTTCCTGCCAGGTGACACAGACTTGGTGACTGTGAGGAGCTATTTTTAACCTCACGAGGTATCCATTCCGTTCACTTCACTGCTGGGACCTCCTCAGGGGAAATTCGAACGCACACCACTGGGCTAAGCTGGCCAAGGATGCTCCCAGATCCTCTGCAGCACTAGCCCAGGTGGCCTGACCTCTCCTCTCACTCTGAGACTCAGAGAAACTGGAATGAAAAGACTCTGCAGTGGGATGGGATCTTCAGAAGACTAACGGCTTCCTTTTGAACCTGGATGAAGCACAATGTGCTGCTACTTATCAGAGAGACTCAGGAACACAAACTTGCTGCTCCCTACATGGACACTTCAATGTTTCATTGTCAGAGGCAGCTCTGCAGCACTGAGCCACCTCTGCCACTCCAGATTCTGCTTGCTTATAAGACAAGCAGAAAGTTTTCTCTATCAGTGCTAACGAGCTCATTTTCTCTGCTTCCAAGTTTGCTTCCCCCTTCCCTCTAGTGTCTGTGTTTGTACCTCTGAGGAAGAGCAGCTCCTGAACGAGGCAGCCCTTTCTCACCTCATCTCTTCCACCCTCTCTTGATCCATCCCACCCTTGCCTGAGCAGGTAGGAGAGAGGCAAAAGGAGCCAGAGCTTTGTACCCAGACCACAGGTAACAGCATTACACAAGGATGTTAAACCTCCCCTACATAGCTCCAGTCCCTCAGTAAGCCCTGGAAGTGTGAGTGCACTTGAAAGGAGCCCAGAAAAGATCCACCTGAGCTTCCAGGAGCAAGCAGGAACCAAAAACTTCTCACTTGGAGCCTCTCCCAGTTGTCAGCTCTGCTGCAAGTGCCCAGCCCCACCATTCACCCCTTGCCCACAGCTCACCTTGCTGCAGGGCCCTCAGCTCTCTGGATTTCAGTTCATCCCAGCAGGAATCCCTTGGGGCTTTCTTGTTGCTGGGTTTTGTTTGCTTGCTTTTAGGAGAACACTCACAGCCCTCAGTCTTAGCTTTTTATTCTTGCTCCTATGTGCTACCATCACTCCTAGAAGAGGAAATGTTTCCATGCCTACATCTTCCAGTCCAGCCCTGGGGTGGCAGATGGGCAATCTGCTCTGCTCATGCAGGCTGCAGGAAGGCTGCCAGTGGGGTACCAAGGTAAGGGAAGTGATGCCAGAAAGAATTCAGGGGGCAGATGCATCCCTGCATGGCCAGGTTTGGAAGAATGAGGCTAAAGCCCAGACTCAACACCAGAAACATGAGAGAAGTTCACCTCTTGGCATCCCTGCAACCGTTCCAGTCAGGTTGGATGGGGCTCTGAGCAACCTGCTCTAACTGAAGGTGTCCCTGATGACTGCAAGGGGTTGGACTAGATGACCTTGAAAGACACCTTCCAACCCAAACCACTCCATGATTCCATGACTATGCCCTATGCCAGGCTGAGGTGAGTCCTCTAACCAGGTCATATCCCCTCATGCCCACTGGCAGCCTAATTCATACCACACCATGGCTAAAAATGAAAACTGAAGAAAACTGTTTGCAGCTGATGTTGCATTTGTGCTGGCAGAGCCTTCCAGGATGTCCATGTTGCTAGGAACTACTTCAGTGTGAAGTTGTGACCCTAAAATATCTCTAAGGTGTGCTGGTTACTGCTGTGGATTTCTAGCATTTGTCTGCTCCACAGCATCCTGGAATTGCTTTGGTTAGAAAAGACTTCTAAGATCAAGTCCAACCATCAAGCTAAGACCATCATGGCCATTAAACCATGTCCTGAATCACAGAATGGGTTGGGCTGGAAGGGACCTCCAAAGGTCATCCAGTCCAACCCCCACTGCAGTCAACAGGGACATCCTCCACTAGATAGGTTGCTCATAGGCTTGTTGAGTCTGACCTTGAATGTCTCCAGGGATGGGGTCTCAACCACCTCCCTAAGCAACCTGCTTCCACTGCTCTCATGGTGCAGAACTTGCTCCTGGCTCCCAATCTAAATCTCCTCTCATTTCAAACCACTGCCCCTTGTCCTGTCCCTGCAGGCCTTTGGGAACAGTCCCTCTGCAGCCTGCCTGTGGGGCTCATAAAAGAAGTGAAGTTGTCTGAAAATCCTTTTCTGACATTAAAGAGAGCAGAGGACCCATAGATCACAGGATCAGAGGATGCCAGGGGTTGGAAGGCACCCAAAGAGCTCACCCAGTCCAACCCCCTGCCAGAGCAGGACCACACAATCCAGCTCAGGGCACACAGGAACACATCTGGAAAGTATCCAGAGAAGGAGACTCCACAACCTCTCTGGGCAGCCTGTGCCAGTGCTCTGGGACCTTTCCAGTCAAGAAGTTCCCCCTTGTGTTAAGCTGCAACCTCCTGTGCTGCAGCTTACACCCATTGCTCCTTGCCCTATGCCAGGGAGCAGTGAGCAGAGCCTGTCCCCCCTACTCCTGAACCTCAGCCCTCAGGTATTTATCAACACTGACTCAATGCCCTCTCAGTCTTCTCTTCCCCAGACTAAGCAGTCCCAGGTCCCTCATCCCCTCTCAGTCTTCTCTTCTCCAGACTAAGCAGCCCCAGGTCCCTCAGCCTGTCCTCTTCAGCGAGTGTTCCAGTCCCCTCACCATCCTCCATCCCTCTGCTGGACCCTCTCCAGCAGCTCCCTGTCCCTCTTAAACTGGGAAGCCCAAAGCTGAACGCAGAGCTGGGCTGCAGAACGCTCTGCTGAATGAGACTGTGCTGGGATGTGGCAGTCCCCTGCCTCCCTTCCCCACCCAACCCAACCTTCCAAAGAATTAGGTTTTCATATTTTCTTTTTGCTTGCCTGCTGAAAACTCCTTTCTCTTGCTCTAATCCTGAGTGGGGCTTTCCAAGGGCTGTCTAGATATGAAGAGTAAGTAAATGGAGCCAGACGTGTCCGAGGCCAGGCGCAGCAGACTGGCAGCTAATCAAGTGATGGAAATGCCCCTCCAGGTCCATGCTCACTTGGCTGTGGCACCTTGGTTCAGCTCTCTCCTCGGAGAGCTCTTTACTCACCAGCTTTGAGAGGCAGGGATGGGGGTGTTTGGAGCAGCAGCAGCAGCAGCAGCACAATGACCTCAGTAAAAGACAACTGGTGTGATTTGACTGGAATAGAAACCAGGGGCTGAGAGCTGCATTAGCAACAGGAAATTGCATGGAGAAGGAGCTTGCAAGAGCAGGCAGCTCTCGTGTCCCACTGCAACTGGGGATTAAGTGTGTGTGTAGGGAGGGGGGAAATATGCAGATCTCATCTGAAAGCCAAAAAGGTACCCAAAAGCAGCGTGGCTGTCTTCAGGGCTGCTGTACCTGAGCCATGGGCTGAGTCATGGGCTCAGGTTTGGTTCCCCCCACTCCAAGAAGGATGTTGAGGGGTTGGAGAAAAGAAGATGGAGAATGGTCTGGAGAATGGGGCTGGGGAGGAGGAGCTGAGGGAGCTGGGAGTGTTTAGTCCAGAGAAAAGGAGGCTGAGGAGGCTCTCTACAGCTGCCTGAAAGGAGGCTGCAGCTAAGTGAGATTGGGCTCTTCTCCCACAGAACAAGTGACAGGATAAGAGGAAATGGCCTCAAATTGCACTGGGGAGGGGTTTAGGTTGGATATTAGAAGAAACTTCTTCCCTGAAAGGGCTCTCAAAAGCTGGAACAGACTGCCCAGGGAGGTGACTGCATCCCTGTCTCTGGAGGTGTTTAAAAGAGGCAGAGGTGTGGTGCTGAGGGCCACGGTTTAGCCCCAGCCTTGGTGAAGTTAGGGAATGGCTGGAAGGAAATGAATTTCTGACTCCTGTACACGATGTGGCCTCCCTTCCACAGCAGTGACTGTTTGGGGGGTGCTCAGAACAGCACACAGAGGGGGGTCCCTGCAGTGGGTTGCCCTTCCCTGCTCCTTCCCCCTTGGCTGATCACAGTGCAGGGCCTCACTGGCAGGAGCCAGGTTGGCAGAGACAACAGCAGTGAGACAAAGCTGGCACTACTGAGAAACAGCAGCTCAAGCCCATCCCTGCAGCCCCTGGGTGAGCACAGTGGAGGTTTCCACCCCAGTGGCAGGCAGCCACCTCTGTTTCACTCAGTGCATCTCCACAGAGCCCATTTCCCTTGGCCAGCTTGAAGAGATAAGCAATTAGAGCCCTAATCAATACCATCCACAGTCCTCTCTGCTTCGAGCTACTTAATTGGCATCCCAGAGTCAAGGGGAAGGTGAAGTCAGGTCTCTGAAAGCAAACGAAGGAAGAATCCCCTGGTGCTGGGTTTTACAAAGCACAAACAAACCCCAGAGCAGGTTTTTCTGCCTCAAACCCAAGGTTTGGTCAGCACCAGCAGACAGAGGAGCGAGAGGAGGTGCAGCCATGGTGCTTCTGCTGAGGAGAAACCCTTCTGGTCCCAAGCTGGGCAAGTGTGCTACACCTAAAGTACCTTCCCCTCAGGGATCCTCTGTTCTAGTGGGTTGCCCAGGGAGGCTGTGGAGCACAGAAGCAAAGAAAGTGAACAAAGATCACATTCTGTGCTTCTGTGCTCCACAACCTCCCTGGAGGTGTTCAAGGCCAGGTTAGAAGAGGCCTTGAGTGACCTGTTCTAGTGGGAGGTGTTTCTGCCTATGGCAGGGGGTAGGAACTGGCTGAGCTTTGAGGTCCCTTCCAACCTAACCCATTCTGTGACACTGTGAAATACAACCTTGTAGCTTCTCTGGTGATGCTTCCAGGCCCTCCAGCCCTAACAGCATCTCCTGTCTGAGGGCTGCAGCCTGGGCCCTGGTGCAAGCACAGAGCACATCTGTCCGTAGGGATGCTGTTGGCTGCCGGAACCGGACACATCTGGCAGGCCAGCCTGAGCTCCATCATCAGCCTCCTGCAGGTGCCACATATCCTCTGACCTCTGAACATCTGCCTGCTCTCATGGCATCATCACTGAAGGGTTGAGTCATATCCACTCTGATGTCAGCCTGGACAAGCAGCACAGAGTCTCCTTTCCTCACCTACCACTAGGAATAGCTGAAATTGGGAAGGAGTCCAGGCAGGGCTGAGCCTGCATCCATTTACTCACCATTCCCAGAGGTGCCTTCCACTTCCACTCCCCAGGCACTGTCACCAAAGAAGACAACCAGGGCATGCCCATGCCAAGCCAGCTCTCTCCATCCAAATGCTCCTCAGGTTCTGCTAGTCCCAGACAGCCACAGTGACTCTTGACCTTGGCACCCTGAATAGGAAACAGCAAACAAGTCTGAGAGGTTTTTCCTTTGAGGCCATTCCCTAAATCCCTAAATGAGTCAGTGCACCACTGACCTGTTTAATAGGAGCCACCATCAGAGTGGTGAGAGCCTGGAATGGGTTGCCCAGGGAGGTGGTTGAGGCCCCATGGCTGGAGGTGTTTGAGGCCAGGCTGGCTGAGGCTGTGTGCAGCCTGCTCTAGGGTAGGGTGTCCCTGGGCATGGCAGGGGGGTTGGGACTGGCTGATCCTTGTGGTCCCTTCCAACCCTGACTGATTCTATGATTCTACCCTGCCTTGAAACCATTACTTGTGGAGTCCATGACTGTGGTTTTTTTTGCTCCTTCTTGTCAGAAGGGATAGAAAAAGAGAGCCAACAACTCCAACTGCAGCCCATGCTCCTGTTTAAATTCTCTCTGGAGTTCTTTTGGCCTCACATCAACAGACCCAGGCCTCTGAGCAGGGCTCCAATCTTTCCTTGAAGATGACAACTTCATTGAACCAGCATTGTCCATACAAAAATAGAGAGGCCCAGGAAAATCTGAGCTGACCTTTGGCTACTCCAGATGTGTTTCTGTCAAACATTTATTGACATGCTTAATCCCAAGCGTGTGCTTAAGTCTCCTCCACACATCAGGAGTGTGTTGCCAGCCAGGAAACTCAAGTGGAGCAGAACAGATGAGCTTGAAAAACATTAATCATAGAACAGAATCATAGAATCAGGGTTGGAAGGGAGCACCATTACAAGAGGGATGTGGAGATGCTGGAGAGTGTCCAGAGCAGGGCCAGGAGGATGCTCAGAGGCTGCAGCAGCTCTGCTGTGAGCACAGACTGAAAGAGTTGGGGCTGTGCAGGCTGGAGCAGAGGAGGCTCCCAGGTGAGCTTCTTGTGGCCTGCCAGGATCTGAAACAGGTCTACAAAAAAGCTGGGGAGGGACTTTTTAGGCTGTCAGGGAGTGGCAGGGGTGGGGGGAGATGGAACAAAGCTGGAGGTGAGGAGGAAGTTGTTGAGCAGGAGAGTGGTGAGAGGCTGGAATGGGTTGCCCAGGGAGGTGGTTGAGGCCCCATGGCTGGAGGTGTTTGAGGCCAGGCTGGCTGAGGCTGTGTGCAGCCTGCTCTAGGATAGGGTGTCCCTGGGCATGGCAGGGGGTTGGAACTGGCTGCTCCTTGTGCTCCCTTCCAACCCTGACTGATTCTATGATTCCAGTGGGATGGAGATGTTCCATTCATCAGTGATCTCTTTCTTTGCCCTTTCCCTTGGCTTGCACTCTCCCATCCCTGGGGGGCTGCCTTTCAGCAGGGCTCTTGTTCTCCATCCCCCCCTCTCCCATGCCATGCTGGAGCCTCAGCTCAAGCCAGGGCTAAGCAGGAACATGGCAGGGTGGAGATGTTCATGTTTACAGATGCATTGCCCTGCTCAGCTTGTCACTGGAGAACTCCACCTGGGAGATAAATAGGCAGAAATTAGAAGCAGATAGGAAAAAAAATATCTTAATATATCAAGTTGCTAGAGGCAGACAGCTTCAGAGGGCCTGGGAGACAGAACGTCAGCAGCAGCTCCTGGGTAAACACTCAACTCCTGCACGGCAGAAAGCCAACCTGGGCTGAGCTCAGCTAGAAGAAAAACCTCAGCACCTGGGTCTGAAGGAGCTACACAAACTCCTCCAGGGTAAGGATGGACCAGAGACAATTAAGATGGCCAAGGATAGTGAGTGTCATTCACTCCAGTCCTTCTGGAGGAGTTTGCTGCCACTGGGATGCACAAGGGGTGAGGAAAGCCCTGGGGACCAAGAAGCACAGTGTGGGAAACAAGAACCATGTCCCATTCCTGACAGTGAGGGTGGTGAGACACTGGCACAGGTTGAGGGTGGTGAGACACTGGCACAGATTGAGGGTGGTGAGACACTGGCACAGGTTGCCCAGGGAGGTTGTGGAGCACAGAAGCACCCAATGTGATCTTTGATCACATTGGGTGCTTCTGTGCTCCCCAACCTCCCTGGAAGTGTTCAAGGCTGGGGTGGATGAGACCTTGAGTGACCTGCCCTAGTGGGAGGTGTCCCTGCCTATGGCAGGGGGTTGGAACTGGATGATCCTTGAGGTCCCTTCTAACCTTAAACCATTCTAACCTGAAGGGAGGCTGTTGCCAGCTGGGGGTTGGTCTCTTCTGCCAGGCACCCAGCAACAGAACAGAGGGGACACAGTCTCAAGTTGTGCCAGGGGAGGTATAGGAGGAAGTTCTTCATGGAGGCAGTGTCTGGCATTGGAATGGGCTGCCCAGGGAGGTGGTGGAGTCTCTGTGGCTGGAGGTGTTGAAGCCAAGCCTGGCTGGGGCACTTAGTGCCATGGTCTGGTTGGTTGGGCAGGGCTGGGTGCTGGGTTGGGCAGGCTGAGCTTGGAGCTCTCTTCCAACCTGCTTGATTCTCTGATTCAAAGATGCTGCTGGGGGAGGAGTTCCCTCCATTGAAGCTGCAAAGAGTGTCTGATGCAATGGATGGGTTATTTGAACAGCATAAGGGAGTCAAGACAAGATTAATCCACGTCCTGTTAAGGTCACCCAGTGAGGTACTGGCAGGCTGGGAGCAGAACAAAGTGTTTCAAACCCTTCCAGCTCTCAGCAGCTGTAAAACACAAGCCCAGCCAAAGGGGTGCCATGAAACTTGCTTGTCCCCACCCAACACTTAACATTTCAAGAGAAGGGATTATTTGTGCTTGAGCTTTACTGTACAAGCTGCCCTGATTTATTTACCCACTGGCCAATAAACACCACACCAGGAGGCTGCTTTTCCAACCTTCCCACAGCAGAGTGCTAGAGGAATTCACTAACTGACCCTGTGATTGCTGCTGGGGGATTTCTCCTGCCAATTAGGCTGAGTTACAAGGTTCAGTTCTGGGATAGGAAAGAATTCATTTCAGGAGGCCCAAGAAGGATTGCTTGCTCTCTAGGAAGGATCTTCTCCCCTTGCCTTTTTCTGCCAACATGATGTATAATAACTAGAGTAAAACAACAACAACAAAGAGGCTATGCAGGCTCCACAGAATCACAGAACCAGGCAGGGTTGGAAGGGACCACAAGGAGCAGGCAGCTCCAACCTCCCTGCCATGCCCAGGGACACCCTACCCTAGAGCAAGCTGCACACAGCCTCAGCCAGCCTGGCCTCAAACACCTCCAGCCATGGGGCCTCTACTCTTGTAGAGTAGGGTTCTAGGTTGGACTTGGTGCTCCTGAGGGGCTCTGCCAGCCTGCAGGTTGCTTTGAGGCTGTGGTTAGGAAGAATTTCTTCCCTGCAAGAGTGGTCAGGGATTGGCACAGGCTGCCCAGGCAGGTGATGGAGTCCCCATCCCTGGAGGTGTTCACAAAATGCATGGACATGGGAGATGGTTCAGTGGCCATGGTGGGCTTGGGCTGATGTTTGGAGCTGATGATCTTGGAAAGCTTCTCCAACCTTAATGACTCTAAGAAATACAAAGTGTGCTGGGCTGAAGCAGTCACTTGAGGTCTCCTTCTGAACATTCTGCTGCCATTACTCAACTCTGCTGTAGTTCTTCAAACACTTTTAGACCTTAGAAGAGAAATGCTGTTTATCACCTCTAATTTCCACATGTGTTTAAGGGTGGTTTGGATGTGGTGCTTAGGGAGATGGTTTAAGGTGAATCTTGTAGAGCAGGGTTACAGACTGGACTTGGTGACCCTGAGAGGCTTTGCCAACCTGCCTGTTGCTGTGAGTTTGTGATTAAAGAGGAAGAAGTAAGCTCCCCTGGTCCTTGAATGACTCCCCCCACCCACTGCAAACACATTCTCTGTGCATACCACATACAAGAACGACTCCCAGAGCTCCAGTTGAGTACTTTCAGCCCTCAACAAAGACCTGCAATGTGTAGATGAAGGATCAGATTACATTTTGGATCCAAACTAGGTCACATTTGCTTCTAAAGCCAAAAATAAGCTCTCATTCTGCAAGGCAGGATAAACAGAAGCCTTCCCATCATCATGGAGCATTCTTCAGGCTGATGTTCCTTTCAGAGCACAGCCCCTCTCATGCATAAATGCCATGGTAGGATAAGGGTGCAGGAGTGGCAAGTTAATGTAATAATGTTGTGCAAAATGAGCAAAATAATCAAATAAACCCTCCCTCTCCTTTGACTCAGCTCCAAGCACACCACCAGCAAACAGATTTGCATTTACAAAGCCTTGTTGCTGCCTCCATTTAATAACTGTGCTGGGGTTTAGCTTCCAGCTCCTGCCTCTGCTTCAGCCTCTGGGGTTTCTGAGAGGAGCTGGCTGCTGGCTGCAGCCTCCTCGCAGCACACAGCACCACCGATTTCCCCAGCACATGTTCTGCTGCTCTTTTATTTGTGAGCCAGCAAACACCTGCAAAGAGTTTGAGTCATCTGTTAGCATCCTGCTGCACAGACTGAGTGCAGCACAGCACAGGAGCCAGAAGGTCAGTGGCTTGCAGGAAAGGAGATATTCTGTGTGAGAGGGAATAAACTGTCATGCCAGGGAGGGCTAAGGCTCAAGGCACAATCAATCCTTGCAGAGGTTACTTAATTTACAGGCAGAGGGAACCATCCATCAGCAATCAGTGACACACAGGGAGACAAAACTATCTGCCTTTGCTTTCAACAGACCTGCACAGCTCTGGAGAAGAGGATTCAACATCCATCAGTGCTTGTGCCTCCACCTCTGGAAGCTCCAGAAGGACCCAGGATGGTGTCACATCAACAGACCTGCAGAGCTCTGGAGAAGGGGGTTCAGCATCCATCAGTGTTTGTGCCTCCACCTCTGGAAGCTCCAGAAGGACCCAGGATGGTGTCACAACAACAGACCTGCAGAGCTCTGGAGAAGGGGGTTCAGCATCCATCAGTGTTTGTGCCTCCACCTCTGGATGCTCCAGAAGGACCCAGGATGGTGTCATGCAGCTGATGGTTGCAGCAGGACCTAATGGGATCTCTCCTCTTGAGCCAGAAAACCATAGAATCATAGAATGGTTTGGGTTGGAAGGGATCTTAAAGATCATCTAGTTTCAAACACCCTGCCATGGGCACCTTCCACTAGCCCAAGCTGCTCAAGGCCTTGTCCAACCTGGTCTGGAACCTCCAGGGACATGAACTTCCACCACCTCCCTGGGCAACCTGTGCCAGTGTCTCTTCAGCCTCACTGTAAAGAACTCTTCCTAATCTCCAGTCCCAATCTCCCCTCCTCAAGCTTCAATCCATTCCCTCTCATCCTATCACTACAAACCTCTGTCAAAAGTCCCTCCCTAGCTTCCTTGTAGCCCCTTTCAGGTACTGGGAGCTGCAGATAGCCTGACATGATCACAGAAGCACAGAAACATCCAGGTTGCAAAGCCCCTCAGGATGACCAAGTCCAACCTAGGATCCTCCTCTACAAGATTCACCTGAAACCATCTCCCTAAGCACTGCATCCAAACCAGCCTTAAACACATCCAGGGTTGGTGACTCAACCACCTCCCTGGGCAGCTCGGGGCCAGCAATGGCTGTGCTTATGAGACCAGCGAGCAGGGGAAGAGGAAGGCTGAAATGTGGGAAGAGGAAAGCTCCACAAGTTTTCAGGCTAGCCACCCCCTGGAGGCAGCTGCAGGGAGATGCTCCGGGTGGAAGGCAGCTCCAGGGAGATGCTCCAGGTGGAAGGAGTGGTGGAGCAGAAGGGGCTCTCACAACTGGGAACAAGTGGAGATCAGTGTTAGAGAGGCAGTGTGGAGGCAAGCACAGCACAGGCTTCATTACTGGCATTGATTTTACATGAGAAGTATTTAGCTGTGATTGCAGCAGGTGTCGGAACAAACCCCTCCAATTAGATCAAGGCCTTGAGAGACTCTACAGAGAGGATGATAAAATCAAGAGAGCCATTTCATGCCAGACCCCTTTGAATCTGGCTCTGCTGGGCCTCAAGCTCTGACAGATCTCAGCTCATCTGACTCGTGTTGTGCTTGATTCAAGGACACTGTGCTTGTTCCTCTTGCTTTGCTCCCCCACAGTGGAATTGCTGCTGTTCAGAGCAGAACCAGCTGTAGCAAAACTTCCTTCCCCCCACTCCTCCTCTTTACTACAGGGTAGAATCAGAGAATGGGTTGTGTTGGAAGGCACCTCCAAAGCTCATCCAGTCCAGCCCTCCTGCAGGCAGCAGGGATATCCTCCACCAGAGCAGACTGCTCAGAGCCTTGTCCAGCCTGACCTCGAATATCTTCTGGCATGGGGATTCAACCACGGTGCTGGGCAACCTGCTGCAGTGCTCCAGCACCTCATGGTGCAGAACTTGTTCCTAACATCCAATCTAAATCTCCTCTTAGACCATAGAACCAACCAGGTTGGAACAGACTTCCAAGATCATCCTGCCCAACCTAGCACCCAGCCCTGCCCAACCAACCAGACCATGGCACTAAGTGCCCCAGCCAGGCTTGGCTTCAACACCTCCAGGCACAGCCACTCCACCACCTCCCTGGGCAGCCCATTCCAATGCCAATCACTCTCTCTGCCAACAACTTCCTCCTCACATCCAGCCTCTTCTCTAGTTTGAAACCACTGCCCCTCATGCTACCCCTGCAGGCCTTTGTAAACAGTCTCTCTCCATCCTCCTAGTAGCCCACTTCAGGTACTGGAAGGTCACTATTAGGTCTTCCCAGAGCCTTCTCTTCTCCAGGCTACAAAGCTCTGGCCTGTCCTCATAGCAGAGGTCTTCCAATCCTCTGATCATTCTCATGGTCCTCCTCTGGACCTGCTCCATCAGGTCCATGTCCTTCCTGTATTGAGGGCTCCAGAGCTGGACACAGTAGATCTAGACTGAGTAGCAGAAAGATTTAGACTGAAGATTAGGAAGAAAATTTGGACTGGAGATTAGGAAGAAATTCTTTCCAGTGAGAGTAGGGAGACACTGAAACAGAACTTGTTGCTAACATCCAATCTACATCTTCTCCTCTCTAGCTGGAAACCACTGCCCCTCATCCTACCCCTGCAGGCCTTTATAAACAGTCTCCATCCTTCTAGTAGCCCACTTCAGGTACTGGAAGGTCACTATTAGGACTTCTCAGAGCCTTCTCTTCTCCAGGCTACAAACACTCACCTCCCTCAGCCCCATAGCAGCACTCACAGCTCCCCTGTCCTCATAGCAGAGGGCTTCCAACCCTCTGATCATCTTCACGACCCTCCTCTGGACCAGCTTCATCAGGTCTATATCCTTCCTGAATTGAGGGCTCCAGAGATGGATGAAGTAGATTTAGATTGGGTAGTAGAAAGATTTAGACTGAAGGTTTGGACTGGAGATTAGGAAGAAATTCTTGACAGTGAGGGTGGTGAGACACTGGCACAGGTTGAGGGTGGGGAGAGACTGGCACAGGTTGAGGGTGCTGAGACACTGGCACAGGTTGCCCAGGGAGGTGTTCAAGACCAGGCTGGATGAGACCTGAGTTGGATGGGCTGGTGGGAGGTGTCCCTGCCCATGGCAGGGGGGTTGGAACTGGCTGACCTTTAAGCTCCCTTCCAACCCAAACCATGCTGTGATTCTATGATTCCTGTTTCTTTGCTTCTTAAGTCTTCCAGCTGACATTGCCTTTTCCACAGAGCAATGTGTCCTACACCCCCCAACAAGCCAACACAACCTTGTATTAAACCAAAAGCTGAATCAAAGAGTGGTTTTTATTTCCTAGCTGCCTGCTTGCAGTAGGATATTAACTGAAGGGAGAGCTCTGCAGAACTCCAAAGCCTGACAAACTTCTCGCTCTGTAATCATTTTTCAGAGGGAGGGAAAACAAAATACATAAAGCAGACAAATGGAAATATCACTAATCCCATCATGGCCATGGAGGAAAGGGTAATAAAGAGAAATATGTCAGAGTGGAATTTTGCTGCAGTGGCTCTGCTCAAGTTCTTTATCTCCTGAGCCTTCCAGTCCGCTGCCTCACCTGGGGGGAAGGCAGAGCAGCACTGCTGATGGCAGGGAACTGACTGCTTCTGACATCCAAAAGCCTTCACCACCCACTGCCATTTGCACTTTGGAAGGACAGTGATGTAAAGTGGGGAGAGAAATGCTTGAAGCTGTCAACAGGGCAGCTGCAGGATAATAGGGGCTGGAAGGCACCTCTGGACGTCATCTAATTCAACTTGCCCTGCCAGAGCAGCACCACAGTCATGGAGTCAATGAATGGAAGGAGATCTGTGGATTCCTTTAGTTACAGGAAAGCTTCTCTTAATGTAGGAGGATAATTGTCAATTTGAATCATAGAATCAGGCAGGTTGGAAGAGAGCTCCAAGCTCAGCCAGCCCAACCTAGCACCCAGCCCTGGCCAATCAACCAGACCATGGCACTAAGTGCCCCAGCCAGGCTTGGCTTCAACACCTCCAGCCACAGCCACTCCACCACCTCCCTGGGCAGCCCATTCCAGTGCCAATCACTCTCTCTGACAACAACTTCCTCCTCACATCCAGCCTAGACCTCCCCTGGCACAGCTTGAGGCTGTGTCCCCTTCTTCTGTCCCTGGCTGCCTGGCAGCAGAGCCCAACCCCACCTGGCTACAGCCTCCCTGCAGGCAGCTGCAGGCAGCAATGAGCTCTGCCCTGAGCCTCCTCTGCTGCAGGCTGCACACCCCCAGCTCCCTCAGCCTCTCCTCACAGGGCTCTGCTCCAGGCCCCTCCCCAGCCTTGCTGCCCTTCTCCAAACACCTTCCAGCACCTCAACATCTCTCTGCAATTGAGGGGCCCAGAACTGGACACAGCACTGCAGGTGTGGCCTGAGCAGTGCTGAGCACAGGGGCAGAAGAACTTCCCTTGTCCTGCTGCCCACACTGCTCCTGAGCCAGCCCAGGATGCCATTGGCTCTGCTGCCCACCTGGGCACTGCTGCCTCAGCTTCAGCTCCTCTCTCCCAGCACCCCCAGCTCCCTCTCTGCCTGGCTGCTCTCAGCCACTCTGTCCCCAGCCTGCAGCACTGCTTGGGGTTGTGGCCACAATGTAGAACCCTGCCCTTAGCCTTGTTCAGTCTCTCAGTGCTGAGTACAGAGCATCTCTGGGGACGGATTCAAAGGACCTCATAAAGAAAAGGAAAATTTGGATGTTATTTGTTTGGTTTCAGTCTCACTCATGTAAAAGTGTTTGTCTCAGTGGTTGGGAAATGAATGTTTCACCTGTTGCAGTGGTGGAAAAAGTAGCCACACTTGCTCTGAAAGTAGCTAAAAACCTCCCACGAGTCCAAATGATTTATTCTCTCTGTGGTCCCTCAGACTCCTCTTCTATTAAAAAATGGGTGAAGTTTGGCCCTCTGAAAATTAATTGCTGACAACTTCCTCCTATGATGTATATCTCCAGAGGTTTTGCTGGCAACTGATAGTTGCTGCTCTGCACATCTGTACTAAATACTGTCTGCTGGCCATAAATCCTCCTGCTCCCTGGAGTCATGTGTGCCTCCTGTCCCATCTATATTCCAAATGGAAATGAAAGCCAGCTGGAGAGGCAGGGGGGAGAGGGGAATTAACCAGGCAGGCAGACACTTCCCAGCCAGCTACAGAGAGGCAGCACTCCCCTCTACCTTCAGCTAACGAGGGAGGCTAAGCAGAGAGGCAGCAAGAGCTTATTGATGGTTTGAGATGGTCACCAGAAAGCCCAAACAATAAAACCTGCTTCGTGCATGCAGCTGAGGTCTCCTCCAGCTTTCCCCATCATTTTGGCTCTTTCCATCTTTCCCCCTCCCCTTTTTTGTCCATAGGTACAAGGAAAAAGCTATTTTGGATGAAAGGCAGGAAAAGATCAGCACCATCACCCAGCATAACCTCTTAAATTCCAAGCTCAGAAAGCTCAGAACTCCTTTTGTTCTTTTGAGTGGGACAGGAAAAGAAGTCAGGCATGAAAAATGGAACAAGGGATCAGTATTTATATCCACAAAGCCAAGGCAAAGGAACAGCTTCTTGATAATGGCTTTCCTGCCACCAGGCTAGGAGACCTCAAAGGGAAGCATAAAAGCAGGGCAGTTCAGCTCAGGCAGAGGAAGAACCTTGCAGCTCTCATCTGAGATGTCCTGTTTGCCAAGCACAACCCTGGTTGGCTTGATGGGAACCTCACAAGGTGGAGAGAAGCCTGGGGTCTAAGGATGTTTGGCAGCTGGGAGTGGGAGCAGCATCCAGCACAGGTATGGAATTTTTAGCTAGCCCACGACCATCATTTCAGTTTTCTTTCTTGTTCCCAGCAATTACTTACTGCAAGTAAGGAGAAACCAGCAAGGTGCACATCACACTGCCTGGCTGGGCTTCAGCCTGTCATCTCTGATGTGGCTAGCCTGAGTTATTGGCTTTGATCTTCTTCTCCCACCTCTGGGAGAGCTGGCAGCTCCGTGGCAGTGACCCATTCCAGGAGGGAAGCTCTGCTGAAAAGTCAGCCCCAACTTCCTCCTCCCCCCCTGGTGTATTTCCATCCCAACAGCTTGCAAAGCAGAACTGGCTGCAGCTGGAAGCTGAGGCTGAGGGAAGCTTCACCCACCCTGCAGATGCAAGCCAGGGCTGAAAAGGGTTTAGTTGCTGAGCCTCTTTTAAAGATAACATTTTGCTCTCAAGCAGAGGCTTTCTTGCAGCAAGCAGATGCAATGAGGGCATGAAACAGCAGGGAAGGAGAGTTCTGTGGTGTATAAACAATAATAATGATATTAAAATGAGTAATAGAAAGTTTCAGCAGAATATTAGGGGGAACATCTACCACAGAGCATCACTGAGCTCTGCCAGGCTCTGGGCTGGGAAACACTGCTCAGTGTAGCAAAAGCATCAGTCCTGCTCTGCTCTGAGGAGTGTTAAACTGGGCAAACCCCAGCAGTTCTGGGCAGTCCAGGAGCCTCAAACATGCAGCCATGGCTGACTTACAGCAGCTTCACAACCTTCCCAGCCCATGGCTCAGCCTGAGATGCTCCTGTTCTCAGCCTGAGACACTTCTGTTCTCAGGGATGAAGGGACAGAGGAAGCCCAAGGTCCTCTCCATGCAGAGTTAGTGTCACAGGCTCACAGGATGCCAGGGGTTGGAAGGGACCCAAACTGGGTATTGAGTCCAACCCCCCTGCCACAGCAGGACCACACAATCTAGCTCAGGGCACACAGGAACACATCCAGACAGGCCTGCAAAGGCTCCAGAGAAGGAGACTCCACAACCTCTCTGGGCAGCCTGTGCCAGGGCTCTGGGATCTTTACACTCAAGAAGTTCCCCCTTGTGTTGAGCTGCAACCTCCTGTGCTGCAGCTTCCACACACTGCTCCTTGTCCTATAAACCAGACACTTGTGAGCAGAAAGAATGACAAAGATCAAGTTCTGGTTTATGTTTCTTTCCTCTCAGGTAATCTTTATGCCAAGAAGAGCTGCAGATACATAAGGAGCAGAACACAACTCCACAAGAAACCATCAAGAGGTAGAACCAAGCCACTTGAGAAAGCAACAGCAATTCCAAACAGGAAAAAACACAGCTTAAAATGTACATGGTTATAGCAGGAGCAGCTACCAAGGCAGCAGATGGTACAGTCTGCTTCACTAATTGCTTTTCAGAGCCAGTTGTGGAAATTAGAGGTGATAAACAGCATTTCTCTTCTAGGGTCTAAAAGTGTTTGAAGAACTACAGCAGAGTTGAGTAATGGCAGCAGAATGTTCAGAAGGAGACCTCAAGTGACTGCTTCAGCCCAGCACACTTTGTATTTCTTAGAGTCATTAAGGTTGGAGAAGCTCTCCAAGATCATCAGCTCCAAACATCAACCCAAGCCCACCATGGCCACTGAACCATCTCCCATGTCCATGCATTTTGTGAACACCTCCAGGGATGGGGACTCCATCACCTGCCAATCGCTGACCACTCTTGCAGGGAAGAAATTCTTCCTAACCACAGCCTCAAAGCAACCTGCAGGCTGGCAGAGCCCCTCAGGAGCACCAAGTCCAACCTAGAACCCTACTCTACAAGGTTCACCCAAAGCACCACATCCAAACCACCTTAAACACATCCAGGCTGGGTGACTCCACCACCTCCCTGGGCAGCTTAATGTGCTTTGTGGTACAGCCTCTGCCTGCACCAGCATCTGCTGGGCTTCAGACTCCTCACCTCTGAGTGCAGACACTGCCTGTGCTCCACCAGAGGACGTCCAAATCCTCTGGCTGGTGTGGTGGTGGAAGAACAGAGTCCCCCTGTTCCCTCCAGGGCACAGCTCCTATCATTGTGACCAGAGACCCTCCTAACAAGGGAGGGACCAGTGGCCTGGGACCCTGCTAACACAGGTCCTGCTGTGAGGGTACTCAGGAAACAGCAATGTGGTGTCAGAGCAGCTCAGTTTCACTCCTTTGGATGCTCCTCAAACCCTCCTGCCACATGGGCATCCCTCTGCGTGTCCCCTGGACTCAGCTCCTGGGCTGGCAGCTGAAAGAGCACTTGAAAGCAAAGCATCTTGTGGCAGCAGAGAGGAAAAGCTGAGAGAGAGGAAGCTGTTTAGCTTGGAGAAGAGGAGGCTGAGGAGGGATCTCATTCATGCTTACAATTATCTGAAGAGTGGGTGTGAGGAAGATGGGGTCAGACTCTTCTCAGTGGTCCCCAGTGACAGGTCAGGAAGTGACAGAATCACAGAATCATAGAAGGGACCACAAGGATCATCTAGTTCCAAGCCCCCTGCTGTGGGCAGGGACACCCTACTCTAGAGCAGGCTGGCCAGAGCCTCAGCCAGCCTGGCCTTAAACACCTCCAGGGATGGGGCCTCAACCACCCCCCTGGGAAATCCATTCCAGGCTCTCACCACTCTCGTGGTAAAGAACTTCTGAAGAACTTTACTTTGAGGGTGGCAGAGCACTGGAGCAGGTTGCCCAAAGGGGTTGTGGAGCTTCCTTCTCTGGAGACTTCCAAGGCCCATCTGGATGTGTTCCTGCCTTAGGTGATCCTGCTCTGATGGTGGGGTTGGACTCAATGATTCTCAGAAGCCCCTTCCAACCCCTATGACTCTGTCACCACTGAGGACAGCACCAGCCAGGACACTTCGAGGTCATCACCCCTGTGGATTTCCATCTCAGCACCTTTGGTGTTCCCTGCCTGTCCTGCCAGCCTTACAGCACCCTCTGGCAGCTCTCCCAGCCTCACCCACCCCTCCCTTACCTGGCAGCAGAAGCCCAAAGCAGCCTCTTGCCCCATCCTTGGTGAGCACAGCAGCTCTATTGATAGCACAACTGATTGCACCTCTCTCTGTCCCCCTCCCCTGGCCCATGACAGCACGTCTGGGGCTTGATTTCAATCACAGCCCTATCTTCACATGCAGCCCTCAGCTATTTTTAGGGCTAAGTAGATGGCTCAGAAATAGCTTCCTGATTCATGCCAGGGGATGTTGCTATTTCATGCCTTACTTCTCTCCCCCCCCGAAACTTTGGGACCTCCCTGGTGTCAAGATGTCCCAGTGCAGTTTGCCCTGGAGTGTTTGGGAACACTGAAGCCTGGCTCCAGTGGAAGAAGGCAGTGAGGAAGGAGGAGAGGGGTGGGGGGGAGGAAGAAGAAGAAGAAGCAGGTTGCTACAAACTGCCTCAGCAAACACTCCACCATGCACTTAGCCACACACATTAGGGGGACTGTGTGACAATTTAATTTCACACTGGTCATGATTAGACCTGCTAGGAAAATTGATTTCTCTCACTCCATTGCCTACATTCCAGTTCAGAACAAACCACCCAAACTTTTCACAAGAGCAGGTTTCTAGAGAGAAATTAATTTCAATTGACACAGCTTCCCCCACCCCCCCCCAAAACCTTTTTCCCTCTTTTATTCTTATGTTAGTTTCTTTTTCTACAGCTAATCAAAGTCATCCTCCCCCTTCCCCACCCCTCTCCCCTTAATTAAAGCAGTGTATAAACAGGAGAGTGAAAATAATAACCTCTGTCCTCTCTTTATGCTTCCTACCTGGCTGGATTTACAGCACTGCTCAGCCCAGGAGAGGATGTTCTGCTCAATAAAGGGGGTGGGGAATAACCTCCTGCAGGGTTCTGAGCCAAGAGCAGCATGAACCAGGGCTGGAGGGTAGGAAGGAACTGTGTGATTACTGCTGGGTAGCAAACATGGATCCAAACCACAAACAAACTCTTTGGTAGAACCATGGAATTTGGTTTGGTTGGAAAAAGTCTCTAAGATCAATGCCCAACCATTAACCCAACACCACTATGGCCATTAAACCCTGTCCTAAAGTGCCATGGACACAGGCTTCTTGGACACCTCCAGGGATGGGGACTCCACCACCTCTCTGGGCAGCCTGTCCCAATCCCTGAGTACTCTCAGAGCAGAGAAATGTTTCCTAATTTCCAACCTCAACCTCCCCAGGCTCTTTCCAGTGGTGTCTTGTGATAGGATGAGGAGCAACAGACACAAACTGGAACCCAGGAAGTTGCACCTCAACAGGAGGAGAAACTTCTTTGGAGTGAGGGTGACAGAGCCCTGGAGCAGGCTGCCCAGAGAGGTTGTGGAGTCTCCTTCTGTGGAGAGATTCCAAACCCACCTGGAGGCATTCCTGTGTGGCCTGCCCCAGGTGACCCTGCTCTGGCAGAGAGGTTGGACTTGATGATCTCCAGAGGTCCCTTCCAGCCCCCTTCCAACCATTCTGATTCCATGATCTGTCCCAGCTGCAGCAGCATGTTTTAACCCTGGCAGCACTTTGTTAATGTCTAAGTCAGCCTTCCTCAAAGAAACCCATCCTGACCCTCAAAACAGGGTGAGAAGAGAGGTCTGCCTCCCCCAACCTCAAGGTCCTCAGGAGACTTCAAAAGCTTTAAATGCTGAAAAAGCCAACAAGCAGCAGCCAGGCCAAGAGAAGAAACCTTAATGAGGCTGAGAGCACTAAACCTGCAGCATGAATTTGCTGCCCTGTGCCACAGCTTTGTTTGGAGTTTTGCCTATTTGCCTTCTGAGGGTTTTCTGGGTGTTGAGCAAACAGAACATGAAAGCTGTGACAGGTTCATCAGGTGCCTGGTACCAGCAGGGAACTCCTGCTCTGTCAATGAGCTGCTCAAACAATCCTCCTGCAAGAGGCTGTTCGCACCTTGCCATGTGCTGCTCACCCCATGCCCAGCAGAGGAGAGCCCTGGGGTCACCCCAGCTGGGTGTGCTTGGAGGTGAGCTGAGCTCTCCTACCAGCAATGCTCCTCTGGACCAGGACCCAGAAAAAGAGGAGGTTGAGAGGAGACCTCATTGCTGTCTACAACTGCCTGAAGGAACATTGTGGGGGGGCTGCTGCTGGGTTCTTTATTGTGTCCAGTTCTGGGCTCCTCCATTGCAGAGAGATGTTGAGGTGCTGGAAGGTGTTTGGAGAAGGGCAGCAAGGCTGGGGAGGGGCCTGGAGCACAGCCCTGTGAGGAGAGGCTGAGGGAGCTGGGGGGGTGCAGCCTGCAGCAGAGGAGGCTCAGGGCAGAGCTCATTGCTGCCTGCAGCTGCCTGCAGGGAGGCTGTAGCCAGGTGGGGTTGGGCTCTGCTGCCAGGCAGCCAGGGACAGAAGAAGGGAACACAGCCTCAAGCTGTGCCAGGGCAGGTTGAGGCTGGATGTGAGGAGGAAGTTGTTGTCAGAGAGAGTGATTGGCATTGGAATGGGCTGCCCAGGGAGGTGGTGGAGTGGCTGTGCCTCGAAATGTTTAAAAGGAGGCTGCATGAGGCACTTAGTGCCATGGTGTGGTTGATTTGCTAGGACTGGGTGCTAGGTTGGGCTGGATGAGCTTGGAGCTCTCTTCCAACCTGCTTGATTCTCTTCTCCTCTCTTCTCTTCTCTTCTCTTCTCTTCTCTTCTCTTCTCTTCTCTTCTCTTCTCTTCTCTTCTCTTCTCTTCTCTTCTCTTCTCTTCTCTTCTCTTCTCTTCTCTTCTCTTCTCTTCTCTTCTCTTCTCTTCTCTTCTCTTCTCTTCTCTTCTCTTCTCTTCTCTTCTCTTCTCTTCTCACAGGTAATTTGAGCCAGAACAGGAGGAATGGCCTCAAGCTGAGGCTGGGGAGGTTTAGATTGGACATTAGGAAAACGTTTTTCAGGGAGAGAGTGGTCAGGGACTGGAATGAGCTGCCCAGGGAGGTGCTGGAGTCACCCAGCCTGGATGTGTTTAAGGCTGGTTTGGCTGTGGTGCTCAGGGCTATGGTTTCAGGTGAATCTGGTAGAGCAGGGTTCTAGGTTGGCCTTGGTGCTCCTGAGGGGCTGTGCCAGCCTGCCTGTTGCTGTGATTCTGTGACCCTCTAGCCCAGTTCTATGAACAAGGGGTAGGGCTGCTCCCTGATGCTCTGACAAGCCTCAGGACCTTCCAGCTGCCCCATGGCTTCACCAAATCAGTGTGGCATTGGTTTTGGTTTAATGGCCACGGTGATCTCAGGCTGAAGGTTGGACTGGATTGATCTACAAAGTCATAGAACGGTTTGGGTTGGAAGGGACCCTAAAGATCATCCAGTTCCAACTCCCTGCCATGGACAGAAACACTTCTCACTAGACCAGATTGCTCAGAGCAATGACCTTAAAGGTCTCTTCCAACCAAAACACTTCCATGGCTCTATGATCACACTTAATGTACAACAGAGAGGAAGAAAAGGAGAAAAAGAAAAGAAGAAAAAAGAAAAAAAAGATAAAATTCAGGACCCTGAAGTCTCTTAGCAGCCTTCTGGGGACTGCATGAAGCACACAGACAACTGCTATCCTGTCTCATCTAAGCTCCTTGTCCCACAAAGAGGTTACAGACCTCTTTCCAGGTGACAACTTTGTTTGTCTGTTTACTCTTAAACAGGAGAGCTCTCCTAAGAGAGGTGGAAGTGACATCTGCCTTGGCACCCTCTTTAAGCTGAGAAGAATTGCTCTATGGCTTGAGACTTACTGTAGATGTCTGCTTGTCAGGGAAAGCTCCCAACCTGTTTTAATTAAAAGTGGAGCTAGAGGCTGACAGCTGAACTGAGCTGCTTTAAAAAGAAGTGCTGAGAAGAGCCTGGAATGGGTTTGAAGGTTCTATAATAGCTCCATGGTTTCTATCAGAGGGAAGTAGGAACCCAGCTGGGTGTGCCTGGAGGTGAGCTGAGCTCTCTCACCAGCAGTGCTCTGCTGGACCAGGACCCAGAAAAAGAGGAGGTTGAGAGGAGACCTCATTGCTGTCTACAACTGCCTGAAGAGGCTTGCACTACTGCTTGTAGAGAGGCTGCTCCTGGGCTCTTTACTGTGTCCAGTTCTGGGCCCCTCAGTTCAAGAGAGATGCTGAGGTGCTGGAAGGTGTCCAGAGAAACCAGGCAGAGAGGGACCTGGGAGAGAGGAGCTGAAGCTGAGGCAGCAGTGCCCAGGTGGGCAGAAGAGCCAATGGCATCCTGGGCTGGCTGAGGAGCAGTGTGGGCAGCAGGACAAGGGAGGTTCTTGTGCCCCTGTGCTCAGCACTGCTCAGGCCACCCCTGCAGTGCTGTGTCCAGTTCTGGGCTCCTCAACTCAAGAGAGATGTTGAGGTGCTGGAAGGTGTTGAGAGAAGGGCAGCAAGGCTGGGGAGGGGCCTGGAGCACAGCCCTGTGAGGAGAGGCTGAGGGAGCTGGGGGTGTGCAGCCTGCAGCAGAGGAGGCTCAGGGCAGAGCTCATTGCTGTCTGCAGCTGCCTGAAGGGAGGCTGCAGCCAGGTGGGGTTGGACTCTTCTTCAAAGGGAAGTAGGAACATCCCCCAGTTGCTTTTCACACCACTGCCAAGGGACACAGTGCACTGCCTGGGGCTGGACTCAGTGGTCTGCAGCCCTTCCCACCCCTACCACTCTGTGATCCTGCAACAGGTCTCCAGGCAAGGTCTAATTGAAACATAAAAACACTCTCCAGGTTTGCTTTTGGTTTTTTCTTTAGGGCACACACAAATATTGTTTCTCCTGCTGGAACATTTGGAGGCTCAGGACGAGAGTGTGGATCAATACTGCCTCTATTAGATAATTGCAACGTGCCCCTGGATTTACACTAATGCACTTGTTAAGCAATAAGTAATCAGGCTGGGGGCAGGTCTGCACTGCTGGAGCCTGGATGTGATGGATGGTCTGTGAGAAGGTGAGAAGCAGGCTCCAGATGGCTTTGCCCACCTGAGAGCTGCCTAAGCAGCAGGGGCTCTGCCATCAGGGCTCCTGGGGGGCAGCAAGCCATTGGGCAAGCAGGAGTTGAAAGACACAAGGTTGAGTCCACTTCTGGGCTCTCCAATTTAAGACAGACGGGAAAGTACCAGAGAGAGTCCAATGCAGGACCATGAAGATGCTGAGGGGTCTGGAGCATCTCTGTGAGGAGAAAAGGCTGAGAGCCCTGGAACTGTTTAACCTAGAGAAGAGCAGCCCCAGAGGGGATCTGATCAGTGCTCAGTAAGAGTCAAAGGGTGGGGGGCAAAGAGGATGGGGCCAGACTCTTCTCAGTGGTGCCCAGTGACAGGACAAGGGGAAGAGGCACAATCTGGGACCCAGGAGGCTTCACTTGAGTTTAAGGAGAAATTTCTGCAAGCTGAGGGTGCTGGAGGCCTGGAACAGGCTGCCCAGGGAGGTTGTGGAGTCTCCTTCTCTGGACACTCTCAAGGCCTGCCTGGCCATTGTGATCCTGGGCAAACTGCTGTGGGTGTCCCTGCTTTAGCAGGGCAGTTGGTCTGGGTGACCTTTGTAGGTCCCTTCCAACCCCCACCATGCTGGGACTCTGTGACTGTCACAAATTGCAATCACAGAATCATAGAACCAGTCAGGGTTGGAAGGGAGCACAAGGAGCAGCCAGTTCCAACCCCCCTGCCATGCCCAGGGACACCCTACCCTAGAGCAGGCTGCACACAGCCTCAGCCAGCCTGGCCTCAAACACCTCCAGCCATGGGGCCTCAACCACCTCCCTGGGCAACCCATTCCAGCCTCTCACCACTCTCCTGCTCAACAACTTCCTCCTCACCTCCAGCCTCACTCTCCCCACCTCCACCTTTGCTCCATTCCCCCCACTCCTGACACTCCCTCACAGCCTAAAAAGTCCCTCCCCAGCTTTTTTGTAGCCCACTTCAGGTCCTGGCAGGCCACAAGAAGGTCACCTGGGAGCCTCCTCTGCTCCAGCCTGCACAGCCCCAACTCTTTCAGTCTGTGCTCACAGCAGAGCTGCTGCAGCCTCTGAGCATCCTCCTGGCCCTGCTCTGGACACTCTCCAGCATCTCCACATTCCTTTTGTGCCAGGGGCTCCAGCACTGGATGCAGGACTCCAGGTGGGGTCTGAGCAGAGCACAGCAGAGTTGGAGAATCCCCTCCCTGAAGGTGACTAAATAAAATGAAATACAACTCTTTAGACATCTGCCAGCACCAAGAGCAGCCCAGAGAAGGACCCTTCAGGCAGCCGTGGAGCTGCTTCCCCGTTCCCAGCACCTGCTGACACCCAGCTCTGCTGGAGCAGTCCCGTGTTCAGCAGTGACACCTTGGCTCTGCAGCCTGACAGCCCCTGCCTGACAGCTCCAGGTCCTCACCCAAGCCCCGAGCAGGAAAACAAGCCCAGAGCCCAGCGGGGAGGACAGCCTTGGGAAGACATCTCAGTGACACAGACCACGGCTGCTGCCAAGTCCCAGCACTAAGCCAAACAATTGTGTTCATCAAAGATAAACACTTTGGCATTGATTTGAGGTAAATGAGGCAGTGGATGCCAGGTTCACTGTCTCCGTGCCACCGCCTGTGTCTCCTCCAGCTTTGCAGCACCAACGCTGCTCTGGGTGCAGCAGCTCAGGTTTTTTTTGTCCAAGGGAAAGGTTTGGGTGCAGTTCCCATTGACTGATCCATCACTCCTGGCTCCACTGTTATTGAGGAGTTCAGCTCGATTGTACTTGCTCAGAACTCCAGCCCTGATCAATGTGTGAGCAGCCAGGCAGCCCTCAGCCCGCTCCTGCTCCAGCACAAGCACAATTAACTCCCATCAGACAGGGCGCAGCAGGGTCTGGCTCACACTCAGCTCCTCCAGCAGCAAGCTCCTCAGGTGACATTTTTAGTCAGGACTGCCTGAGAAGTCACCCCAGGTTCCTCAAAGGAAGGCATAAAGAAGATCATCACAGAATGAAAGGGGCTGGAAGGGACCTCTGGAGGTCATCCAGTCCAACCCACTCACCCCACGGCAGGGTCACCCAGAGCAGGTTGCACAGGATGGCTTCCAGGTGGGTTTGGAATGACTCCAGAGATGGAGACTCCACCACCTCTCTGGGCAGCCTGCTCTGCCAGCCTCAAAGTAAAGAAGTTCCTGCTCTTGCTTAGGTGGAGCTGGCCCTTGGTGCTGTCCTCCAGCTGGAGCTGCTGATCGACTTCTCGTCCAGCAAGCACAGACCTGTGGCACTGTGCCTCTGCTCTGTGCCTGCCACAGCAGGGGCTGCATCTCCCCTGGGCTTCTCAGATCCCCTCCAATGCAGAGAGCAAGGCCACAGCCCAGCATGGCCAATTTATGGCAGCTGAGGCCTGGGCTCTTTTCTTTCTGCTGGACTGCATTAATGCTGCAGTATTGATCCTCATCTGCTGGGAAGCAGGCAGGCTTGGGTATGGCATCCAGCTGGGTTTGGACTGACTCCAGAGATGGAGACTCCACCACCTCTCTGGGCAGCCTCTTCCAGTGCTCCTCCACCCTCAAAATGAAGCAGTTCCTCCTCACAGACTCACAGAATGCATTGGGGTTGGGAGGATCCCTTCAAACCATCTCATCCAATCCCCCTGCGTTAAGCAGGGACATCCCCACCCAGCTCAGGTTGCTTGCAGGATCACAGAACCATTTTGGTTGGAAAAGACCTCCAAGATCATGTTGAGATGGAACTTCAGCTTTGTGCCTGTTACCTCTTGCCCTGCCACTTGGTGCCACTGAGGAGAGCCTGGTCCCTGGTGAGACACTGGCACAGGTTGAGGGTGGTGAGACACTGGCACAGGTTGCTCAGGGAGGTTGGGGAGCACAGAAGCACCCAAGGTGATCTTTGATCACCTTGGGTGCTTCTGTGCTCCCCAACCTCCCTGGAGGTGTTCAGGACCAAGCTGGATGAATCCTTGAGCAACCTGTTCTAGTGGGAGTTGTCCTTGCCTATGGCAGGGAGTTGGAACTGGCTGAGCTTTGAGGTCCCTTCCAACCTAACCCATTCTATGACTCCATGATTTTGTGATCCCCCTGGCACCCACCTTTGAAGTATTGATCAGCACTGAGAAGATTCCCCCTCATGGATGGTGCAAATTACTCTGGCTCCCAACCCAGTGCCATGCCATGCACTGTTCCAGTGCTTTACCATCCTCAAAGTCAGTTTTTCCTCGTGTTCTTACCTTCTTACCTTCCAGTCTGTGCCTGTTAGCCCTTGCCCTGCCACCAGCCACCACTGAGAACAGACTGGTCCCACCCTCACGACCTTCACCCTTTAGTTATTGACCTGCATTGATCCACTCCCCTCTCAGTCTGCTCCTCTCCAGGCTAGACAGCCCCAGGGCTCTCAGCTCCCCCACACCCACCCTTGAAGCATGTATAAGCAGGATTTCAGCTGTCTCTGGGGGTGCTTGGGAACCTGCTGCCCCCAGCACTGCCTGGTTTGCCCACAGCAGGAAACGAGACCTGCCAGGTCAGTTCACCACACAGAGCTGGCTCGATGAACCACTTGCAGAGTGAGGAAGAGACCTTCAAAGGCTGCACCAGAGAAGCTCTGGCAAGCACATCCACATAAACAAGTTTGCTAAGATCAGCTCCAAAGAGCCACTTGAGCTCTGTGGTTTCACCCAAGCATTCCCTCACCCTTGTTTACCCAGCAGCCTGCCTGTAATCAAATTGGATAATGGAGTAAATCCCTTCAATTACACTTGTTAGAGCAGAGGACTGGTGACCTGCAGAGCACAGCTCACCCTCTGCCCAGGAGCACAGCCTCCATCTCCTCTGGAGGAGGAACTCAAAGCAATCACTCCGAGTGCCACTGCGCAGCACGGCGGAACGAGCGGCTGGGGGAGAGCAGGGGGGACCAGGACCTTATTCTACTGCCCTCTGACTAATGATGTGCTGACATGCTCCAGCAGGAAGGTGAAACTGCCAGGCAGCCACGGGAAGAGTAATTAATCCCTTGCTTATTAAGGCCTGTGGCACCTTAAAGGAGCGTTGACAGCATCCTGGAGGCAGCACTGGTGTGTGAGTCATGGCCTCAGCCCCTCAGCACTGCTCAGCCCTTGGAGAAGGCATTGGAGAGTCCAGCTTCAGAGGTGGGGACTTCTAGTTTAGAATCAGAGAATTGCCAGTGCTGGAAGGGACCTCAAGAATCATCCAGTTCCAACCCCCCTGCCATGAGCAGGGACACCTCACCCTAGATCGGGTTGCTCAGAGCCACATCCAGCCTGGCCTTAAAGACTTCCAGGGATGAGGCTTCCACCACCTCCCTGGGCAACCTGGGCCAGTGTCTCACCACCCTCATGGTGAAGAACTTCCTAACATCCAATCTGAATCCACCCACTTCTAGTTTTAGTAGAAACAACATGGCTTTGGGGCAGGTGGCAGAGATGGCAGGTGGCACCAGCTGAGCATCCATCCATTCCACTTGAGAGAAAGAGTGCAAGCAGCCCTCAGGTTGTTTGCACCAGGCCAGTTTAGAGGCTACTCAGAATTTCCTACTCTCCTCCTCTCTGTTTGCTTTCTAAAAGAGGAAGAGGATCAATGCTTTGCTTTCAGCTCTGCCAGAGCCCCAGCAACACTGCCAGCCAGGAGGGTCCCCAGCCATGCTGGAGCAGCAGGAGGTCTCAGAGCACACAGGGAATCTTCTTGGAGCAGCACAGATGTCCTCTCACTCACCTTCTTGAGCACCAGCCCTTGAGGATGCATCCAGGTGCTCTCCCCTCAGTACAAACAGGTGCAGGAACCCTCCCCTCAGGCAAAGCTGGACAAGCAGAGCCAGGGGAGAGCCTGAACAGACCATGCAGGGAGCCCAGCTCACAGCCTCCAGCACCCCACAGGCAGCCTCATGCACCCACAAGCACTCAAAGCCCACCCCAGCTCCCAGGCAGGGACCACTTCTTCCCAAAGCAAGCATCAGCTCCATCTCTCCTCCAGGCAGTTCTCCACGTTTTTAACAAGCTGAAAATACTTCTTTCCTTCCTCCCCTCCTCCCCCTCCCCCCTTTCTCAGGCCAAACCAAGTCCTTCCTATCAGGCCAGCTTTGTACAGAGCCTGGAAGGAGGCAGGCTGCACTCCAGCTGCTCTGGGCTAGCAGAAGAGCAGAGGGACTCCAGTCACACCTCACCTTAACAGCTCCTGTAGAGCTTTGCAAGGCTGTAGAACAGATGGAGATGGAGGACACGCTGCTGCCCTGCTTCCACAGCTCTCTGTGCTTTGGAGAGCCACAGGGAGAGCAAGAAAAGCTGCACCAGTGGCTCTGTGCCAGGCACAGGCTCCAGTGCCTGCTCTCATCTCCCTGAGCTCCTGCCCACCAGGGTGAGCTTACAAAACACCCCCAGGCACCCAAGCTGCTGACAGAATTTGGTTTCCCTTTTTTTCTGGACATCCCATGTGTGTCCCTTCCCTGTTACTCTGCTGAATAAGCTTCTGAAGTGACACTTACAGGAGTTGTTCATAAAATGAACACCAGGTTTCAGAGTACAACATGAAACTGCTTCTATCCACCACTCACAAGGGTAAATCAGCAGCTGTGTTGCTGAGTCCCTGGGAAAATCTACCTCCAGAAAGGCTCCTCAAGATTCCTACAGCATTCAGGGAAAGCTGCTGGGAGGGACAGGGACAAGATGGGGGTCAGGAAGAGCTGTCTGATTTCAAACATGTTCCAGAGCAACTGTTCTCAGCTTGTTGGCTAATCTCTTGTGAGCAATTGTTGACACTAATCATGTTTCCTGATTGGGAGGAAAGAAATGGAGAGGGGAAAAGAGGGGAAAGAGGGGAAAAAGAAGAGAAGAGGAGAGGAGAGGAGAGGAGAGGAGAGGAGAGGAGAGGAGAGGAGAGGAGAGGAGAGGAGAGGAGAGGAGAGGAGAGGAGAGGAGAGGAGAGGAGAGGAGAGGAGAGGGAAGAGAAGAGAAGAGAAGAGAAGAGAAGAGAAGAGAAGAGAAGAGAAGAGAAGAGAAGAGAAGAGAAGAGAAGAGAAGAGAAGAGAAGAGAAGAGAAGAGAAGAGAAGAGAAGAGAAGAGAAGAAGAGAAAGGGGAGAGAAGAGAGAAAAGGGGGGAGAGAAGAGAGAAAAGGGAAGAGAGAAGAGGCCTTGAGTGACCTGATAGGTCTCTGCCTATGGTGGGGGGTTGGAGCTAGATGACCTTTGAGGTCCCTTCCAACTTAAACCATTATATGATTCTAAGAGGGAAGAGGGAAGAGGGAGAGGAGAAGAGGGAGAGGGGAAGAGAGAGGAAGAGCGGAGAGAAGAGGAGAAGACAGAAGAGGGAAGGGGAAGATGGAGAGGGGAAGAAAGAAGAGGAGAAGAAAGAAGAGAAGAGAGAGAAGAGGTGTGCAGCACTTCAACAATAAATAGGACATCAATTAAACAAGAGAGCAGCCACCCTCACCAACAGCTCCAGGAAGAGCCATTGATTCTCCCACTTGACAGTCAGGCCTCCAGTTAGCTCATGCCTGGTTTCCTCTGATCCCCAGGGATACCAAGTGTCAGAAATCCTGCTCCAGAAAGGGCAGGCTTCCCAATGCACTCATGCTGTGTCTCCTTCTAATCAATGAGTTGTTGTTGGAGGGCTCTGTTTGTTTGTTTGATTTAGGTAAAGGCAAACCAGCTGCCACTGTGGCTTGGAAATGTATGTGATGAGAAAAATCTAAGGGGTGAGCAGAGCAGCTAGAGCAGAGCCCAGCAGTTACAGCACTGCCTCCTCATTTCTGGCCAAGAGAAGCCAGCAGAGACCACCTGGAGACTGAGCACCTCTCCAGCATTTCAAGCCCTCAGTACTTATGGAAGGAAGATCACTCCCCTGAGTGCTACTCAAAGAGGAACTCCTGATCTTGTCTTGTCTGAGCTCAGATGGAGAACCTGTGGAAGGAAGATCACTCCCCTGAGTGTTACTCAAAGAGGGAACTCCTGATCTTGTCTTGTCTGAGCTCAGATGGAGAACCTGTGGAAGGAAGATCACTCCCCTGAGTGCTACTCAAAGAGGAACTCCTGATCTTGTCTTGTCTGAGCTCAGATGGAGAACCTGTGGAAGGAAGATCACTCCCCTGAGTGCTACTCAAAGAAGGAACTCCTGATCTCGTTGTCTTGTCTGAGCTCAGATGGAGAACCTGTGGAAGGAAGATCACTCCCCTGAGTGCTACTCAAAGAGGGAACTCCTGATCTTGTCTTGTCTGAGCTCAGATGGAGAACCTGTGGAAGGAAGATCACTCCCCTGAGTGCTACTCAAAGAGGAACTCCTGATCTTGTCTTGTCTGAGCTCAGATGGAGAACCTGTGGAAGGAAGATCACTCCCCTGAGTGCTACTCAAAGAGGGAACTCCTGATCTTGTCTTGTCTGAGCTCAGATGGAGAACCTGTGGAAGGAAGATCACTCCCCTGAGTGCTACTCAAAGAGGGAACTCCTGATCTTGTCTTGTCTGAGCTCAGATGGAGAACCTGTGGAAGGAAGATCACTCCCCTGAGTGCTACTCAAAGAGGGAACTCCTGATCTCGTTGTCTTGTCTGAGCTCAGATGGAGAATCTGTCCACTCAGCTTTAGCCCTTTCCTCTCCTTTATGGTTCAGCTCACTCTGTGCTCTGACAAACTGCTGCCGAGCAGCTCCTGCCAGCTTTGCCAGGTCCTGCTGCCCAGAGATGGCCACTGGATGTGCCAAGCAGGAGTGGCTCCCTGCTCCAGAGCTCCCTCTCCTACCTGCTCCAGCTAAGCAAAAACCCATCCATCTTTGAGCTTGGGCTTTCAGAGCTCTTGCAGGAGACTGACATGGTTTAAATGAAGAGTAAATGCCTGGCTGCAGACAGACCCTTGCTGGAATGAGCTGTAGTGACTGATGCCAGGCTCTGATCCAAGCTGTTGTGTGCCCTGTCTGCAGCAGGGACCACAGCACGTGTCCTCTGAGCCCCAGTGTGCTGCTGCCTGAGCAGGGAGCTGACAGAGGGCTGCAGAGTTAGCATGCAGAGATGTAAATTGTATTCCTGGGCTCGTTCCAAAACACAGGTGGTGATTTCTGGACAGCGGCTACATTATCTGCTGCAAAGCCAAAATTACAGTGCTCAAGAAGAAAGCAGCATTATCATCCTTCCAGCCTTTCCCCTCGGGGAAAAACTCAACAGGTCAGCTGCTCCTGAGCCCGCCCTGATCAATCACTGCAAATGCTAAAAGCATTTAGAAAACGTCCTCCTCTGAGCCATTTGTCAAGTGGAAGCTGGCAGGTTTTAGTCCTTTTATTAGTTCTGCCTGCGAGAGAAAAGTCACTTCAAGCCCCGTGCTTAATGCAGTCAGAAAGCAGCACAGCTCTCCGAGGCAGAGGCACCCATCGAGGAGCTATGAGCAGAGATGTGAAGGGGATTGAACAAAGCCCTGGGCTGGAGCAGGAGAACTGTCCCATCCCTTGACCTGCTGTCCTTCCTTTCCATCTGCTCTTCAGCCTCAGGCTGAAACGCACTGCAAGGGGAAAAACACCTCCAAGCGTGGATGTGTGGTGAGAGGAAGCCCAGAGTGAGCCCAGCACCCCCTCTGCAAGCTGGACCTGCTGGTTCTTCCATCCTGCAGGAGCAAAACTGGCTGGAGGGAGATGGCTGATAGAAGGGCACTGCCTAATGACCAGCGCTGTGCCGATGGGGCAGTGCCAGCAGAGAGAGGGTGCCTCGCTGAGCTGCACACAGGATGGAAGCGCCTCGGGCATCTCATCGGCTGCTGAGCTGGGTACAGGTCCCTGCAGAAGGCACAGCCCTCTGATGTGGCTGTTTTCCCACGGTGTTGGATGCAAACCCAGCCCCTAAGGTGGGATCAGCTGTACCTAAAGCTCCTCTAATGTGCCTAAGCCTGGAGAACTAAGGCACAGAGGGCTTAAGAGAACTGCCCAAGCATCATGCAGAGGAGGGAATGTCAAATTTGGGAAGGGAACTTTTATCTCCTAAAAACCTTTCTGGATCAGTGCTCAGTGCCTTGCCTCAAGCCTTTGCTGGCTGCACAGCAGCTGCTTTAGGGGCTGGATCTTTCTTTCTACTCCCCTGTATTTATGCAGTGCCTGGCACAGAGCTGCAGCAGTGCTGCTGCAAACTCAGCCCTTATAACCCCCCAACCGTAGGGGTTGGAAGGGACCTCTGGAGATCATCGAGTTCAATTCCCCCTGCCAAGGCAGAGTCACCTAGAAAAGGTCACACAGGAGCATGTCCAGATGGGTTTGGAATGTGCCCAGAGATGGAGACTCCAGCACTTCTCTGAGCATCTTATTCACCCTTAAATTAAAGAGTTCCTCCTTGTGTTTAGATGGAACTTTCCATGTTCAAGTTTGTGCCCTACACCCCCTGTCCTGTCACTGGGCACCAGTGAAAAAAGCCTGATCCCATCCTCCTGATATCCACCCTTTAAGTATTGATCAGCATTGATGAGATCTCTTCTCAGCCTTTTCTTTTCCAGAATAAAAAGGCCCAATTCTCTCATCCTTTCCTCATGAGAGAGGTGCTCCAACCTCCTCAGCATCGTTGCAGCCCTTTCCTGTACCTCCTCCAGCAAGTCCCTGTCCTCCCTGGACTGGGGGGAATGGAACAAAGCTGGAAATGGGGAGATTCAAACTGGATGTTAAGAAGAAGTTTTTCAGCATGAGGGTGGTGAGAGCCTGGCACAGATTGCCCAGGGAGGTGGTGGAAGCCTCATCCCAGGGGATGTTTAAGGCCAGGCTGGATGAGGCTGTGTGCAGCCTGATCTAGTGTGAGGTGTCCCTGCCCATGGCACTGGCTGCTCCTTGTGGTCCCTTCCAACCCTGAGTGATTCTATGAACAAAACGCTCCAGATGTGGCAGAGTAGAGGAGGAGGAGAACCTTCCTCCACCTAATGCCATTGGACCAAATTAACACCACTGGGCAGCAGAGGAGAAATACAAATGAGACCCAACTCACCTAGGACTGCTCTCTGCTCCCTTCCTCCCTGCAGCTCTCTCATTATTTTGCAGCAAGGACACTTTTCTTTGCCTCTCCCTCACTTGTCAGGATCAGATGACATCTGAGTTGTGCTGATGAGACCTACTGGGGTGAGACACATGTTTGTCATTGCTTTGGGCAACCAACTGCCAGGGCCTTTAAGTGCTCCCTTTTGATTTTCCTAGCAAGTCAACCTCTCTGCCTCCCCAGCAATTTGAGTCCTGCTACCCAGTGCTCTGCTCCTCCAGGGGTGTCAGTGTGGGCTGCTCTCACCTTCCTTGGAGGAAAGAGGTTGATGGTTTGGGTTTGTTTTCGTTTGGGTTTTAAACTGCAGCAGGGTTTCAAACTGGGAAATGGTTTGAAGCTGGTGCAGGGAAGATTGAAGTTATACATTAGGAGGAAGCTCTGCACAATGAGGGGGGTGAAATGCTGGAACGAGTTGCTCATGGACAGCCCTGGAGACATTCAGGATCAGATTTGGTGTGACCCCAGGCAGCCTGCTCTAGTTGGAGGGGGGTTGGATGAGATGACCTTTGATGGTGACTCCCAACCTGATGCAAGCTGTGAATGTGTGAAAGTGGCAAGTGCTGCTCAGAGGTGCCAGGTCTGTGGGTGGCATTACTCTGGGGAGAGCCACACTGCAGACACCTGGGGGACCTGCTGCATGGTGGAACCTCTCCAGAAGACAGCCACTCTCATCTGTGTCCAGTTTTGGTCAGCACAGTACAGGAGGGACATTGAGGTGCTGGAGCAGGTGCAGAGAAGGGCAACAAGGCTGGGGAGAGGTCTGGCAAACCTGACCTGTGAGGAGCAGCTGAGGGAGCTGGGGGTGTTTAGCCTGGAGAAGAGGAGGCTGAGAGGGGACCTTATTGCCTTCTACAACTACCTAACAGGAGGTTGTAGTGAGGCTGGAGCTGGTCTCTGCTCCTGAATTTCTAATGATAGGACAAGAGGAAATGGCCTCAAGTTGCATCAGGGGAGGTTTAGGTTGGATGTTGGACGTTCTTTCCTGAGCAGGTGCTCAGGCACTGGCACAGGCTGCCCAGGGGTGTGGTGGAGTCACCATCCCTGGAGGGGTTTAAAAGGAGAGTAGATGTAGTGCTTGAGGCTATGGTCTGGTGATGAAGGATGCTGTGATGAAGGTTGGACTGGATGCTCCTGGTGGTCCTTTGCAACCATAGTGATCCACAGTGCTGAGATGTTGTGCTGAGGGGTTTGGGTTAGTCAAGGACTTGCCAGTGTGAGACTAATGCTTGGACTCAAGGAGCTTGAAGGACCTTTCCAATCTAAGAAATTCTGTGACTCTTCTGTGATTCTGTGATCTGGCTCTGCCCCATCAGTTCTATTTCCATCTCTGGAGCTCTCCTGAGCACCACCAGCAGCTAGGGATGTGCCCCACTATTTCTCTTAACACACTTGAGAGCATTGCTGAGATGAGTTAGAAGCTGAAGCTCACGGTGCCATCCTTGGCCACTGCTTGCCCAACTACCACCTTCTCCAGTGGCTACCTTGCTGGATCCTGAGAGGCTGAGCTCCAATATTCCCAGAAAACACAAAGAAACATGACAGCAAAATAAACCCTGCCCCTGGGCACTGCTCTGTTGACCCTGCTGTGTATCCCAGCCTGTTTCTCCCTGTTTGTTTCTAGCCAGTGAACGATTTCTGAGCTGGAGTTGTTCTAATTAGTAAGAAACATTTAGGTCAATTGCAGAAGTCTGCTGCTTACCACAATTACTGTTATTAATTGCATTCGATTCCAGATTTGCACCTATTAAAGGCAGAATCTCCAGAGGTCCTGGGCAGAGTTTTTTACCTCAGCAGAACACAAAGCAAAGTGTTTAACACACAAATAGCACTGCAAGGCTAAAACCCAGGCTAGCTCCATGCATCGTTTGTCTCCTCCATGTCTGTGCCTGCCTGATCCAGCACACAAAGGACCTCTGAGCTCAGTGAGCTCCAAGGTATCTTTCAACCTCAACAGTGATCATAGAATCATAGAAGCAGACAGGGTTAGAAGGGACCACAAGGAGCAGTCAGTTCCAACCCCCCTGCCATGCCCAAGGACACCTCACACTAGATCAGGCTGTCCAGAGCCTCATCCAGCCTGGCCTTAAACACCTCCAGGGATGAGGCTTCCACCACCTCCCTAAGCAACCTGCTCCAGGGTCTCACCACCTTCATGGTGAATCACAGAATGGGTTGGGTTGGAAGGGATCTTGAAGATCATCCAGTTCCAACCCCCCTGCCATGGGCAGGGACTCCTCTCACTAGATCAGGCTGGCCACAGCCTCATTCAACCTGGCCTCAAACACATCCAGGGAAGGGACATTCACAACCTCCTTGGGAAGCCTATTCCAGTATCTCACCACCCTCACTGTTAAGAATTATTCCTAATCTCTAGTCTGAAGCTCTCCTCCTCAAGCTTCAATCCATTCCCTCTCCTCCTATCACAAGAAAGCCTCCTAAAAAGTCCTTCCCCAGCTTTCTCATAGGCCCCCTGCAGCCTCTCTTCTCTGGACCAAAGTCTCCTGTCCTCAGCTGTTCTGCTCCACACACCATGGCTGCTCCACTCCTTGTGTTCACCACTATCACAGGGCAGCATGTCAAGAGGGCAGGACAGGTGATTGTACCTACCAGAGCCTTCAGAGAAGGACAATGTTGTTCAGTGAAGGCTTCTGGTAAACAGCAAAGTGGTGTTTGAGGCCAGGTTTAGCCTGCAGCAGAGGAGGCTCAGGGCAGAGCTCATTGCTGCCTGCAGCTGCCTGCAGGGAGGCTGTAGCCAGGTGGGGTTGGGCTCTGCTGCCAGGCAGCCAGCAACAGAACAAGGGGACACAGCCTCAAGTTGTGCCAGGGCAGGTCTGGGCTGGCTGTTAGGAGGAAGTTGTTGTCAGAGAGAGTGATTGGCATTGGAATGGGCTGCCCAGGGAGGTGGTGGAGTCTCTTTGCCTGGAGGTGTTGCAGCCAAGCCTGGCTGGGGCACTTAGTGCCATGGTCTGGTTGGTTGGTCAGGGCTGGGTGCTAGGTTGGGCTGGCTGAGCTTGGAGCTCTCTTCCAACCTGCCTGATTCTGTGATTCTATGAACTAGGCCCTGGCACTAAGTGCCTCATGCAGGCTTTTCATCTCCCAGAGGAAGCAATTTGAAGACAGCTTGGCAGGGTGCTGAGCCAGCTCGTTTCAACTCCACCATCACCTAGAAAGGTTGGAGCAGATGATCCTTGGGGGTCCCTTTCCAACCTGTCCTTCTGGGATGCTGACCTGTCTGCACCAGCAAGGACAACCCCTTGGTACCTGGCCCAGCTGCCTGGGCTGTTTCTGAGCTCAGTCTGACAGCACTCACAGCTGACTGCAGTATTTGTGTGTTGTTACAGGACATGAACCTGGAGATGGGGCACTGAGAAGGTATCAGAGTGACTCAGGCTCGTGGAACAAATGCCTCAGAAGGAAGGCTGGGAGAAGATTAATCTCTTTTGCTTATCAGGAAGAAATTCAGGAGATAATTTGATTACAGTGCACAAGCACTTTCACAGGAGGGAACTATCAGCTACTGAGGGCTCTTTAATCTAGCAGAGATGAGCATAGGGAGAATCTCTTGGTGAAAATTAAAAGCAGCCAAAATTGAATTCAAAATAATGCTTGCATGTTTTAAATGGGGCAATGAATCACTGGAACAACCTGGGACTAGTACAGTCTCCATCAGCTGGAGCATCCCAGCCTAGATCTGGGTGATTTTGAAAGATACTGGGTGTTTTTTTTGGTAGGGTGTATAGGGTTAACACTCCTGGGGGAGTGACCCTGAACCTGACCCTAGGGGTCTTGGCCCCTCCTCAGGGGTGGGCCACACTCCAGGTGATGGTTAGCCCACTCCCCCCACTTCCTGTGGTATAAAAGACAGGAGTTCTCCTGTCTCTTCCTCTTTTCGCCCTCTTGCTCCCTACCTGCGTTCATGACCGCACACACACACTGATACTGCATACCAGCCACGAGGCAGAGACACCATCACACTACTCGGGTTGTATCCATCCCTGTTTTTGTATTTTGCTGTTTTTCCCTTCCTTATCCTTTGTAAACTCCCCTACCTCCAATCCCTTTTTCTAAGTTATTGTTAAACTTTTCCTTTTTAACTTCCAAATCGAGTGAGATTGATTTATTGGGGTGTCCCTACCTTTTATCTCTCTCCCTGTCTTTTGGGGAAAGGAGGGGGAGGAGGGGAGGGCACTCTATAAATTCTATAAATTGTCATTGGGTCTACCAAATTTATAAGAGTCTCTGGGAACTTGCATTTGAACCCAAGACAATTTATTTGGCGTCTCAACGTGGGGCTAGGTAGAAAGAATTCTTTCAGAGAAGATTTGGAAGTTAAAAAATGGATATTCTGAAAGTCTTAATCATTAACGCTTTTGCATGGCTGTTGTGGGGCTGGCTGTTAAAGTTTATAAGTTACCATGTCTTCTGGATTGTCATTGATATGCTCTGGGAATATTCTAAGCATTTGCCTGCCCGAGTCTATGCCTATTTCCTGAATTCTGTTAGTAATATCACTGTGTTTAGAAATGTTTCTGGAACATGGAATCAATCTGAGTATATGCATTGGAGCACAGAAGCTCCAGATATTTTGGGCGAGAAATGGTACTGGATAGCTGTTATTTCACTGTGTGTAAATCTGGGTTTGGGAATTAATAAGATAGCGGTGAACTGGGACACGTGGAAATATCGAGTGGGCGCCGCCATTAGGGTGCTTAGGGGGAGGGGTGGTCCTCACTGCCCCAGCTGCAGTTGCGGGGGTTGGGCGACAGGTCAGGCCGTTCCGGCCGCCCCCAGCGCAGGCACCGCCCCTAGCGCGGCTCCGCCCCGAACTCCGCCTCCGGTCCCGCCCAGGGCAGCCCCCCGGACCCTGCCCCCTCAGCCCAGCCCCCTTCACCTGGCGCCAATTACGACGCGGCCAGCAAGATCAAATCAAAACCCTCCCGCAGATACCGATCCAGGGCAAGGGACCTCTTCGGGAACCAGCACCCCCCAGCAACAGCAACCAGCTGGAAATGGACCTGATAATGGAGTGATCCTTATCAGCTCCACGCCCAGAAAGGAAATCAGGCACATAAGGCAGGAGTATGCAAGGGCAAACGGACAGTCCCTTTTAGCCTGGCTTTTGAAATGCTGGGATGCAGGAGCAGAAACAGTGGACCTAGATCACAGGGAGGCGAAGCAGCTGGGATCCTTGTCGAGGGATGGAGGTGTGGATAAGGAGCTGGGAAGGCTCGATGGTACCCACTCACTTTGGGCCAGGCTTCTGATAGCTGTGAGGTACAGGTACCCGACTAAGGATGACATGATTTTCCATCCCCTTAGATGGACAGATATGGAACAGGGTATCTCATACCTGAGGCAAATGGCGGTTCAAGAGATAATTTATGGAGCCGACCAGAGGCCCTCGGACCCTGATGATGTCCGCATGAAGCCAGCCCTCTTAAAGAAACTGACTCAGTGTGCCCCTTCCACATATGCCCCCACATTGGGAGCACTGCTGCTGGGCAGAGACCCCAACAACCTTCCCACAATCAGGGAGTTTGTGAATGACTTAAGACAGTTTGAAGACAGTTTGTCGAGGAAAACCTTAATTGCCACTGTAGAGACCCTCACCCAAGAAATGAACGAGCTAAAAGCCTCTTTCTCTGAAATGCAGAAGGCAGAGGATGACTGCTCTTCACCTTCAGAATGGGTGCAAGTCTCAGCTGTAAGGAACACACGCCGCCGTGCTCCTCCTCCTCCCCGCAGGAGACCAGCCCAGAGCAGACAGGGTACACACAGGGGGTCACTCTGGAGAACACTGTGTGACCATGGGGAAAACATGGATAGATGGCATGGCCAGCCCACCTCAGCTCTATCGGCCAGGGTAAGGGAACTGCAGGGGACAAACACAGGGAATAACTCCTCCAGAAGAGGGGTTGCCCCAGTGTCCCGCAGGCAGCGCTCTCGCTCAAGGGGTGGTGAAGCCAGTAACTCAGGTCCATGTGCCTCATGCAGTCACACTGCTCAGAATTAGAGGTGCCCTGTCTCCAGCCAGGCGGAGGCCAGGGATAACAGAGTATATTGGGACGTGTTTGTGAAATGGCCTGGCACTTCTGAAGCCGAGAAGTACAGAGCGTTGGTAGACACCGGTGCCCAATGCACTCTGATCCCCTCCAGCCACAGGGGGACAGATACTGTTACAATTGCAGGAGTCACAGGGGGGTCTCGGGAGTTGACTGTGCTGCAGGCTGAGATAAGCCTCACCGGGAATGTGTGGGAGAAGCACTCCGTAGTAACTGGCCCTGATGCACCTTGCATCCTGGGGATTGACTTTCTCCGGGAAGGGTACTTTAAAGATCCGAAGGGGAACAAGTGGGCATTTGGCATAGCAGCTGTAGAGACTGCAGACAAAGAGCAGCTGTCTATCATGCCTGGCTTGTCAGATGACCCTTCCGTGGTTGGTACCCACAAGGTGGAAGATGTCAAGTTACCTATTGCTTCTCGTGTAGTTCATCGCAGGCAATACCGCACCAACAGAGACTCCCTGCTACCCATACAGCAGCTGATTCGCCGCCTGGAGCAGCAGCTTGTCATCAGCAAGAGCCACTCGCCCTTCAACAGCCCGATATGGCCAGTGCGAAAGGAGACAGGGGAGTGGAGACTCACGGTGGATTTCCGAGGCCTGAATGAAGTGACTCCTCCAATCAGCGCAGCCGTGCCTGACATGTTGGAGCTGCAGTATGAACTGGAAACGAAGGAGGCCAAATGGTATGCCACAATTGACATTGCTAATGCTTTCTTCTCCATCCCCATTGCAGAAGAATGTAGGCCGCAGTTTGCCTTCACCTGGAGAGGAGTCCAGTACCACTGGAACAGACTGCCTCAAGGGTGGAAGCACAGCCCTACAATCTGCCACAGCATCATCCAGACTGCACTGGAGAAGGGTGGAGCTCCGGAACATCTGCAGTACATCGATGACATCATTGTATGGGGTGAGACAGCAGAGGAGGTCTTCCAGAAGGGTGAGAAGATCATTAATATCCTGTTGGATGCTGGTTTTGCCATTAAGAGAAGCAAAGTGAAAGGGCCTGCCAGAGAGATCCAGTTCCTGGGAGTTCGATGGCAGGATGGCCGACGCCACATCCCTATGGATGTGGTGAATAAAGTGGCCACTATGGTGGAACCCACTAACCGGAAGGAGACACAATCCTTCCTGGGGTTTGTGGGCTTTTGGAAGATGCACATTCCCGGGTACAGTCAAATTGTGAAACCCCTCTTTGACGTTACAAGAAAGAGAAATAACTTTGAGTGGGGACCTGAGCAGCAGGTGGCATTTGACCAGATCAAACGAGAGGTGGTCCATGCCATGGCCTTGGGACCAGTTCGAACCGGCCCAGAGATTAAGAACATTCTCTACACAGCAGCCGGTGAGAATGGTCCTAGCTGGAGCCTATGGCAGAAAGCTCCTGATGAGACAAGAGGCCGCCCACTCGGGTTCTGGAGCAAGGCGTACAAAGGCTCAGAGACCAAGTATACCCCCACAGAGAAAGAAATCCTAGCTGCCTATGAGGGAGTCAGAGCTGCCTCTGAGGTGATTGGGACGGAGTCACCACTCCTTTTAGCTCCAAGGCTTCCAGTCCTGACTTGGATGTTTAAAGGGAAGGGTTCGACTCCGCACCATGCCACAGATGCCACTTGGAGTAAGTGGATGGCTCTGATAACTCAGAGGGCTAGGATGGGGACTCTCGAGCGTCCAGGCATTGTGGAGGTCATCACCAACTGGCCAGAGGGCACTGACTTTGGAAAGCCAGCAGAAGAGAAGACAGTGACCCGTGCCGAGGAAGCCCCCCCATACAGTGACCTCCCTGAGGAGGAAAAGGCATATGCTCTCTTCACAGATGGATCCTGCCGCCTGGTAGGCAGCAAGCGGAGATGGAAGGCTGCCGTCTGGAACCCCACACGCAGGGTTGCAGAGGCAAGAGATGGAGAAGGCGAATCCAGCCAGTATGCTGAGGTGAAAGCCATCCAGCTGGCCCTGGACATTGCAGAACGAGAGCAGTGGCCAATGCTATACATCTACACCGACTCATGGATGGTAGCAAATGCCTTATGGGGGTGGCTGAAGGAGTGGAAGAGAAATGATTGGCAGAGAAAAGGGAAGCCTATTTGGGCTGCTGATCTCTGGCAAGACATTTCTGCACGCCTGGACAAACTGCCAGTTAAAATCCGCCACATCAGTGCTCACATCCCAAAGAGCAGAGCCACTGAAGAGCAGCAGCATAACCACCAAGCTGACCAGGCTGCCCACATCTGCCAGATTGACCTGGACTGGAAGCACAAAGGTGAACTGTTCTTAGCTCGGTGGGCACATGACTCTTCTGGTCACCAAGGAAGAGATGCCACATACCAATGGGCCCGAGACAGGTCCGTGGACATATCCATGGAGGCCATAACTCAGGTTATCCATGAATGTGACATCTGTGCCACCATAAAGCAAGCCAAGCGCATGAAGCCTTTGTGGTACGGGGGAAGGTGGTCAAAGTACAGGTATGGGGAGGCCTGGCAGATTGATTACATCACTCTGCCTCGGTCTCGTTGTGGCAAGCAGTATGTGTTAACCATGGTGGAGGGAAGCACGGGGTGGCTGGAAACCTACCCAGTACCTCATGCTACTGCCCGTAACACCATTCTGGGCCTGCAGAGCCACATCCTGTGGAGACACGGTACCCCAGAGAGAATTGAGTCAGACAATGGGACCCATTTCAAGAACCACCTTGTAAGCAACTGGGCAAAAGAGCATGGGATAGAATGGGTTTATCACATCCCATACTACCCACAGGCTGCAGGAAAGATTGAGCGACACAATGGCCTGCTGAAAACCACCCTGAAGGCTATGGGAGGTGGAACTCTCAGAAACTGGGAGAAGCACCTTGCAGAAGCCACTTGGCTGGTGAACAGCAGGGGATCAGTTAACAGAGCTGGTCCTGCTCAGTCTGCCCTACTGCCCACAGTTGAGGGAGATGGAGTTCCTGTGGTCTGTGAAAGGAATCTACTGGGAAAGACTGTGTGGGTTGCTCCTGCCTCTGGTGGGGGAAAACCCATAAAAGGGGTGGTATCTGCAGAGGGTCCTGGTCACACATACTGGGTGATGATGGAAACTGGTGTTATCGAGTGTGTCCCTCAGAGAAATCTCTCTTTAGCTGAAAAGGTTTTGAAATCTCAGAGTTGATTCCATGTGTTCCAGATACTTTCAGGTTATCTTGTATTATAGTTGTATTATAGTTGTATCATAGTTGTGCAATACTTGTATCATAGTTGTGCAATACTTGTATCATAGTTCATAAGGGGTTACAAGTTGTTTTTGTAGTTATACCCTCACCACTACACGGCGTCCAACAGAACCTACATGACAGCAGCAGCTATCCAGAGTCCTACAACATCGCATCACACCACGGCGTCCAACCAGAACCCTGCATCTGATTCGTCACTGATGCCCTGCAGTGAGAGACTGTTCCTGATTTCCCTCCAGAGGATGTCTACAGCCAGCTCATCTACACCTGTTCCCCTGATGCCAGACACCAAGAGAGACTGTTCCTGATGTTTTCTTCGCAGAGGGAAAAGACTCTTTTCCTGAGTACCAACAAGAACTGTTCCTGATTCACTGACTTTTCTTCCGTTCCTGCCCTGCTCACATCTCAGCAACCTGCACCGGACCAGAGGAGCACATCGCCTTGGGATACAGCCGGGGACTGAGAAGGACTTCACGAACTCTTAACCCATGGACACTTTTCCCATCTTTGGAGAAGAAGACTGTTCTTAGGAAGGTGGAAGTGGTCTAACCAAGGGGTGGAATGTATAGGGTTAACACTCCTGGGGGAGTGACCCTGAACCTGACCCTAGGGGTCTTGGCCCCTCCTCAGGGGTGGGCCACACTCCAGGTGATGGTTAGCCCACTCCCCCCACTTCCTGTGGTATAAAAGACAGGAGTTCTCCTGTCTCTTCCTCTTTTCGCCCTCTTGCTCACTACCTGCGTTCATGACCGCACACACACACTGATACTGCATACCAGCCACGAGGCAGAGACACCATCACACTACTCGGGTTGTATCCATCCCTGTTTTTGTATTTTGCTGTTTTTCCCTTCCTTATCCTTTGTAAACTCCCCTACCTCCAATCCCTTTTTCTAAGTTATTGTTAAACTTTTCCTTTTTAACTTCCAAATCGAGTGAGATTGATTTATTGGGGTGTCCCTACCTTTTATCTCTCTCCCTGTCTTTTGGGGAAAGGAGGGGGAGGAGGGGAGGGCACTCTATAAATTCTATAAATTGTCATTGGGTCTACCAAATTTATAAGAGTCTCTGGGAACTTGCATTTGAACCCAAGATATAGGGAAAACCAACTTTCATGGTTCTGTGAAAGAAAACAGGTAGCAGAGCTTCAGTCCACTGCCAACAGCATCAGGGATTAGCCCAAGCCTGTAGGTGAGGGTGCTTTGGACCCTCTGAGCTGTATGAGGAATAAGTTCACATGCCTGCAATCCCAAGCACAGATCCAGGCTGGGCAGGGACTGCCTGGAGAGCAGCCCTGAGGAGAGGGCCTTTGGGGTGCTGCTGGACAAAAAGCTCAGCATGAGTCAGCAGTGTGCACTTGCAGCCCAGAAAGCCAAGCAGAGCCTGGGCTGCAGCAGCAGAAGTGTGGCCAGCAGGGCCAGGGAGGGGATTCTGCCCCTCTGCTCTGCTCTGCTCTGGTGAGACCCCACCTGGAGTACTGCAACCAGTTCTGGAGCCCCTGGGACAAGAGGAATGTGGAGATGCTGGAGAGTGTCCAGAGCAGGGCCAGGAGGATGCTGAGAGGCTGCAGCAGCTCTGCTGTGAGCACAGACTGAAAGAGTTTGGGCTGTGCAGGCTGGAGCAGAGGAGGCTCCCAGGGGACCTTCTTGTGGCCTGCCAGGATCTGAAGGGGGCTACAAAAGAGCTGGGGAGGGACTTTTGAGGCTGTGAGGGAGTGTCAGGAGTGGGGGGAATGGAGCAAAGGTGGAGGTGGGGAGAGTGAGGCTGGAAGTGAGGAGGAAGTTGTTGAGCAGGAGAGTGGTGAGAGGCTGGAATGGGTTGCCCAGGGAGGTGGTTGAGGCCCCATGGCTGGAGGTGTTTGAGGCCAGGCTGGCTGAGGCTGTGTGCAGCCTGCTCTAGGGTAGGGTGTCCCTGGGCATGGCAGGGGGGTTGGAACTGGCTGCTCCTTGTGGTGCCTTCCAACCCTGACTGATTCTGTGATTCTACATTTCTTTCTGTTTGAAGACCTGTGGGAAATTAATTACATCTGGGGAGCAAAAATAAAGCAGTGTACAGGCTGGGATGGAGAGCACCACCCTCAGCTGGTGCTGCTTGCTCCAGAAGAGAAGAGTTAATGGCAAGGAGGACCTCCAGCAGCCTCCCTGCTCAGCTCATAAGTGGTCATTACCTCCATGCATCATTGCAGCAGTTCTGTTAATGGTGTTCATATTTGATATGGTATTGATCAGGAGTGGAAGCAGCTTTAGAACAGGTTATTGCTCTCCACAGAAAATCACTAACTGGATTCTGGATGGGCACTGACAGGAATTGAAAAGGTTTCACATCCGCCAGGCTCTGAGCAAACAGCATCCTGAAATGCCAGCAGCATGGAAAGACAAAGCCCAAACTGAAGAGACAGATGGGGGTGAAGTGACTTGATGAGAAGCACCAACAGATTAGCAGCAGGATATTAGTGAGGAGAGAAAAAGAAACAAGGAAGGCTTTGAGCTTCAGCAATAAAGCAGCAGATCCTCAGGCTGAGGTCTCCCTTCTCACTCTCTACAGCTCTCTGCAAGGAGGCTGCAATGAGCTGGGGGTTGGTCTCTTCTCACTAGCCACAAATAGCAGGACCAGAGGAAATGGCCCCAAGCTGCTCCAAGGGAGGTTTAAGTTGGACATTAGGAGAAACTTCTTCCCTGAAAGAGTTCTCAAAGCCTGGCAGAGGCTGCCCATGGAGGAGGTCGAATCCCCATCCCTGGAGGTGTTTCAGGGGCAGAGCTGCGGTGCTGAGGGCCATGGTTTAATCTTGGTGGAGTGAGAGAATGGTTGGACTGGATAAACTCAAAGGTCTTTTCCAGCCAAAATGATTCTGGGAGTATCTTTGCACCCTTCCTACACTGCTGGGTGGCTTCCCCCTGCATGCAGGTATCACATCATTTGTGTAACGTCCTGAAGGCAGCAGTGAGCACCAGGGTGTTCCAACTGCTTGGCAGGATACACTGCTACAGCCAACACATTTTATGTCTTCAGGCTTTGCAACAGAGTTTGATTTAATTTGTCCCAAGGTTAAGAAAGACAGGGGAGGAAATTTGATGGCTCCAGATCCCAAATTCACTGTGATTTATCACCTTCGCCGTGTGGCCTGGGCAGGCACCGCTTCCAAGTGAAGATGGCAGAAGCTTTACTCAATCATCTTTGCTTTAGACTTGCATTCATCCATTATCAGACACTGCACATCCAAAAACATGCTGGGTCACCCTGCTGCTGGCAAGAGGAGCAAAGGCTGCATACAGCTACCCCTACAACTGCTGTGGGATGAGTTTCAACAAGGCCAAATGCCAGGTCCAGCACTTGGGTCACAACAACAACCCCAAGCAATGCTACAGGCTTGGGGCAGTGTGGCTGGAGAGCCTCATCCCCAGAGGTCTTTAAGAGCAGGTTGGATGAGGCTCTGGGTAGCCTGCTGTAGGGTAGGGTGTCCCTGGGCATGGCAGGGGGGTTGGAACTGGCTGCTCCTTGTGGTCCCTTCCAACCCTGCCTGATTCTGTGATTCTGTGAGATTGCATTTTAAAAAGTTAGGAAATTCACCAAAACATTTGGAGTTGGTTTTGGGTTTGGGTTGTTTTTGTTGGTGCTGTTGTTGGAAGAGCAGAAAGGGAACACGCAGCACAGAGGCTGTTAATCACGACCAGGTTGCTGGGTAACATTTCTGTGGTCACATTATTTCCTTCCTTGAATAACAAAAAAAAACCCCAACCAACCCCAAACCCAAACAATGGAATCATTTTCCTACTTCATTCTAAGCTGAATATTTGCAACAGAAGAAAATAGGACCCCAGAGGAGTTTCCCCTCTGCCTCAGCCTTGCAGAGAGCGACGCATTCAGTGCTGGGACTGAATAAGCTTGCAAGACTTCCAGCAGTGCACTTCCCTCCACTCAGCAGTGGAGTTGGGAGCAATGAGGCTTTTGAGAGCCTCAAAATCCAGCACAGCATTGGCCTGGCCAAGTGCTCACAGAGCAAAGAGAAGGAACCAAGAGTTTTCCACTTGGTGAGCCGTGGGCTTGGTCCAATAGGTCACGCTCAATTTCCAGAGCAAGGGCTCCAAGCAGTACAGCAGCAGCTTCCAAGAGGCTGTGTGTGAGGCTACAGCTTGTGAACAGCATTATGCAGCAATTATGTACCAAAAGAGCTCCCAGATGTGCTGTGAATGTGGTAACAAAATGTCCCAGTTTATGGCGTTTTCTCCCTCTCTCCCTCTCTCTTTTGTCATTGTCCTTTAGGAAGTGAACACGAAGAATAAAGCTCTATTTTTAGAAACCAGTCTAAGTCCTAAAAAGAGAGCAAATTAAGGGCAGAGATTTCCTAGGCAGTAAGGAGAGCAACTGAAGCATCCCTGCTGGGATAGACCCACTTCCCTGCTCTCAGTGGAGCTGGGGCTGTCCCCATCAGAGCAGCACCCAGGTGGAATCCAGGCAAGTCAACCAGATGGGAATGCAGATCTTTGCCCTCCCCTGGCCCCACACTCTGATGGCTGAGAACTGGATTTGCCTCTTCCCTGTCCATGTGAGAAACGCTTAAATCAGCCTGGTCATACTGTCAGTGATCCACAGAATACCTTGAAGGGCACAAACCACTTACTTATGAGATCTTCCTAAAGGTTAATTCCATTTTGAGGGCTCTTTTCTGCATCAGGGTTCCACTGTGGTTTCCCCAGATGGCTCCATACATGAATCTCTGGGTCAGGCAGAGGCATCTGTCATTATTCCTGGGCAGCAAGAGGCTGGGCAAGAAAACAAGAGGAAAGCATTATTATCATGGAGTCAAGAAGGCTGTGAAAGACCTCCAAGATGACTGAGTCCATTATCTGTGTGGCAAAGTGTTTGCAGGTAAGAAGTTGGGAGACTTTGGATCAGAGAAATCACAGTTTCTATTGCAAGATCTAAACTACCATCACCAGTCTTTAAACCACAGCTTCTGAGACATGAAGAGAGCTTAAAATAGCAGTTCAGCATCTGAAGGGGACCTACAGGAAGGCTGGGGAGGGACTGTTCAGAAGGATTTTTGGTGATAGGATGAGTGAAAATGGTTTGAAACTGGAGCAGGGGAGATTTAGGTTGGGCATCAGGAAGATCTTTACCATGAGAGTGGTGAAACACTGCAATAGGTTGCTCAGGGATGTGCTTGAGGCCCCATCCCTGGAGACATTCAAAGACAAACTTGATGGGGCCCTAAGCAATCTGAGGCAGCTGGAAGTGTGGGGACACCCTGCCTGCAGGGGGGTTGGACAGGAGGACCTTTGAGAGTCCCTTTCAACCCAATGCACTCTGTGATTCTGTGACTCTTGACTCTGCTCTTTCTCTCAGGCAACTCATCTGGGACTCGTTTTGATCTTGCCTGGCTGCCCTCAGGGAGCTACCAAAGCACCAAGTTTATGTCACCATTAGTGGTCTCCCAAGCAGATTTTTCCCCACATGAAGAAATGTTCCATCAGGAATGGTAGCTGTGTAATTCCTACACCCTGCTGGAGCCAGTGAGGGCACATGGCCAGGACTGTGACTCTAATTACTTACACTGCCCTGCTCAGGCAGCTCCTAACATGATTCATTATAAGGATGACCAAAAATTATTCTTGCTGATCCCTTAAAATAACTTCCCTGGTAGGTACCTGACAGCTTAAACCTAAAAGCATAGAAGGGAGAGTCCAGGACCTCAGCAGAAGGAAGCCCTTTGCTTGAATGCTTAGTTTGGGGTGCAGTGGATTGCTGGGTTTTGTGTTAGATCCACTGAGGATCTCCCTTTGTGCCATTTCATCTGCACATGGGAACCCAGCACAAACCTCCTCATGTATCCACATCACACTGAGTGATCAAAGCCAATGCTCACACTGGCTGTGTGTGCCCTTGGAATCACAGAATGGGTTAGGTTGGAAGAGACCTCAAAGATCATTCAGTTCCAACCCCCTGCCATAGGCAGGGACACCTCCCACTAGAACAGGATGCTCAAGGACTCATCCAACCTGGCCTTGAACACCTCCAGGGAGGCTGTGGAGCACAGAAGCACCCAATGTGATCAAAGATCACATTGGGTGCTTCTGTGCTCCACAGCCTCCCTGGGTAACCTGTGCCAGTCTCTCACCACCCTCACTGCAAATAACTTCTTCCTAACATCCACTTTCAATTTCCCCTCTGACAGTTCAAACCCATTCCTCCTCCTCCTCCTCCTCCTGTCATTACAAGACCTTGTCAATAGTCCCTCCCCAGCCTTCCTGTAGCTCCTTTCAGGTCCTAGAAGGCCACTCCAAGGTCTCCTCCGAGCCTTCTCCTCTCCAGGCTGCACAGCCCCAACTCTCTCAGCCTGTGCTCAGAGCAGAGCTGCTGCAGCCCTCTCAGCATCTTGGTGGCCTCCTCTGGACTGGCTCCAACAGTTCCTCATCATGGAATCATAAAACTGCTTGGGTTGGAAAAGACCTCTCATATCAGTGAGCCCAACCATCAGGCCAGCACCACCCTGGCCATTAAACCACATCTCCCAAGTGCCATGCCCATATCTTTCTTGAACACCTCCAGGGATGAGGACTCCACCACTTCCCTGGGCAGCCTGTGTCAGTGCCTGGGCACTCCTGCAGCAAAGAATTCTTTCCTCATCTCCAACCTAAACCTCTTCTGGCACAATTTCAGGCAGCTTCTTCTCGTTCTGTTACCTGATTCTAGGAAGAAGAGACCAACCCCACCTCACACCAGCCTCCTTTCAGGGAGTCATAGAGAACAATGAGGTCTCCTCTCAGCCTCCTCTTCTCCAGACTAAACAACCCCAGCTCCCTCAATCAGCTTCTTGGCCATTTTATCTTACTTAGTTGCTGTCTCTCACAATATTTAGAGCCTCTCTGTGATACAAATAGGTTTGATTTGTATGTACAACCACCTAGAAGAAGGAGGGCTTGGGTCCTCAATCCAAATCATAAATAATAGTTAACACAGTCCAGGCATGACTAGCCAGTTTCCACCTAAAAACATCAATAAAGGAGGGCCACGTTGATGCAAAGAGACATAAAATGTGAACTCCTTCAATCCATCCACTTATTTGTCTCAGTTTGTGAGGCCAGGAAGGAAAGAGCTGTTAGCAGTGAACAGTATTTTATTAGCATCATAAACCCCAAGAGCAAAGTTTGTGTCACAGAGAACTGCACATGCATCTGGAGGCTTAATTTATGTTTCTGGCTCCTCTCCTTTTTTTCCTTCCCCTTCCCCTCCCCCATATTTTTTTTTAAGCAGAGACATCACATACTTTAAAATAGAGACTCAGAGAGTCTGAAGACACCTTTGGCTGAGAGAGATGCTCATGCACAAAGTAAACCTGCATCCCTGTCAGTCAGGAAGAGTTCAGTGGTGTCAGTGGTTTCATGCACACCAGGCCCTGAGCAAACAGCATCCTGAAATGCCAGCAGGATGGAAAGACAAAGCCCAAACTGAAGAGACAGATGGGGGTGAAGTGACTTGATGAGGAGCACCAACAGATTAGCAGCAGGATATTAGTGGGGGGAGGAAAAGAAACAAGGAAGGCTTTGAGCTTCAGCAATAAAGCAGCAGATCCTCAGCTGGTGCACAGAAGGCTGAGGTCTCCCTTCTCACTCTCTACAGCTCTCTGCAAGGAGGTTGCAGTGAGCTGGGGGTTGGTCTCTTCTCACTAGCCACAAATAGCAGGACCAGAGGAAATGGCCCCAAGCTGCTCCACGAGAGGTTTTGGTTGGACATTAGGAGAAACTTCTTCCCTGAAAGAGTTCTCAAAGCCTGGCAGAGGCTGCCCATGGAGGAGGTCGAATCCCCATCCCTGGAGGTGTTTCAGGGGCAGAGCTGTGGTGCTGAGGGCCATGGTTTAATCTTGGTGGAGTGAGAGAATGGTTGGACTGGATGAGCTTTAAGCTTCAGCAATAAAGCAGCAGATCCTCAGCTGGTGCACAGAAGGCTGAGATCTCCCTTCTCACTCCCTACAGCTCTCTGCAAGGAGGCTGCAATGGGGGTTGGTCTCTTCTCACTAGCCACAAATAGCAGGACTAGAGGAAATGCCCCCAAGCTGCTCCACAAGGGGTTTTGGTTGGACATTAGGAGAAACTTCTTCCCTGAAAGAGTTCTCAAAGCCTGGCACAGGCTGCCCATGGTTGAATCCCCATCCCTGGAGGTGTTTCAGAGGCAGAGCTGTGGTGCTGAGGGCCATGGTTTAGCAGCAGCCTTGTTAGAGTGAGAGAATGGTTGGACTGGATGAGCTCAAAGCTCTTTCCCAGGTGAAGCAGTTGCATGATTCCACGAAAGCCACACTGACAGCAGATGCCCCCTGCCCTCCATCCTGCCCTCCCCCAGCTCCCACCCACAGCTGCCTTGCAGCACTGCAAACATCCATCTCCCCCCAGACCAATCCAACAGTGTGGGTCGAAACTCAAGCTGCTGATTGCTCTCCCACACCTCTAACAGTGTTTGCCTTGGTTCTGGCTGGGTCAGGTTTCTGGTGCTGTTAGGAAATAGATATTGCAATAGGATTGCAATCAAGCATTGGTAATCAGCAAATTACAGCTTCCCATGCATTACAAAGCTTTTAACTACCAGCTGCTTATTCTGCTGTATTTATGCAGTAACAACTCTGCAGAGCAAGTTCTCTGCCTATTCCAGAGCTGTTAAGGCTCTGTAAATATGGCTTTAATGACCAACAAGCATTTATTTCAGATTCTCTAGCCTGCCTGTGAAGTGAAATTAGACAGGTAGGTGAGTGCTGGAGGCACAGCACTGGGATGTTTTATGACAAAAGCAAATAGGCTGCACAAGCAGCTGGGCAAAAGCTGTTCTGCAGGGTATGGGATCAAATGGAGCAGCGTGGGGCAGGTTTTTCAGCAGCCTCTGACTGGCTGCCTGTTGAGCAGCAAAAGTATTTGTGGCTGTGAGCAGGGAGGTGAGGAAAATCTTCTCTGTCACAGCATCAACACAAAGGCTTTGGGAGCCCAGGATGGAATAGTCTTTGCTGGTGAAAATGTTCCATGCTCTTTGCTAGAGAAAGGTTCCTGTACCCATGCACAGCATCTGCTCTGGGTTGGGGGTGAGTAGGAGGAGGAAGGTGTGGAAGAGGATTTGGGGAGCAGAACCAACACAGCATGTCTTTGGGGTTCTCCTCCCTCTCCACTCTGCCCTGATGAGGCTGTATCTGGAGTAGTGGGTCCAGTTCTGGTCTCCACAGTTCTAGAGGGACAAGGAACTACTGGAGAGAGTCCTGAGTGGGTTACAAAAGTGCTGAGAGCTCTGGAACCTCTCTGTGAGGAGGAAAGGCTGAGCCCTGGGGGTGTTGAGCCTGGAGAACAGCAGCCCCAGAGGGGATCTGCTCAATGCTCAGCAAGAGACAGAGGGTTGGGGGACAAGAGGATAGGCACAGACTGTTCTCAGTGGTGTCCAGGGACAGGACAAGGGGCAATGGGCACAAACTGGAACCCAAGAGTTTCCACTTGAAGCTGAGGAGAAATTTTGGTGTGAGGGTGCTGGAGCCCTGGAGCAGGCTGCCCAGAGAGGTCAAGGAGTTTCCATCTCTGGAGAGATTCCAAATCCCTCTGGGCATGTCCCTGTGCAACCTCATCTAGGCAAACCTGCTCTAGCAGTGGGGTTGGACTAGATGATCTCCAGAGGATCTCTCCAACCTCCACCATTCTGTGGTTCTGTGATTCTCTAAGCACAATCAAAGGCCTATGGGTGCAAAACTCAGCTGAAGAGCAGGCTGAAGCCCCTATTTCAGCTTTATGATGTTCTTAATGGCTTGCTGTTGTTGGTGCCTAGGGAATCCCCTGCCCTTTCCATCCAGCTTTTGCATCCCACCAGGTGCTGTGCCGTTTGCTGCACAGGCAAAGACAAAAGAAATTTGCTGCCATGGGGATTTTCAAGGCAGCACAGCAAAGAGCAGCTTTCAGATGTGGTTTGTGGAACACCACAGTTGGCTCCATGAAGGTTCATGGTGTGTATCTTCAAGGCATGGTCAGCCAGACCCACTTGGCTACCAAACTGGGCCGAAACAAATCTAGCTCACCAGTTCCCATCTCTCCTTCTGAAGGACAAATCTGCAGTTTACTCATCCTGAAAGGGTTGCAGGAAATCACAGAATCAGTTAGAGTTGGAAGGGACCAAAAGGATCATCCAATTCCAAACCCCCTGCCATGGGCAGGGACACCCAACCCTAGATGAGGCTGTCTAGAGCCTCATCCAGCCTGGCAACTGGAGGCAACTGGCCTCCTCAGCTGGAGGAGTCGAGGACCAGTATAGTCCTGCTGTAGGACAGGAGGAAGCAGTAAGGGATCTGCTGAGCCACTTGGATCCTCACAAGTCCATGGGATCAGGCAGCCAGCAACCAGGCAAATGGGGTTGGTCTTTTCTGCCAGGCAAGCAGCAACAGAAGGAGGGGACACAGTCTCAAGCTGTGTCAGGGCAGGTTGAGGCTGGATGTTAGGAGGAAGCTGTTGGCAGAGAGAGTGATTGGCATTGGAATGGGCTGCCCAGGGAGGTGGTGGAGTGGCTGTGGCTGGAGGTGTTGAAGCCAAGCCTGGATGGGGCACTTAGTGCCATGGTCTGGTTGACTGGATAGGGCTGGGTGCTAGGTTGGGCTGGCTGACCTTGGAGCTCTCTTCCAACATGCTTGATTCTATGATTCTGTGACCTCCAGGGATCAGGCTTCCACCACCTCTCTGGGCAACCCCTGCCAGGCTCTCACAATCCTCACACTAAACAACTTCTTCCTAACATCCACTCTGACTCTCCCCATTTCCAGCTTTGCTCCGTCCCCCCCAGTCCTATCACTACCTGACAGCCTAAAAAGTCCCTCCCCAGCTTTCTTGTGGCCCACTTCAGATACTGAAAGGTCACAATAAGGTCACCTGAGAGCCTTCTCCTCTCCAGACTGAACAGCCCCAACAGCCCTCCTCACAGCAGAGCAGCTCCATCCCTCTGCTCATCCTCATGGCCCTTCTCTGGACACCTTCCAGCGCCTCCACATCCCTCTTGTAATAGGGGAGAGGACAATCCTCCTTCTCTCCCACCTTGCAGCAGCAAACACTGCTCTGTACAAGCACCATGCTGTACACAAGCAGCTTCTCCTTCCTTCCCCCCTCTCCGCATTTTCCACTTCCTTCTATCTCACAGGTTTTGACCTCCCCCAACTGTCCCTCTCCAACGACAATTAACTCCCTGCTTCAGCCAAGGAAGCCTTTTAAAGCTGCAGCAATTTTCTACACGACTATGGGAGTTAAAATAAAACGAAGCAAAATGAAACCAGAAGGTTTCTGGAGAGCTGCCCCCCTAGAAAAACCATTTGTTGCCTTTCCTTGGCGAAAGGCAAAAGCTGCCAGGGTGATCCTACAGCAACCAGCAGCATTTACACAGTAATTAACTGCAAGAGAGGAGGAAGAAGAAAACAAACAAGCAGGCAAGGCTGTTAGGCTGCACTCTCCAAGAAGGCTTGTTCCCAACAGAGCCACGTCCTGAGCTGTGAAAACACTCCGTGCTTCAGCGCAGCAAACCCAGGACTGACCCAGCCGGTAATGAAGTTGTTTCCCTTGTGCTTCAGGGCTGAACACAAGGCAGATGGTTTCCAGCCTCCAAAAGCAGGCCATGGGTGAGGGGAAAAAAACAAGCCCACACCCAAGAGCACCAGGCAGCTGATAAGTGAGAGAGTGCTCACTTTAATTACAAACTGGACCCAATGAATTAGGATTTCAATTACGATGCCGCTCGCCGGCGAGGCACTGCGAGCGCTCAGGCTCTTAGCTGTACAAATTAACTGTGGGAGATAACAGCATTTGGGGCAGGGGGAGCAATCCTCTGTCCTGCTTGTAATGAAAGCACCAAGCCAAGAGTGCACTGGGGATGGTGGGAGGTGTTCTGGTGCTCGTTGAGCTGGGGAGAAACAGAGACAGAGCAAAATGGTCTTTGGGAGCACTTTGCTCATTAGCAGCTGCTCGTTGCCTGGATCAGGAATGGTGTGGCCAAGCAGGAGCAAGGAAGTGGCTGTGGACCTCTACCCTGATTGTGCTCCTATATCCAGCACTGGTTAAGACCACAGCTTGAGTGCTGGGTTCAGGTTTGGTGACCACAGTATCATTAAGATGTTGAAGTGTTGGAGAGGGTAGAAAGAAGAGCAATGAAGCTGGTGAAGGGTTTGGAGAGCAGGTCTGGTGAGGAGAGGCTGGGGCAGATGGGGTTGTTTAGCCTGAAGAAGAGGAGGCTGAGAGGAGACCTTACTGTTCTCTACAGCTTTCCTGAAAGGAGCTTGCAGTGCCAAGGGAGGTTTAGGTTGGACAGTAGGAACAATTTCCTTGCTGTAATATCAGCCAGGCATTGCAAGAGGCTGCCCAGGGATGTGGTGGAGTCACCATCCCTGGAAGTGTTTAGCCTGAAGAAGAGGAGGCTGAGAGGAGACCTTATTGCTCCCTACAGCTTTCCTGAAAGGAGGTTGCAGTGAGGCTGGTGTTGGCCTCTTCTCTCAGGTACCTAACAACAGGACAAAAAGAAGTGGCCTCATGCTGTGCTGAAGGAGGTTTAGGTTGGACATTAGGAACAGTTTCTTTGCTGTAAGAGTGGTCAGGCACTGCAAGAGGCTGCCCAGGGCTGTGGTGGAGTCACCACCCCTGGAGGTGCTCAAAAAGCAGGCAGATGTGGCACTTTGGGATGTGGTCTCGTGGTCAGGGAGGTGTGGGTAGAAGGCTGGATTCAACTGCAGAAGTCTTTTTCAACCTTAATGACTCTATGGTTACCTGGATCCAAGGAAAACCAAACCTGCTCTGCTGTCAAAGTGTTTCTATGGCTTGCAGTCAGCAATGACAGAAACCAAACCAGCCTCACCTTCAACAGCCAAGGGACTGCAGCTTGGCTTGGATACTCCTATCCCTGGGGAAGCTCTGCTCTACTCAGCCACATGGATGTCAGTCCCTTGGCTACAAAAGGATGGCTCAGGTTTGGCAGGGCTGAAAATATAACAGCAAGATCTAAGCTCCTGAGTTCCCCCTGGTTCATAGCTTGCTGCCTGGGGAAGATAACCCCAGAAGGCACAGGTGATTCAATCCCATTCCCTCCTGCTTCTCCAAAAGGGTCAATAGCCTGAGCCTCTCTCATCTTCCTGACCTAAGATAAGATGAATAATGCAGAAGCTAGCAGTGTGTTAGTTGCTCACTGGACTGCAGCCAGCCAAAGGGCTCTCTCAGCAGATCAAAAGCCAATCAAGTTCATTTCAATATTTATTTTTAATCCTCCTTTCTGAAATGATAAATATTTCATGCTCCACCCTTACCAGGAAAGCAAAGCAAAGCAAAAGCAAAAAGCAAAGGAAAGGCTGGACCAGACAGATGGACTCTTTCCTGCTCCTTTGCATGCTGCTCCTTACACCCATTAATGCTCTTCAGTGGGCACAGGGCTTTAGCTGAGGCCTCCAAGAGCCCTGTGAGGACAGAAGTCAAAGTAGACACTAAGGCAAGTTTGGCTCCTGAAGGCTTTTTTCAGCCAGGTTAAACTGAGTACTAACATCAGGGCTCTGGCAATGCTCCATTCCCCAGCTCCATCTCAGACCCATCCCTCCCCAGACCCCATGAACCTGACCCACAGGATCACCACATTCCACCTCGACAGCAACTGCTGGAGGCTTCCCAGCAGCTCCATCCTGTCAGAGCCTTCCCAAAGCACTTGTGGACTTAATACATATTTATCAGAGCAAAGAACATCCTCTCAGCAGGCTTCACTGCTGATCCCTGGCCACTTCAGGGGATCACAGAAAGGGAGGGATTGGAAGGGACCTCTGGAGATCATCCAGGCCAAGTCCCTCTGCTAGAGCCTAGAAAAGGTGGCACAGGAACACATCCAGGCAAGTTTGGAATCTCTCCAGAGAAGGAGACTCCACAACCTCTCTGGGTAGCCTCCCCCAGAGCTCAGCACCCTGGCAGCAAAGAAGTTTCTCCTCAAGTTCAAGTGAGGCCTCCTGAGTTCCAATTTGTGCCCTTTTTGTATGGCTGGCCACCACTGAGAAGATCCCATCCCCATCTTCTTCCCTCCCACCCTTTTATCTCTTGCTGAGCATCCATCAATTTCCCTCTCAAGCTGCTCTCCTCCAGGCTCAACAGCCGCAGGGCTCTCAGCCTCTCCTCCTCACAGCGATGCTGCAGGACGCTAAGCAGAGGAGAGGGGGAAGAGAACCTTCCTCAGCCTGCTGGCCACACTCTTCTGAATGCACCCCAGGAGACCACTGACCTTCTTGGCCACAAGAAGCACAAGGACACTTGGCTGTTTCCCGAGGCTGGGAACAAAGCCGTTGTGGATGCACAGGGATGCAGCTCTGCAGGGGGCTTGGCTGGCAAGCGAATCCTGCCTAGGTGGGAAGAAGCCAGGAGGAGAGCAGTGCCTTAAAGAGATGGAAATGAATTGGAGACGTAGGGGATCAGACTGAGGGGTGACCTACAGCTCTCCCAGCCCCCATCTGCTGGGACTGAAAGACAGGGCCCCCCCATTCTGAAGGAGCAGCAGGAGGAACAAAGGCTTTTGGATGGGGATTCTGTTTTCCAGGGAGAACCATTTATTAAGTTTCACTCAGGAAGTCTCTGTTCCCAATAAAGACTTAACAAAGTTAATTAGACTAAACAGTAATTATCATGTCTCTTCATTGTTCAATTATCTTGCTGAACTGGTGGTTCCTGATTAATTTTCTGATTAAAATGTATTCAATTGAAAAGCACTTCCAAGCAGGCGCTGGCAGGTTCCCTCCCACGTGGCAGGAATTCCAGAGGTCAGGAAGGCCAGGAGGGCTGACACCCACCTCAGCCACCTGGCCAGCTCCATGCTGTGCAGCAAAGAGTCCAATCCAACCTGCTCCTCTGGTCTAGGCTCTACCAATCATCGAATCATAGAATCAACCAGGTTGGAAGAGACCTCCAAGAGTTGATCACCTTAAGAGGTCCTTCCCAGCCTTAATGATTCTGTGATTCAAGGCACCTGTCCCACACTCATGCTAGGAAGAGGTGGAGCTGTGGGGGTCCGTGGGGCTGCCAGCCCCCATTTAGAATAGAATCATAGAATCAGCCAGGTTGGAAGAGAGCTCCAAGCTCAGCCAGCCCAACCTAGCACCCAGCCCTGTCCAACCAACCAGACCATGGCACTAAGTGCCCCAGCCAGGCTTGGCTTCAACACCTCCAGCCACAGCCACTCCACCACCTCCCTGGGCAGCCCATTCCAATGCCAATCACTCTCTCTGCCAACAACTTCCTCCTAACATCCAGCCCAGACCTGCCCTGGCACAGCTTGAGGCTGTGTCCCCTTGTTCTGTCCCTGGCTGCCTGGCAGCAGAGCCCAACCCCACCTGGCTACAGCCTCCCTTCAGGTAGTTGCAGACAGCAATGAGCTCTGCCCTGAGCCTCCTCTTCTCCAGGCTAAAATATGATGCTGGTGTGTTCCTCCTTCCCACATCTCCTGCTTATAGGTTCATAGAATGGATTGAGTGGGAAAGGACCTTAAAGATCTTCCAGTTCCAACCCCCATGTCACAGGCAGGGATACTCTACACTAGAGCAGGTTGCCCAAGAGCTTATCCAACCTGGCCCTGAACACCTCTCCAAGGAGGCTACATCCACAACCTCCCTGGGCAACCTGTTCCAGTGTCTCAGCAGCCTCAACATATAGAATTTCTTCCTAATCATAGAATGGTTTAGGTTGGAAGGGACCTCAGAGATCATTCAGTTCCAATCCCCTGCCATGGGCAGGGACACCTCCCACTACAACAGGTCACTCAAGGACTCATCCAACCTGCCCTTGAACACCTCCAGGGAGGGAGCAGCCACAACCTTCCTGGGCAACCTGTGCCAGTGTCTCACCACCCTCACTGCAACGAACTCTTTCCTAACATCTAATTTGAATCTCTCCTCTGCCAGTTCAAACCCATTCTTCCTTCTCCTGTCATTACCAGACCTTGTCAATAGTCCCTCCCCAGCCTTCCTGTAGGTCCCCTTCAGATACTGAAAGGCCACTGCAAGGTCTCCTCAAAGCCTTCTCTTCTCCAGGCTGAAGACCCCCAGCTCCTGCAGCCTGTCTTCAGAGCAGAGCTGCTGCAGCCCTCTGAGCATCTTCATGGCCAACCTAAACCTCCCCTGGTGTAATCTAAAGCCTTGTCCTCTGCTTCCAGTCTAAACCCTTCCAGAGCAGATCACACCAGCAGTGTCCCAGTATCTGTTAAGTACTTGATGTGTGCAGGAGACACCTTCCACTGAGCCACCACAGCTCTCCAGAGGCCCTGCTTTAGCATTCGCTCCGAGCAGCCCAGCAACCACTGGCATTTTGATCAGCCCTTAATGCCATTTGCATATCTTTTATGAGACAAATCAGGAAAGGGGATTAATTTTTCTTTCTTTGCTTTAATATCACCTGAGGCTGAGAGGAAACAAACAAATTCATTGCCTCCTTCCCCAAATCCTTGTGATTAGGTTATCGGAACCCAAGACTTATTATAAATCATTGGAAGGACACAGCTGAGCCCAAATCCCACAGAGGCCTCTTTTTGTTTTCCATGAGGCTGGCAATTCATGATTAAGTCCTGTCTAGCACGAGGCAGGAAGGATAAGAGGCATCTTGGAAGCTCCACTGTGACTTGTAACAATGGTAATGAGTGATAGAAGGAGAGGAAATGGCTTCAAGTTGCATCAGGGGAGGTTTAGGTTGGAGATGAGGAAAAATTTCTGTGCTGCAAGAAGTGGTCAGGGTTTGGAACAGGCTGCCCATGGGGGTGGTGGAGTCACCATCCCTGGAGGTGTTCAAGCCAAACCTGGATGGGGCACTTAGTGTCATGGTCTGGTTGATTGGCTAGGGCTGGGTGCTAGGTTGGACTGGATGAGCTTGGAGGTCTCTTCCAACACGGCTGATTTTATGATTCCCTACTCCACAAGATCCACCTTAAACCAGGAGGATGCTCAGAGGGCTGCAGCAGCTCTGCTGTGAGCACAGACTGAAAGAGTTGGGGCTGTTGAGTCTGGAGAGGAGGAGGATCCCAGGTGACCTTCTTGTGGCCTGCCAGCATCTGAAGGGGGCTACAAAAAAGCTGGGGAGGGACTTTTTAGGCTGTCAGGGAGTGGCAGGAATGGGGGGAATGGAGCAAAGCTGGAGATGGGTAAGTTCAGATTAGAGGTGAAGATGAAGTTGTTCAGCATGAGAGTGGTGAGAGGCTGGAAGGGGTTGCCCAGGGAGGTGGTTGAGGCCCCACGCCTGGAGGTGTTTGAGGCCAGGCTGAATGAGGCTGTGTGCAGCCTGCTCTAGGGTAGGGTGTCCCTGGGCATGGCAGGGGGGTTGGAACTGGCTGCTCCTTGTGCTCCCTTCCAACCCTGACTGATTCTATGATTCTATGATTCATATCTGAAGCACCACATCCAAACCACCCTTAAACACATCCAGGCTGGGTGACTCCACCACCTCCCTGGGCAGCCTGGAAGTTGAATGCAGTACTTGAGTTGTGGCCTCACAAGTGCATGGAATGAGAGCTGTGCTCCTGCAGGTTTTCTGCTGCATGCTGCCTTGCTCCTGGTCTATTTTCAGTCACGCCGATAAAAAGAGACTGAAGCTGTGACTCTGATAAGGAGTTAACTTTGTTTATGATGTACTAAGCTCCTGAGAGGAGCTGCAGCTCAGCTAAGAACAAACATCTAAGAGCTAAACACACACCTCCAGACAAAGCACAGACAGAAAAAGCATCCCAAACAGCTTCATCAAAACCAGGTTCTGCTGAACTGCCTACAAACATCTGGCATTGGCCGAGGCTGAGGGAGCTGGGATTGGTTAGCCTGGAGAAGAGGAGGCTCAGGGCAGACCTTATTGCTGTCTGCAGCTACCTGAAGGGTGGTTGTGGCCAGGAGGAGGTTGCTCTCTTCTCTCAGGTGGCCAGCACCAGAACAAGAGGACACAGCCTCAGGCTGTGCCAGGGGAGATTTAGGCTGGAGGTGAGGAGAAAGTTCTTCACTGAGGGAGTCATTGGACACTGGAATGGGCTGCCCGGGGAGGTGGTGGAGTCGCCGTCCCTGGAGCTGTTCAAGGCAGGATTGGACGTGGCACTTGGTGCCATGGTCTGGCCTTGAGCTCTGTGCTAAAGGGTTGGACTTGATGATCTGTGAGGTCTCTTCCAACCTTGCTGATACTGTGACACTGTGATACTGTGAAGTTTAAGGACCCCAAGAAGTTTTGCTTTGCCTTCTCCCCCCACCCCACCCCAAATAATCCTATAATTATAAGTAATGAATCAAAGTGCTCCTTGGCTTCCTAAGCTATGATTTGGCAAACAGCTCCAATGATAGAGTCCAAACCTAATGACTGCATTGTAACACAGCCCTTGTGCTCAGGAGCTCACGGTAGCATTTATCCTGCATCGGGCTGAAAGGAGATGTCTGCAGGGAGTTAGCTGTGAAATGTTTGATTTCAAAAGCCTGCAGGCAAGTTGATTCATGTCTATTTAATTTTTTTCCAGGCACTTTCACTAGAATGCTGTATATAAATCAAACACAAGGCTAGCAGCAGAGAAGGACCAAGGTGGGGAAGTTCTGTGTGGTTTTCATTAGGCTACGTGTAACAGATCAGGCAGGAGGAGTGGAGAGAAAAGAGAGGATTTTTCTCCCCCCCCTCCCCTACTCCAGGTCAGGCAGTATTTTTGTGCAGGAAAACAAAACAAAGCAAAACATTTAGTGTGAAAAGTTTGATTTCCAAAAGCTGCATTTTGCCATTGTGCTGCTAGTGATAATTAATTTAAAGCTGGAAGAAATCATTTGCTGGAGCACAGCAAACAAAGCAGCCTGGCATGGAAGTTAATTAGACTGTATCAGCTTAGCCTTCCTCATCTCCTACTTACTCTCCAGCTTCCTGGGCTCTGTCAAGCAGAGTTCACTCTGTGACAACCACACTTTAAAAGAGAGAAGCAAGAAAGCAGCATTCTGCTGATGGCTACAGGGTCATGGAATCACAGAATGGGTTGGGTTGGAAGGGACCTCGAAGATCATCTAGTTTTGACCCCCTTGCCAGAGGCAAAAATGCCTCTCCACTAGCCCAGGTTCCTCAAGGGCTCATCCAACCTGGCCTTGAACACCTCCAGGGGGGTTGTGGAGCACAGAAGCACCCAATGTGATCTTTGATCACATTGGGTGCTTCTGTGCTCCACAACCCCTCTGGGCAACCTGTGCCAGTGTTTCACCACCCTCAACCTGTGCCAGTGTCTCCCCACCCTCAACCTGTGCCAGTGTCTCACCACCCTCAACCTGTGCCAGTGTCTCACCACCCTCACTGTAAAGAATTTCTTCTTAATCTCCAGTCTAAATCTCTCCTCCTCAAGCTTCACTCAATTCCCTCTCATCCAATCACTGCAAGCCTTTGTCTAAAGTCCTTTCCCAGTTTTCATGTTGATCTTTTGTAAGTCCTGGAAGGCTGCTTTAAGGTCACTCCACCAGAGCCTTCTTTTCCCCAGTTGTTCAGATCCCTGTTCAGAAAACCCATCCACCCATGGCCACCTTCTCTGTCTGCACAGGGTCAGGCTGAGAGTGATGCACTCCACAGAATCATAGAATCAAGCAGGTTGGAAGAGAGCTCCAAGCTCAGCCAGCACAACCTAGCACCCAGCCCTGCCCAACCAACCAGACCATGGCACTAAGTGCCCCAGCCAGGCTTGGCTTCAACACTTCCAGCCACAGCCACTCCACCACCTCCCTGGGCAGCCCATTCCAATGCCAATCACTCTCTCTACCAGGAACTTCCTAACAACATCCAGCCTCAACCTGCCCTGGCACAGCTTGAGGCTGTGTCCCCTTGTTCTATTGCTGCTTGCCTGGCAGCAGAGCCCAACCCCACCTGGCTACAGCCTCCCTTCAGGTAGTTGCAGACAGCAATGAGCTCTGCCCTGAGCCTCCTCTGCTGCAGGCTGCACACCCCCAGCTCCCTCAGCCTCTCCCTCAGCACAGCCATGGAGCAGACAGGACAGCAAATGGGAAGACACCAAATGGTTATTCTAATCATGGCCCTTCTGCTAGAGGACAGGACTGCCAGCAGAAAGCCCCAGCCAGACTACTTTTTCTCTTTGTGGCCATGGGACTTGCAGCTGGAGACTCTGTAGCAGGACTGAATCTTCACTGGTTTCCATACAGAGGAAGGATGGTCTAGAAACTGGAGAGCTCTAGAAAGTGCCAGAGTGCTGCTCCACCTGAAGTTCCTCACTGAAGACAGCTGTGACATTCATGTTCCTTTCTCCCCACGACTCTGAAAAGTGGAAAACCAGCTATGCCTACCAATCCAAGGATAAACACAGCAGCTATCAGCTCCTGAGATCAGGGAGTCCAGAAATACCTTAGATAGGCATCTCCTTCCCTCTCCAAAGCCCTGGGAAACACAAAACTTGTCTGCTTTGAAAAACGTAGCAACACACCAACCAGCATTCAACAATTAAATCATGCCCTTGAACTGAGAAGCTGTGCTGGTGCTCACAGCAAGTCTGTGCCAGAGCAGGCTGCAATAACTCCTTTGTATTTCCACCTAAGTGTTGCAGCAACTGCTGACATCAGAGCCCAAATGTGTCAGGCGCTGCTGGAGCAGATGGGTGGGGAAATCTCTGTCCCACAGTCTAGAGCCTCCCCAGGCAAGACAGAACAAGTGTAGAGCAACACTGATACCCATGAAGCAGAAGTGGTGGGTCACAGCTTAGGTCATTGCTGCAGCTCACACCCAGGGCTTCCCCAGTGACTCATCTCAGACCTGCACTGGGAACTTTGGATTCTGGAGCAGCCAACACTAGCAGCTGCTCAGCAGAGAGGTTCATAGAATGGCTTGGGGTGGAAGGGACATTAAACATCATCTAGTCTCAACTCCTTGTCCTGGGCAGGGACACTTCCCACCAGCCCAGGCTGCTCAAGGCATCATCCAGCCTGGCCTTGAGCACCTCCAGGGAGGAGACATCCACAACCTCCCTGTACAACCTGTGCCAGTGCCTCCCCACCCTCACTGTCAAGAATTGCTTTCTAATTTCCAGTCTCAATCTCCCCTCTTCCCTGTCATCCTATTCCTCCAAGCCCTTGTAAAAAGTCTCTCCCCAGCTTTCTTTTAGCCCCTCTAAGGCACTGGAAAGATGCTCTAAGGTCACCCTGGAGCCTTCTCTTCTCCAGTCTGAACAACCTCAAACCCCTCAGCCTGTCTCCATAGGTGATGTTCTCCAGCCCTCTGATCACCTTCCTCTGGTCCCACTCCTAGAGTTCCATGTCCTTTTTGTGCTGGGTGTTCCAGAGCTGGACACAGTGCTTCAGGTGAGGTCTCAGAAGAGCAGAGTAAAGAGGCAGAAACACCTCCCTGGCCCTGCTGGTCACACTGCTTTTGACACAGCCCAAAGTGCACCCACTCAGAGCCATCTCTTCAGGGACAGGGACTCATTAGCTGCCATTAAAGCCACAATATCCCCAATCCCACGAGGTTCTGTGGTGGTGAAGCTGGAAATGAATTTTTCTCCTCCTTTTCCCCACCTCAATCACTCTCAACTACAGGGCATGAATAATACAAGAAGGTGTTGCCTGGTGATTGCTGTTGTGTTTTCCTTTACAAACGCAACCAGGGAAGGAAGCAGACTAGAAACTGCCTGAAAGAATGGGTGGTTTAAAGAAGGCTACTCAGGGGTTGAGGTTCTGCAGATGTAAAATGGCTCAGAGGCTGATCACAGCCTTGTGAAGGGCCTGTGAGGGGCTGTGTCCCACTCTTCCCAAGCCCATGTGCCCATCTGCCCCACGTACTGCTGCGCTGGAAGGGGAAACAGAGGGTTTGGCAGAGGCTGGTGTAACTAACACTGCTGTGCAAGGTGCTTCAGCAGCTTTTACAGCAAAAACAAACAGGGCTGTAAAAAAGGAAGAGGCTCTCAATAAAACCCATGCCATTTGGAGCTGAGGATGTGCAGTGGTTTTTTCTCCTACTCTGAGCAAAACAACCTTGTGCCCCCTGAACGCTTCTAGCTGGCGGTGCTGAGTGGAGTCAAGGTTGCCTTCTAGGGTAGGATTGCTCCCATCAGAAGAAGCTCCCCCAGCTTTTACTTCTCTGCATCACCGTGGATACAGGTAGGCATTATTAGAAGAAGCCTAAAGCAGCTTCCAAGCCCTCTTTGAAAGCCTCTCTGAGCCCTCTCCTGTGGATGCAAGCAGGTCCAGAAAGAGCCCATGGAAATATTCCAAGTCATGCTCCATTCAGGACCCACTGCAGCGTGGGCTGCTGGAGTGATCACCACTCAGATGCTCTTCTTGGGCCAATTATGTGCTGCTCTGAAAGCAGCAGCTCCAGCACAGCTCCTTCAGCCTTACAGCAAAGGCAATGAGCAAGAAATTGGGCTTGGGTTCTGTTCCTTGTGCTTTCTGAAGTGAGTCATGCTGAGAACCGTCTCGAGTGAGAGGGTCTCAGTTTCTGACCTGTGTTTGGGCTCTACCCTGACACTTGCCTAATTGCCTACTTAGATTGCAAACTGCACTTTGGGAGGCTTCCTCTCCCTTTGCACAAGGCAAAGAGCAGTCTCAGCTGTAGCCTTTAGATAATGCAGCAGCACAGAAGAGTAGCAGAGCTAAATACTCTCAGGAGGTGTTTGCTCCTCCAGTCTAACGATGCTGCTTTGGGCAAACATGAAGTACTTAGCAGATACTGGGACACTGCTGCTGTGCTCTGCTGAGGAAGGGCTTAGGCTGGAAGCAGAGAACAAGGCTTCAAACTACACCAGGAGAGGTTTAAGTTGGCCATGAAGAGGTTCAGAGGGCTGCAGCAGCTCTGCTATGAGGACAGGCTGCAGGAGTTGGAGGTCGTCAGCCTGGAGAAAAGAAGGCTTCAAGGAGACTTTGCAGTGGCCTTCCAGTATCTGAAGGGGGCTACAGGAAGGCTGGGGAGGGACTATTGACAAGGTCTTGTAATGACAGGGTGAGGAGGAATGGGTTTGAACTGGCAGAGGGGAGATTGAAACTAGATGTTAGGAAAGAGTTCTTTGCAGTGAGGGTGGTGAGACACTGGCACAGGTTGAGAGTGGTGAGACACTGGCACAGGTTGAGAGTGATGAGACACTGGCACAGGTTGAGAGTGGTGAGACCCTGGCACAAGTTGAGAGTGGTGAGACACTGGCACAGGTTGATGGTTGGGCTCAACAATCTCAGAGGCCTTTGCAAATTGAAACAATCCCATGACTCTATGATAAAAGATGTGGACATGGCCCTCTGGGACATGGTTTAGTGGCCATGGTGGTGTTGGGTTGATGACTGGACTGAAAGGTCTTGAAGGCCTTTTCCAAGGGTTATGATTGCTCATCTGTTGGAGGGTAGCAGAGCCCTGCAGAAGGACCTGGCCAGGCTGCATGGGTGGGCAGAGGCCAATGGGATGAGATTGAACAAGGCCAAGGGCAGGGTTCTACACTTGGGCTACAACAACCCCAAGCAGCACTACAGGCTGGGGCCAGAGGTGCTGAGAGAAACCAGGCAGAGAGGGACCTGGGAGAGAGGAGCTGAAGCTGAGGCAGCAGTGCCCAGGTGGGCAGCAGAGCCAATGGCATCCTGGGCTGGCTCAGGAGCAGTGTGAGCAGCAGGACAAGGGAGGTTCTGCTGCCCCTGTGCTCAGCACTGCTCAGGCCACAACTGCAGTGCTGTGTCCAGTTCTGGGCTCCTCAACTCAAGAGAGATGTTGAGGTCCTGGAAGGTGTCTCAAGAAGGGCAGCAAGGCTGGGAGGGGCCTGGAGCACAGCCCTGTGAGGAGAGGCTGAGGGAGCTGGGGGGGTGCAGCCTGCAGCAGAGGAGGCTCAGGGCAGAGCTCATTGCTGTCTGCAGCTGCCTGCAGGGAGGCTGTAGCCAGGTGGGGTTGGGCTCTGCTGCCAGGCAAGCAGCAACAGAAGAAGGGGACACAGCCTCAAGCTGTGCCAGGGCAGGTTGAGGCTGGATGTTAGGAGGAAGTTGTTGGCAGAGAGAGTGATTGGCATTGGAATGGGCTGCCCAAGGAGGTGGTGGAGTGGCTGTGGCTGGAGGTGTTGAAGCCAAGCCTGGCTGGGGCACTTAGTGCCATGGTCTGGTTGCTTGGCTAGGGCTGGGTGCTAGGTTGTGCTGTCTGAGTTGGAGCTCTCTTCCAACCTGCTTGATTCTATGATTCTGTGGTTCTCTGATTCTATGAAAGCAGGACAAGTTCCAACATTCCAGCTCCAGCCTGATCCCAACCAGAGGAGCCATTAAGAGCTGGAATACTTCAAGAGAATGTTCTTGGTGTATTTAACGATGCACCAGGCTCCGGAGTGTGTAAAGAGCAAGGCAATTAATGAGGTATATTTAGCCTGCTAAGCTGAGGTGTGCAGCTCCCACAGCAGCTGAAATACAGCAATTTAAATAACATTCATCTTGAAGATCAGCCTGGCTGTGACTGTAGCTGCTGAGTGCTGTCTGCAGCTCTGCAAGGATGCTGTTTGCTCAACGGGGGGTACTCACTCATCACTCCCTCTCTCCAACTCTCAACTTCCCTGCAAGCATCCAACTCTGGGGCAGGACGAACATAGAGTCAGGTGAGTGAGCTTCTCCCTCAGCAGTCCTACTGCTTACCTCTGAAGCAATGACACCATATTGCATCCAGTTCACATCATACAAAGGACACAGAACTGTTGACCCAGACTTGAAGAGTTTGGACATAGAATCATAGAATCAGTCCAGGCTGGAAGGGACCACAAGGATCAGCCAGTTCCAACCCCCCTGCCATGGGCAGGGACACCTCACACTAGAGCAGGCTGCACACAGCCTCAGCCAGCCTGGCCTTAAACACCTCCACCCATGAGGCTTCCACCACCTCCCTGGGCAACCCCTGCCAGGCTCTCACCACTCTCATGCTGAACAACTTCTTCCTAACATCCAGGCTGACTCTTCCTATTTCCAGCTTTGCTCCATCCCCCCCTGTCCTATCACTACCTGACAGCCTCAAAAGTCCCTCCCCAGCTCTCTTGTAGCCCCCTTCAGATACTGAAAGGTCACAAGGAGATCACCTTGGAGCCTTCCCCTCTACATACTGAACAGCTCCAACTCCCTCAGTCTCTCCTCACAGCAGAGCAGCTCCAGCCCTCTGCTCATCCTCGTGGCCCTTCTCTGGACTCCTTCCAGCACCTCCACATCCCTCTTGCAGTAGTGGCTCCAGCACTGGATGCAGTGCTCCAGGTGGAGTTCTACCAGTGTGGGGCAGAGGGGCAGGATCACTTCCCTCACCCTGCTGCCCACATTGCTCTTGCTGCAGCCCAGGCTCTGGCTGCTCTCTGGGCTGTCAGAGCACACTGACAGCTCAGACTGAGCTTCTTGGCCACCAGCACCCCCAAGTCCCTCTCCTCATGGCTGCTCTCCAGCCAGGCACTGCCCAGCCTATACTGGTGCTTGGGATTGCCTCGACCCAGATGCAGGACCTTGCACTTGGTCTTGAACTTGGTCTTGATGATCTTAAAGATCTTTTCCAACCAAAACAATTCCATGACAGGTTGCAGTACTGCTAGAGAGGGTGCAGAGCCATTTACCTCCTCAGCAACCTGATCAAACCCCTTTCAAATGCTGTTTATAAAAGAGTTATTGTCACTTTTGTTAATTAAATACTATTAGCCTCTCAGAGAAGCACTAAAAAAGCCTCCAGCAGCTGGGACTACAGCAAGCTTTGAACAGATGAAATGTTCCTCCTGCCTTTGAACTCACTCACTGACTATTCCCAGCCTGTGGCCACCCAGTTTGCCCCAAGGTGCCTGGCATTCAAGACTGGAGGATAAAAGCAGCTGGTTTAAACAACAGCAAAAAGAAAGACATGAATACCCTGCACAGAAAGCTGCACTGGAAACTGAATCAAAGGAGGAAATAAAACCCTGAGCTAAGCACAATCCATATGCAGATGATTCATTGAGCTTCCCAGACTTGACATTAAGGCTTTTGGGAATGGTATGGAGATCCTGCCTGTGAGCCAAAGGTTTGGAGAACACAGCCTGTGGGGGGTTGTTCTGATGTCATTTCAGAAGTGTCAGCTCAGGGCAGGACCTTAGGTGTCACTGGGGGCTGAGCTGTCCTCAGGAGAGCCCCCACAGCAAAGGAGGGAACCTACCCTTGATGGAGACTATGGAAGACCTGGAATGGAGAAGGCTCCCAGGTGACCTTATTGTGGCCTTCCAGTATCTGAAGGGAGCCTACAAGAAAGCTGGGGAGGGACCTTGTAGGCTATGATAGGCCTGGGGGCAGTGAACAAAGCTGGAAATGGGTAGAGTCAGACTGGATGTTAGGAAGAAGTTCAGCATGAGGGTGGTGAGAGCCTGGAATGGGCTGCCCAGGGAGGTAGTGGAAGCCTCATGCCTGGAGGTGTTTGAGGCCAGGCTGAATGAGGCTGTGTGCAGCCTGCTCTAGGGTAGGGTGTCCCTGGGCATGGCAGAGGGGTTGGAACTGGCTGCTCCTTGTGGTCCTTCCAACCCTGCCTGATTCTATGAAGTCCCTCCCAAAGCTCTTCTTTTCCTGTTGGCTATTACACAGCTAACTGAGATCTGATGAGCCTGGCACTCAGTGACACCCTCAAACCCACAATCCCCAGCAAGCCAAAGCAAGCCCTGGCCCCACCAACCTCACTGTGCTGATTGCAAGTGGACCTCTTTCTAAGAAACTTCTGGAACCCTCCATTTGTTGCTCTCAGGCTTCAGGGGCAGCTGGTGACTGGGCACTGCAGACCCAGCCAGCTCCAGTGGCAGCTCTCACAGCAAGCCAACACTCACAAATGCTTCCCCTCCTCAGGAAATATTTTTCCCCAGCTCTCCCCTGCACTAACAAACACTCATTTTTCTGGTGATAAAATCAGTCCTGCAGCACTGTCCACAACAGCTCACTGCTGACCTCAGCCCTCTGCTCCCCAAGACCTAACAAAAACTATTAGAGGTCCTCAGAAGTAGTCACCAAACATCTGTTTCCTTTATGGCAGCTGCCACCTGCAGAACACAGCCAAAGCTCTCCTGACCTGCAGCCTGTCTGTGCACACCACAGCATTTCCAGCAGCAGCCATGAGGACACTTCCAAGCTGCTGGATGGATTTGCAAACACCACAGTGGGGTCAACACCTAAAGATGATCCAAGTGCACTTGTGGCCAGGAGGGCCAATGCCATTCTGGGGTGGATTAGAGGGGGTATGGGTGGCAGGTCGAGAGAGGTTCTCCTGCTCCTCTACTCTGCCCTGCTGAGGCCACATCTGGAGTATTGTGTCCAGTTCTGGGCCCCCCAGTTCAAGAGGGACACAGAGCTGCTGGAGAGAGTCCAGCACAGAGCCACAGAGATGCTGAAGGGAATGAAACAGCTCTGTTAGGAGCAGAGCCTGAGGGAGCTGGGGCTGTGCTGCTGGGAGAGGAGGAGGCTGAGAGGTGACCTCAGCAATGGTTATCAATGTGTGCAGGTGAGTGGCAGGAGGCTGCAGCCAGGCTCTGCTGGGGGATGCCAGTGCCAGCCCAAGGGGCAATGGTGGAAGCTGAGGCAGAGGAAGTTTCATGTAAATACAAGGAGGAATTTTTCTCCATGAGGGTGCCAGAGCCCTGGCACAGGCTGCCCAGGGGGGCTGTGGAGTCTCCCTCTCTGGAGATATTCAAACCCCACCTGGCTGTGTTCCTGTGTGATCTGCTCTGGGTGCTCCTGCTCTGGCAGGGGTTGGACTTGCTGAGCTTTGGAGGTCCCTTCCAGCCCCTGACACTCTGTGATGCTGTGAAGTTGTGGTGTGGGGATGGTTGCCCCTGTGGCCCTCAGGCAAGCAGGGAGAAGGTCTGGGAAGAGCATGGGAGTGCACCAGCCTCTGCACTGCAGCTTTCCTCCACTGCTGGGGCAAAGGACCAGGATGCTGCTGGGACACAGCGCCCTGGGGTTAGCACCATGAAGGATGGATGGCAGTGGGCAGCCCTCCTCAGCTTTGCCAGCAGTGTGGCAACTCACAAGACAGCTCAATCTAGTTCTGCCTCACTCCTCTTCTCCCTTAAACCCTTATTGCTGGGACTGTGCACGGCAGCAGGACGCAGCCACTCCCAGCAAGCACAATTCCTGCCTGCAGGTATCTAGTTGGAGGGTTTAGTCACCCCTGGCAGGGCTGTAGTCAGCAGAGAGACAGACAGAGAATGACTCGGGGCTGAATCACAACCCGGAGGTCTTCATGAACTGACTCAGGGAACAGTCAGCTCGGCTACCCCCAGGGCATCATCTCTGTTAAGTGCTGAGAGGAGCGGGGATGAACCCAGACCTTCAGCCACAGCAGGGACCTGCTTGGCCTCCCAGCCTCAGCTGAGTGCTGCAGCCACCAGCTCTGCTGCTGTTGGGCACTTCTTGATGCCCTTCCATCTGAGATGACTTGTTCAAACTGCTAGAGAGGGTCCAGAGGAGGCCACGAAGATGATCAGAGGACTGGAACATCTGCCCTGTGGGGCTGGAAGAGGGTTGAGTCTGTTCAGCCTGGAGAAGAGAAGGCTCTGGGGAGAGCTTAGAGCAGCCTTAGAAGGGAGCTGCAAGAAAGCTGGGGAGGGATTTTTTACAAGGGCTTGTAGTGCTGGGATGGGAGGGAATGGATTGAAGCTGAAAGAGGGCAAAGTGAGGCTGGACATTAGGAAGGGATTCTATAGGGTGGGGGTGGAGAAACACTGAAACTGATTGCTCAGGAAAGTAGTGGATGTTGCCTCCCTGGAGGTGTTCAAGGCCAGACTGGATGGAGCCTTGAGCAACCTGGGCTGGTGGTAGATGTCTCTACCTGTGACAGGGAGATTGGAACTAGATGACCTTCAAGATCCCTTCCAACCCAAAGCATTGCTGTGAATCTCTGGTGCAGCAACAAGAGGAGAGGCAGCGATGGCACAGCCAGGAGAGACCATCTGGATCATAGGAACAAAAGCTTTAGAAAGAGCTAAGAAAAAGAAACCCAACAACAAAACCAAGAGGAGATATATCCCCCATTCTGAAGGAAAACAAAGCCACTCTGGATCAAACCCACCAAGCAGCCAAACCCTTTCCTCCCGGTGCTCTGACAGACGATTAACTGCCTCCCAGTGCAGCTGAGTGAGCCTCCATATGTGAGTGTTGGCTAAACAATCTCCTCTCTTTCTTTCTTGTGGTGGCAATGTTGCAAACTGCAAATTGTCAACTCTGTCTGAAGCTGAAAACTGACACATTTTGCTGCCTGCTCCTGGTGGAAGAGAGCAGAGAAGTCTGTGAGGTTAGCGAGGGGGAGCAGGTCTGGCAGTGGGTTGGCTCTGGAGGAACTGGAGATAAGCCTTCAGAGAGCTCAGGCTTTGATGGAGGTGAGAACCCACATGGCTGAAGGGGCCTTTGACAGGATGTTGTTATGGGAAGACTCATGAGATGTGGTCACTTCCCTCCTGCCCGTTCAGCAGGAGGCACTAACAAAGGCTTTGCACCCTCACGGTCGAGGGGGAGATGGCAGAAGAGGGGAAGAGGCTGCATGGAGCAGGGTGAGGGAAGTGATCTCCCCTCTGCTCTGCACTGCTGAGACCTCACCTGGAGCACTGCATCCAGGTCTGGAGCTCCTGGTACAAGAGGGATGTGGAGGTGCTGGAAGGAGTCCAGAGAAGGGCCAGGAGGATGCTCAGAGGGCTGGAGCTGCTCTGCTGAGAGGAGAGACTGAGGGAGTTGGGGCAGTTCAGTCTGCAGAGGAGAAGGCTTCAAGGTGACCTTGTTGTGGCCTTTCAGGATCTGAAGGGGGCTACAAGAAAGCTGGGGAGAGACTTTTGAGGCTGTCAGGAAGTGACAGGACTGGGGGGGGGATGGAACAAAGCTGGAAATGGGGAGAGTCAGAGTGGATGTTAGGAGGAAGTTGTTCAGCATGAGGGTGGTGAGAGGCTGGAATGGGTTGCCCAGGGAGGTGGTGGAAGCCTCATCCCTGGAGGTGTTTAAGGCCAGGCTGGCTGAGGCTGTGTGCAGCCTGCTCTAGTGTGAGGTGTCCCTGGGCATGGCAGGGGGTGTGGAACTGGCTGCTCCTTGTGGTCCCTTCCAGCCCTGACTGATTCTATGACTCTTTAAACAAGCCAGTGGAGAATTATTCTCACCAGACACCAAGTTCACCCATCCTGGTCTCACCATCACCTTCCAACCTAGTTTCCACGCTGTGCTAAGCAGCCCTTCCTTCTGCAAAGCTGTTTCCCATCCCACAGGAACTTCCAAGATTCAGGAAAACCAAATGTTTTCTTTGGTCTTGCTGGTTGTTTTTTTCCTGACAGGGTCATGAAGAGGATGACAGAAGGCAGAGTTGAGATTGCAGTGCAACTGGCAGTGTTCAAAGGATGATTTAGGAGGAGAAGTGGATGGTCTTCAGGTCATGGAAGAGGACTCATGGCTAATGGTGAATCTGAGCCCTTACATTGTCAGTGCTTCCAGCCAGGTCAGTCAGTGCTGAGTTCCAGCTCAGTGTTGGCACAGTCACAGAACCACAGAATTAACCAGGTTGGAAAAGACCTCTAGGATTGAGTCCAACCTATCCCCCAAGCCTCCTAATTAACTAACCCATGGCACTAAGTGCCTCATGCAGCCTCCTCTTCAACACCTCCAGGGAAGGGGATTCCACCACCTCCCTGGGCAGCCCATTCCAATGCCAATCACTCTCTCTGCCAACAAGTTCCTAACAACATCCAGCCTCAACCTGCCCTGGCACAGCTTCAGGCTGTGTCCCCTTGTTCTGTCCCTGGCTGCCTGGCAGCAGAGCCCAACCCCACCTGGCTACAGCCTCCCTGCAGGCAGCTGCAGACAGCAATGAGCTCTGCCCTGAGCCTCCTCTGCCACAGGCTGCACACCCCCAGCTCCCTCAGCCTCTCCTCACATAGTCCTGCTGGCCACACCTTTCCTAATCCAGGCCAGGATGCCATTGGCCTTCTTGGCCACCTGGGCACACTGCTGGTTCATGTTCAGCTGCTGCCAACCAGCACCCCCAGGTCCCTCTCTGCCTGGCTGCTCTCAGCCACTCTGCCCCAGCCTGTAGCACTGCTTGGGGTTGTTGTGGCCAAAGTGCAGAACCCTGCACTTAGACCTGTTAATACTTTGGCACTGGGCTGTGCCCATCTGTCCAGCCTGCAAAGCTCTCCTGCCCATTAACAGATCCACACTTGCTCCCTACTGGTGTTGTCTGCAAACTCACTGCTGCTGGACTCAATCCCCTCATCCAGATCATCAATGAAGACACTGAACAGGACTGTGCCCAGCACTGCTCCCTGGGGCACACCACTGTGCCTGGCCACCCAGCTCAGCCAGCTCTGAGTTGCAGCTCTGTGTTGGCACACTCCACCTGTCCTGCCTCACGTCTTTGCTGGCACTCTGTGCACAGGCCTCTGGCTCTCCAGCTCTCCAACACACCAGAACCCAGCTCTCCATCCATGACCCAGCAGGAGGCCCAGGCCTCTTGTTCTGCTCAGATAATCCAAGGTGCCTACTTCAGCTCTGTACCTAATGTGACATGTGTCTTCAGGAGATTATTTGAAGTGGTTATTTTTATGCCTAGAACCTTCAAAGGCAGAGTTATTAAGTGTATTTAAAAGGAAGAACTGGTCCAGATAAAGCTGGGATGTAATTAGTTACAAGCTAGTGTACTTTGATGACAAAGCAGCATTCAGCATGTGGACTGGTGAGCAGCAGGCTCTGTAGGGTGTGCTAATTACTGATAGCAGTCACAGCCAGGGGAAGCCTGACACTGCTCTGATAAAGCAGAGCCTTCTGTAACTCAGTGGCTGAGGTTTAACTCTTGCTGTTAAACTCTCAGCCAAAGCCTGGACTTTGGCACCCAAGCTCTTTGCAGCTCACTGTGTGCTTAGAATCATAGAAGCAGGCAGGGTTGGAAGGGAGCACAAGGAGCAGCCAGTCCCAACCCCCCTGCCATGCCCAGGGACACCCTACCCTAGAGCAGGCTGCACACAGCCTCAGCCAGCCTGGCCTCAAACACCTCCAGCCAGGGGGCCTCAACCACCTCCCTGGGCAACCCATTCCAGCCTCTCACCACTCTCCTGCTCAACAACTTCCTCCTCTCCTCCAGCTTCACTCTCCCCACCTCCAGCTTTGCTCCATTCCCCCCACTCCTGACACTCCCTCACAGCCTCAAAAGTCCCTCCCCAGCTTTTTTGGAGCCCCCTTCAGATGCTGGAAGGCCACAAGAAGGTCCCCTGGGAGCCTCCTCTGCTCCAGCCTGCACAGCCCCAACTCTTTCAGGCTGTGCTCCCAGCAGAGCTGCTGCAGCCTCTGAGCATCCTCCTGGCCCTGCTCTGGACACACTCCAGCATCTCCACAGCCCTCTTGTCCCAGGGGCTCCAGAGCTGGATGCAGGACTCCAGGTGGGGTCTCAGCAGAGCACAGCAGATGGGGAGAATCCCCTCCCTGGCCCTGCTGGCCACACTTCTGCTGCTGCAGCCCAGGCTCTGCTTGGCTTTCTGGGCTGCAAGTGCACACTGCTGGCTCCTGTCGAGCTTCTGGTCCAGCAGCACCCCCAAGTCCCTCTCCTCAGGGCTGCTCTCCAGCCTCTCACTGCCCAGCCTGGATTGGTGCTTGGCATCACCTCGACCCAAAAAATGCTCTCTTGAAGGCACAGAGAAAGAGGGCAAGGGGAAAAAAAGCCACCAGAGCTTTTCAAGCAGGTAGAAGGAGGCCAACACACACCTTGGGATCCTGGCTAGGAGCAGCAGCATGGTGGGAAAAGAAGTGCATTTTGTTTTCCCCAGGAGCCTGCTTCTCTATCTTGATGGAGCTTCCTCCTGGCTCAGAGCATTCGCTCAGCTAAGCCCTGCAAAGGCTGGAGATTTGTCACCAGCCTGTGAACTTACATCAGATGTGACTCAGCCTCACTGATGTCAGGAGGAGACTTCCAGAGACTTGAAATGGGTTTGGCTCTAGCCCTAAATAAAACTGTTCCTTGGCCCAGGAGAAGCTGGATAATGAATTGTAGAGAAGTGGGAGAGAGAAAAGAGTTCTGTGAGGCAGAGACAGGCTGCTGGCAGGAGGCACAGGAGGGCTTTAGGGTGAGGAGAGGACTGAAAAGCAAGTAATTGGGGTCAGCTGCAGAAGCAGCTTGATAAAGACTGCAGAAGTGCTGAGCAGCTGAGGGACACCAAAGTATCTGGAGAGGGAGAGAGGATGAGCCCAGAGCAACAAAGCCCAAGGCGGTAACGATGCCAAAGTGTCAGTGCTGCTCCTTGACCTCCCCGAGACATTGCACAGGAGCAACAGCAAAACAAGTGTAAGTGTCTGTCACCATGTCAGCTGCCAGCCTGCTCCTGACAGATGGGCAGCTCACAATAAATGAGCCTTCACCATCCTCTGTGCCTGCTCGACACAACGTCCGTGTCACAGAGCCTCCGCTCCCCCCTGCAGCAGGCTCCGTCCTGCACTGCCCCTGCAGCCCTGAACTGCAGGCAGGGCAACACGAGCCAGAGCTGCCAGAAGGAGATGTGAGGTGACCTGGAGAGGGAAGAGCAGGAGCACAACGTCCTGCAGCCCTTTCACTTGGAGAAAGACCGTGCAAAGCTCAGACAACAACGGCAAACAGATCCACCACCCTCCTGAGCAGCGCAGAGCTTGGGGTCGGGAGGGCGACTACGGCAGGCAGCCAAAGAAACACTTTAATGAGCTGAGAAACAAAAAAAAGCCCCCAAACTCCACTAAAACAGAACCAAAATGAAGCCACTGCTGTCAGGATTGATGTGATTGCAGTGAGTTCCCAGGCAGGGCAAAAGGCAGCCCCAAGCTGAGACCTCTGCTCTGCAGGCAGGGTGAGCAGACACCATCGCGTTGCGATTCCGATGCTGGGAAGACTTCTCCCATTTCTCTAGGTGCTAAGATTTCATTGCACTTTTGCTGCTTTGGAGTTTGTTTGGTCCCTCAGGGAAGAGCTGAGGGTCTAAGGCACAGCTTATTACTTGGTTTTATGTCTTCACAGTGTGACTTCTTCCTGCCTTAACTTGCTTTCACAGTATCACAGCATCACAGCATCACCAAGGTTGGAAGAGACCTCACAGCTCATCAAGTCCAACCCTTTAGCACAGAGCTCAAGGCCAGACCATGGCACCAAGTGCCACGTCCAGTCCTGCCTTGAACAGCTCCAGGGACGGCGACTCCACCACCTCCCCGGGCAGCCCATTCCAGTGTCCAATGACTCCCTCAGGGAAGAACTTTCTCCTCACCTCCAGCCTAAATCTCCCCTGGTGCAGCCTGAGGCTGTGTCCTCTTGTTCTGGCGCTGGCCACCTGAGAGAAGAGAGCAACCTCCTCCTGGCCACAACCTCCCCTCAGGTAGTTGCAGACAGCAATAAGGTCTGCCCTGAGCCTCCTCTTCTCCAGGCTAACCAATCCCAGCTCCCTCAGCCTCTCCTCGTAGGGCTGTGCTCAAGGCCTCTCCCCAGCCTCGTTGCCCTTCTCTGGACCCACTCAAGCATCTCAATGTCCCTCCTAAACTGGGGGGCCCAGAACTGAACACAGCACTCAAGGTGTGGTCTACCCAGTGCAGAGTACAGGGGCAGAATGACCTCCCTGCTCCTGCTGGCCACACCATTCCTTTCACTTAAGCCCAGCTTCCCACCCCAGCAAGTAGTGCTGGGGCAGACAGCAGACAGCTCTGCAGACACTGGCACACAAGCCTCATACTAAGACACTGAAGCATTTGGGTGCTCAGAGCCTCATTCAGCCTGGCATTCAACCTGTGCACTACCCACAACCTCTCTGGGCAGCCTGTCCCAAAGTCTCACCACCCTCACACTGAAAAACTTCTTCCTAAGGTCTGCTCTAACCCTACTGTGATGGTCTGGGTGTTATCTGCCCCCCCTACTCTTATGAAACCACCCAGCCTAGACTCAGCAGAGCTGGAAGTTAAGGACTGCTGAAGCTTTATAATCACAGCTTAGCACAAGATGCAAGCAGATAGTTGCAATATCTACAGCTACAGACAGAAACAGAGGAGTTAAAAGTGATACAGAACCACAGCAGCCCTCCCAGACACCAGAGTGCCCAGGAGGGGCTCCAACTACCCTTCCACCTTCTTTCCACCCCTCTACCTTATCCACCAGTCACAGGCTCAGAGGAACAGGCAGGCTGGCAAAGCCCCTCAGGATCACCAAGTCCAACCTAGAGCCCTGCTCTACAAGATTCACCTGAAACCATAGCCCCAAGCACCACATCCACACCAGCCTTAAACACACCCAGGCTGGGTGACTCCAGCACCTCCCTGGGCAGCTCATTCCAGTCCCTGACCACTCTCTGCATGAGAAACTTTTTCCCCATGTCCAATCTAAACCTCCCCAGCCCCAGCTTGAGGCCATTCCCCCTTCTGGCTCCAGTTCCCTGTGAGCAGAGCCCAGCAGCAGCCTCTCCACAAGGTCCCTTCAGGCAGCTGTAGACAGCAATGAGCTCTGCCCTCAGCCTCCTCTTCCTCACACTACCCATCCCCAGCTCCCTCAGTCTCTCCTCATCAGATTTATTCTTCAGGCCCTTCCTCAGCTTTGTTGCCCTCCTCTGGACCCACTCCAGCACCTCCATCTCTCATCTAGGGACCACTGCTGCACAATGTCCCTTCAGGTAGTTGCAGTCAGCAATGAGGTCTCCTCTCAGCCTCCTCCTCCTCAAACTAAACACCCCCCTTATAAAAAGTCCCTCTCCAACCCCCTCGTGGGTTCAAGGCCCTTTCCCAGCCTTCCAGCCTTTGTTCCTAAAGATTTTTCCTTGTTGCCACCTCTGATGAACACACAATTAACTCAGTGACCTAAAGCTGTGACAACAGATCCCCGAAGTGGGACCCTGGCAGCTGCAGGCAGAGCAGGAGCTGCTATTTTCTCCTCCCACACTACCAACGTGGCACCAGAACAAGCATCTCAGCAGTGCTGGGGAGGAGAGGAAAATGGAAACCATTTCCATATTTATTGACAAATTCAATTTACATCCTGAAGTTCCACTTTGGGGAGAATCTCTTTCCCCTCTAAAGGTATCACTCTGGAGCAGTCAGCCCAGCAAGAACCATTTCTGTGCCTGCAGACACTTTTTACTCTGGGTACAGCAGATTTATCTCTAACACTTTGGAAAGAAAATGGTATTAAAATTCACCATTTAGGAGAGAGCTGTAAATTAACTGCTACTGAGCAGGCAGGGGGGGGACAGGCAAAATTTGGGGGCATGTGAGTGGCTCTTCTCTGAGAGCCTGTCCAGCTGAGCTCAGTGTTCTCACTTGGGGTATGACAAGCATTTGACTCACTCAATTCTCCTTGTGTTGAAGTGAGTGAGAAAAATAAAAGAGAGAAGAATGTTCTAGCAGCTTTCACCTGACAGTGTTAAAGCACTTGACAAATAATTCCAAGACAAAAACCCCTTTGTGAGAGGGAGGAGGAGAACTGCTTCCATCTCACCACTGCACAAGAGCTGGAGGCCATCAGCAAGATGGAAGATCCTGCAGGAACAAACTCTTAGAAAGCAATTCTTTACAGTGAGGATGGGGAGACACTGGCACAGGTTGCCCAGAGAGGTTGTGGATGCTCCCTGAGGGTGAGGAGACACTGGCACAGGTTGCTCAGAGGTTGTGAATGCTCCTTGAGGGTGAGGAGACACTGGCACAGGTTGCTCAGAGAGGTTGTGAATGCTCCCTGAGGGTGGGGGGACACTGGCACAGGTTGCCCAGAGAGGTTGTGGATGCTCCCTGAGGGTGAGGAGACACTGGCACAGGTTGCCCAGAGAGGTTGTGGATGCTCCCTGAGGGTGGGGGGACACTGGCACAGGTTGCCCAGAGAGGTTGTGGATGCTCCCTGAGGGTGGGGGGACACTGGCACAGGTTGCCCAGGAGGCTGTAGCCAGGTGGGGTTGGGCTCTGCTCCCAGGCAATCAACAACAGAACAAGGGGACACAGCCTCAAGTTGTGCCAGGGGAGGTTCAAGCTGGATGTTAGGAGGAAGTTGTTGGCAGAGAGAGTGATTGGCATTGGAATGGGCTGCCCAGGGAGGTGGTGGAGTCTCTGTGGCCTGGCTGGGGCACTTAGTGCCATGGTCTGGTTGGTTGGGCAGGGCTGGGGTGGGCTGGCTGAGCTTGGAGGTCTCCTCCAACCTGCCTGATTCTATGAAGAAAACACTCAGAGAAAGCAGCAGCTTGAGGAAATGCAAGCCCAGCAGTCACATAGAAGCAGACACTGTCCCACATGGCTCTGCCATGCCATCACATCCTCACGAAGCAGCCTGGAAGAACAAAGCAGTGCTCTTCTGAACCACTCAGCATGCCCAGGACAACACAGCAGGAGAGCTGCCATCGCCACTAACTCATTTCAAATGACCCATGGCCAGAAACTCTCTCAACACTGCAAGGCAAAACACTCACGAGTGACCTTGTGAACATCCCCCTGCTGGTGTAAGCCTTCCCACACCACCAGAGCTCCAGGAGTGTGAGTTTGTGATCAGGATGTGACAGATTGGGAGGGGGAAGTGGGAGAAGGGGCTGCCAGAGTTCTCTTTCTGCCTTGCTCCCTGTGAAAGCAGCACTCTGAGCCTCTCGATGTGATGCTTGCTTCAGAAAGCCTCTCTTCTCCACCCACTTTTGGTCTCCTGCAGCAAAAAAGATTCTCTCACCCTTGTGTTTACAAAGGAAACATGGGGACAGAACCCTTGGTGGCAAAAAAAAAACCCCAGCCCCAAGCCTGAGACAAAAGCACACAGAGCATCCCTTTTGTTGCTTTTAACTGCCTTGATGTATGCTGCCTTCCTGACTGCAGGGGCTGGGCTGCTGTGGCTTCATTTTTTGTTAATAGTTGGATTGTGATGCCAAGAAGGACACAGAATAAATGAGGTTTGTTGGGCTTTTTTTTCCCCCTCTCTTAATATCAGAGATGGGTCTTCAGCTGCACCAACTGGCACTGCTCCTCTGAAGTCACCTCCAGCCAAATTGCTCTTACTCAGGGTCTGGCCCTGGGACAAAAATATCTTCTCAATTTCCAGCTTACTTCAGGAAGGAGCCTTAAAAATGCTCCTTCCTACCTGTCTGCTGCAGGCCCAGCAACACATCCACAGCTCTGCCTAAGGACCAGCACGCTTCTGGGAGATGAGTGTTGTGCCTCAGGTCACAGCTGGGAAAGCTGGGGCTGGAGATTGTTCTCTATTGCCTTTCTGACATGCAGGAGGACCATGGAGGAGGAGGAGAAGAGTGTTTGTTCTTCAGGTTGTAGGAGTAACTGGGAAAGCTGGGGCTGGAGACTGTTCTCTAGAGCCTTTGTGACATGCAGGAGGACCATGGAGGAGGAGGAGAAGAAGAGTGTTTGTTCTTCAGGTTGTAGGAGTAACTGGAAAGCTGGGGCTGGAGAGGGCACAGCACAGCCAGGCTGTTCTCTAGAGCCTAGGAGACACACAGGACCACCTTGAAGGAGGACATGGATATTGTAGATCAGGTTGTTAGAGTAACTGGGGCTGGAGATTGTTCTCCAGAGCCTTTGTGACATGCAGGAGGACCGCAGAGGAGGAGAAGATGAGTACTGTAGTTGAAGTTGTAAGAGTAACTGGGAAAGCTGGGGCTGGAGAGGGCACAGCACAGCCAGGCTGTTCTCCAGAGCCTTTGTGACATGCAGGAGGACCATGGAGGAGGAGAAGATGAATATTGTAGTTCAGGTTGTAAGAATAACTGGGAAGACTGGGGCTGGAGAGGGCACAGTAAGTCTGCCCTCTCAAATCTTCATCAGGTTGGAAGGGACCTTCAAAGGCCATTCTTCATGTCCAATTTCCCTGCAGTCAACAAGGACCCTTCTAACTAGATCAGGTTGCTCAAGACCCCATCAAGGTTGACCTTGAATGTCTCCTGAAGTGGGGCCTCACCCACATCTCTGGGCAACCTGTTGCAGCATTTTACCACTCTCATTTTGAAGAATGATGAGAAGATGAGGAGCTGAGTGCTGTGCTTCAGGTTGTAACTGAGGCTGGAGAGGGCACAGCCAAGTTGCTCTCTAGAGCACAGCCTTTGGGATGTGCAGGAGGACTATGGAGGATGAGGAGCTGAGTGCTGTGCTTCAGGTTGTAACTGGGGCTGGAGAGGGCACAGCCAAGCTGCTCTCTAGAGCACAGCCTTTAGGATGTGCAGGAGGACTATGGAGGATGAGGAGCTGAGTGCTGTGCTTTAGGTTGTAACTAAGGCTGGAGAGGGCACAGCCAAGCTGCTCTCTAGAGCACAGCCTTTGGGATGTGCAGGACTATGGAGGATGAGGAGCTGAGTGCTGTGCTTTAGGTTGTAACTAAGGCTGGAGAGGGCACAGCCAAGCTGCTCTCTAGAGCACAGCCTTTGGGATGTGCAGGAGGACTATGGAGGATGAGGAGCTGAGTGTTGTGCTTCAGGTTGTAACTGGGGCTGGAGAGGGCACAGCCAAGTTGCTCTCTAGAGCACAGCCTTTGGGATGTGCAGGAGGACTATGGAGGATGAGGAGCTGAGTGCTGTGCTTTAGGTTGTAACTGAGGCTGGAGAGGGCACAGCCAAGCTGCTCTCTAGACCATAGCCCCTTGCACCCTTTGTGATGGGCAGCAGGACCATGGGGGACCATAACTGTGCTTATCTCCAAGCTTTGCATTCTGATGAGGCTGGGGGGACCTTCCCACGAGCTCAATGTGTTATTTCCCTTAACTGAAAGATGCATCACATATATTTTAACAAGAAAACAATCCCCAGGTAACCCCCAAACCTACTATTTGCTTTGTACCAGGGTTCATTTAGCTGTCTCTGTGGTGGCTGGCCAGGCAGCAAATACAGGAGGGAAAAGTTAAACCTACACCAGGAGATTAATGACAGCCTGCAGTGGAACAGATGTGTATGAATAGCAAAGCAGGTCACTGAAAGCTTCCTATAAAAGCACTGACAAGAGGCTTTGCTGCAGCAGCAGAGGTGGAAATGTTGGGAGGTTCCACAGCTGAGGCCATCAGCTCTGTTTGGTGGGTGCTGCTCTGCTCAGGCAGTGAGGTTCAGCAGTGTGATCAGCTCTGAAAGTGGGGGAAGTAATGAAAGACATTGCCTGGGGAGGGGTGAAGAGACTGAGCTATGTGGGTCCCTGGATGCTTCCTGCTTCCCACCAGCTAGGCAGACATAGAGTCCTACAATAGCTTGGGTTGCAAGGGACCTTTAAGATTATCTACTTCCAAACTCCAAACTAGATAGAAGACTGAAGCTGAGGCAGCAGAGTGCCCAGGTGGGCAGCAGAGTCAATGGCATCCTGGGCAGGCTCAGGAGCAGTGTGGGCAGCAGGACAAGGGAGGTTCTTCTGCACCTGTGCTCAACACTGCTCAGGCCACACCTGGAGTGCTGTGTCCAGGTCTGGGCTCCTCAAGTCAAGAGAGATGTTGAGGTGCTGGAAGGTGTCCAGAGAAGTCTGTCTCAAGCTGTGGCAGGGCAGGTCTAGGCTGGATGTTAGGAGGAAGTTGTTGGCAGAGAGAGTGATTGGCATTGGAATGAGCTGCCCAGGGAGGTGGTGGAGTGGCTGTGCCTGGAGGTGTTCAAGAAAAGCCTGGATGAGGCATTCAGTGCCATGGTCTGGTTGATTGGCTAGGGCTGGGTGCTAGGTTGGACTGGATGAGCTTGGAGCTCTCTTCCAACCTGCTTGATTCCATGATTCTATGATTCCTTTGTGCGTGGAAACACTCCCAAGCATCTGCAAAGCCTCCAAGCCCTGCAACAAGCTCTGTGCACAGCCTGAGATTCAAACCTGGGCCTTAGGGCTGGGGTTTGCTGCAGATATGTCTGCATGCACCCAGGCATGTGGATGAGAGCTGCAAACCTTTTGCCCTGAAGGCCTCTGTGTGAATTCATCACCCAGGTTAGATCTCCTTGCAGCAGGCTGCCACCAGCCAGCAGCACCAAGGCTGCTGGGGCAGTCTGCCACACGCACAGGGGACTGAGTTTTTTCTCTCTCCTCTCCAAGCCTTCTGAAACTGTGAATGTTGACAGTCTGGAGCGAGCAAGGGAAGAAAAGAGAGTGAGTAGCTGCTTCATCTCTAAATATGACATCAGAAGCTTTATTTGCAGCCACAGTAATTTCAGCCCCATGTGTCCTGAACGCACACAGAATGCGACAGCATCGCTGCCCTGACTCACAGCCTCAGCAGCTCTGCAGAGACGACAACAGGCAGATGTTGGGAGTCTTTCCCTTCCCTCTGTGCTTAATTCACACATTAAAGGAGCAAATGGAGCAGGATTACATCTCCTTGTGCTGGAAACAAGAAGGAAAACCAGAGACACTTCTCAGTCTGGCAACACAGCTCTCAGAGATGAGCTGTCAGAGTGGGAGATGTGGCAGAACCAGAATGGTTTGGGTTGGAAGGAACCTTCAAGATTATCTAGTTTCAATCCTCCCTGCTGTGGGCAGGGACATCTTAAGGTCTTGTAATGACAGGAGGAGGAGGAATGGGTTAAAGTGGCAGAGGGGAGATTGAAAGGGGATGTTAGGAAGTTGTTTGCAGTGAGGGTGGTGAGAGACTGGCACAGGTTGAGGGTGGTGAGACACTGGCACAGGTTGCTCAGGGAGGTTGGGGAGCACAGAAGCACCCAATGTGATCAAAGATCAAAGATCACATTGGGTGCTTCTGTGCTCCACAACCTCCCTGGAGATGCTCAGGGTCAGGTTGTATCATGCCTTGAGCAACCTGTTCCAGTGGGAGGTGTCTCTGCCTATGGCAGGGGGTCGGAATTGGCTGAGCTTTGAGTCCTACCTAACCCATTCTATGATCCTATGATTCATCACACCTTCAGCCAGAGCAGGACAAGCATTGATGTGCTACACAGGCAACAACAGACCTGGAGATGCCCAATTCACCTCCTCTTGCTCAGCTCCAGCCTGGCTGTCTGCACCTTCAGCCCTAGGACACCACCAGGTGCAGCAAAGTTACACCCAGGTGTACCTCCAAAGGCCCAGGGTGTGTATTCTCAAGCATCATCTGCTGACTTTTCTTCCTCTTAAGAAGGAAATGGTACCTAGAAGATGCCCCTTGCACCAGCCAGGGGACTGTGGGGAGGTGGGAAGATGAGTGCCCACCTGCAGCACAACCCTGCAGCTGTTTCCCTGGGAAACAGAGAGGAGTTTGTTAAAGAAGACATTTTACACAGGCAAGCAGTGCTGCTCATCTGTGTTCCTCAGCGTGGAGATACTCCCAGGTGAAAAGAAAATGTTCATTCTGGATTGGTTTTGTGGTTTTTTGGGGGGGTTGTTTGGGTAGGGGTTTTTTTTTCCTCCCCTTTTCTTTTCCTTAGTTGCTGCTTGGGAAGTAGAAAGATTCTGATGATCTGCAAAAGCAACAAAGAGAGAGGTTGAGTGGTTGGGGTTTTTTTTTATGTGCATGCATGGTTTGGAATTGTGGTTTTTTTTTTTGGGGGGGGGGGGGGTTTGGTTCTCTTTGGGGTTGTTTTTTTTTGCTGTTGTTTTTCATCTTGGCAGAAAACTGTTTGCTGAATCTGACCCAAATTCACAAGCAGCTTTGCCTCCTCCCACTCAGCAACTGCACTTGCTCTGTGAGTAAACTCTTTGTCACACAGCCCTGCTGGTGACACTGCAGCTCCGAGCAGAGTTCAGCCTGCTGCCTCTCGCTAGGCAAAACAAAAGCTTTCGTTGGGGATTAATTCTCTGGGAGCTAGAGAGAGGAGGAAGGAAACATTTTTAGTCACTGCTCGTTAGGCACCAGGAGGTCTGTCTGCAGCCTGGCATGTAGGTTTGCACTTGTTCTCCTTCCCCCAGGATTACTGGCAGTGGCTAAGCCAATGCAGCACACACAAACTACTCTTCTCCCTCTGTCCTTAGTGGATGAGTCAAAAATTCAGAGCACAGAGAGTGCAGCTGAAGAGAAAGTTCAGTTTTCACTTCAGGGCATCTCCTGAATGCTGGCACAGGTGTTTGAGGCCAGGCTGGCTGAGGCTGTGGGCAGCCTGCTCTAGGGTAGGGTGTCCCTGGGCATGGCAGGGGGGTTGGAACTGGCTGCTCCTTGTGGTTCCTTCCAGCCCTGACTGATTCTGTGGTTCTCTGAAGCTCTGCAGAGCAGCAGCCTCCAGTTGGGAGATTTACTGTTAGTCTGCAGAGAAAACTTTGCTGCTCTCAGGATGCTCAAGAACTCACTGAGGTTCAGCCCCAAGGTTGGGAATCATTCAGGCAACAAAGTCATGGGATTGCTTTGGTTGGAAAAGCCCTCAAAGATCATCCAGGCCAACCATCAGCCCAACACCACCATGGCCACCAAACCATGTCCCCAAGTGCCATGGCCACACATTTCTTCAGCACCTGCACAGGGATGGGGACTCCACTACCTCTCTGTGTCAATCCCTGACCACATTTTTAGTGCAGACTTTCCCCTAAAATCCAAGCTAATTGAACTCTTCTCTCTTCAAGCATGCCCATAGTTTATTCACCTTTACATAGGCAGGTCCTGCAGCTTCCTCAACAGATGATTTTTAAGAGCAGGTTAGATGATGAACCATCCAAAATGACCTCTGCTCTCTGGAGCTTCACCACTTTACACCTCTCCTATGAGACAGACTGAAAGAGTTGAGGCTGTGCAGGCTGGAGCAGAGGAGGCTCCCAGGGGACATTCTTGTGGCCTTCCAGCATCTGAAGGGGGCTACAAAAATGCTGGGGAGGGACTTTTGAGGGTGTGAGGGAGTGTCAGGAGTGGGGAAATGAAGCAAAGCTGGAGGTGGGGAGAGTGAGGCTGGAGGTGAGGAGGAAGTTGTTGAGCAGGAGAGTGGTGAGAGGCTGGAATGGGTTGCCCAGGGAGGTGGTTGAGGCCCCATGGCTGGAGGTGTTTGAGGCCAGGCTGGCTGAGGCTGTGTGCAGCCTGCTCTAGGGTAGGGTGTTCCTGGGCATGGCAGGGGGGGTTGGAACTGGCTGCTCCTTGTGCTCCCTTCCAACCCTGGCTGATTCTATGATTCCATGCTTTATTTACCTTTACATAGGCAGGTCCTACAGTTCCCTCAACAGATGATTTTTAAGAGCAGGTTAGATGAGGAACCATCCAAAATGACCTCTGCTCTCTGGAGCTTCACCACTTTACCTTCACTGAGGGTCCAATTTTGAACCTCCATTCTCCACTACTCTGCACAGTGCTCATTATAGCCAGGCAGAGGGACTAGAATAGCATCATTTTCACAGGCTTCAGATGTCAGTGTCCACAGGAGATAGTGCAGAGTAGAAAAATCAGGTCAAGAGCCAGGACTCTGGATAAATAAAGTCACTCCATAGGAGGACACTTCAAAAGAATACCTAGTGTGCTGCCACAGCAGGGACCAAGCCTTCCATACAAGGTACTCCTTCCTCCTTCCCTTTATTCATTAGTAGGAAACACTGCCCAAAGAGAAGCCTTGCCTTTAATCTGAGGTGAAACTGAGATCTTCACAGATCACAGGAGACTTCTCATGCAATAGGGATGAATAAAGTATAGGGGGTGGGAAATAAACCAGGCAGAGCTGGATGGGAGGATGGATTCTATATTGGTATTAAAGTCACACCTTGGTTTTCAGCCAGTCCCACCTGGGAAAGTGCTTCTGGTGAAGTTTGTTAACTGCAAGATGCAGCTGCATTAGCTCCTGTTAGTAAATGTGCCTTTGTGACAGGACCATAGATAGCAATCAGTAACCTCTCTGCTCAGTTCTGCCTTCCCAGACCTCTTTTTCCTAGCAGCTTTTCTTTATTCATTCAAAACCAGGAGCAAAATAGAGTGATATATTTTGCCATTAAAGTAGAGCCAGGCTTCAGGTGATCATAAAAGCTGCTACCCAGTGAGCAGCACATCTCACTACTACACATTTACAACCCTCTCCATGACGTATTCCAAGCCCACTGCTTGAAAGTCAAACCCAGATGACTCTGTCCTAATAAATATTGATCACCTTACAAGCCCTTCTTTTCAAGTCTTTAATTAAACACAATACCCAAGCCTGCCTGCTTCCCTCTAGATGAGGATCAATACTGTAGCATTAATGCAGTCCAGCAGAAAGAAAAGAGCCCAGGCCTCAGCTGCCATAAATTGGCCATGCTGGGCTGTGGCCTTGCTCTCTGCATTGGAGGGGATCTGAAAAGTCCAGGGGAGATGCAGCTCCTGCTGTGGCAGGCACAGAGCAGAGGCACAGTGCCACAGGGCTGTGCTTGCAGATCAGCAGAGGGGTGCAGTAAGATGCAGAGGTGTGTCCAGGCCAACCTCATGGCATTCAACAAAGCCAAGTGGAAGGTCCTGCACCTGGGTGGGTGCATTCCCAAGCACAGCTCCAGGCTGGGTGGGGAATGGCTGAGAGCAGCCCTGAGGAACAGGCCCTGGGGGTCTGGAGTGATGAAAAGCTCAACAGGAGCCTGCAGTGGGAGTGCAGCCCAGACACAAGCCTGTGCTGGGCTGCAACAAGAGCAGTGTGGGCACAGGGCAAGGGAGGGGATTCTGCCCCTTGGCTCTGCTCTCCTCACACCCCACCTGTGTGCAGTTCTGGAGCCCCCAGCACAAGAAGGACATGGAAGTGTTTGAGCCAGTCCAGAGGAGGCCACCAAGATGCTGAGAGGGCTGCAGCAGCTCCGCTGTGAGCACAGGCTGAGAGAGTTGGGAGTCTTCAGCCTGGAGAAGAGAAGGCTTTGAGGAGATCTTGGAGTGGCCTTGCAGGATCTGAAGGAGACCTACAGCAGGGCTGGAGAGGGACTATTGACAAGGTCTGGTAATGACAGGACAAGGGGGAATGGGTTTAAAGTGGCAGAGGGGAGACTGAAAGTGGATCTTAGGAAGAAGTTGTTTGCAGTGAGGGTGGTGAGACACTGGCACAGGTTGCCCAGGGAGATTGTGGATGCTGCCTCTCTGAAGGTGTTCAGGACCAGGTTGGATGAGCTCTTCAGTGACCTGTTCTAGTGGGAGGTCCCTGCCTGTGTTGGGAGGTTTGAACTGGATGATCCTTGAGGTCCCTTCCAACCCTGACTGATTCTATGATCCTATGTTTGATCAGCTCCCAAGGCCAGAGGGAAAGAGGCAGAGAGTGATTTCCCCAAGCCCTCAGCCCCTCTGCTCACCACTCCATCCCCAGCAGCAAGCCTGTGCCCTTGCTTCACCCAGGTTTGTATTTCTCCAGCCTTTGGGTTGAGCTGAAGTCGTCTGAGCGCTTCGGCTGGGCTTGACAGGCTGCCTTACAGGTGTTGAGTTATGCAAGAACTAATCACTGCAGCACTTCTACAACAGACTGAAGAACAATAGGGGAAGAGAAAAAAAAACCCCAAACCCAACCCCAAACCCACAAGCCTGCACATTTCAAAGTTCCTGTGATAGAGAGGTTGAGGGCTGGGGAAAAGAGATTAGATTCCTTTCACCCTTCTGCATTCCAGCTGTGACATTTAAACAGCTCCTGGGGGGGAATAAAGTTGGTGCCTAATCACAGATGTTATTAATAGCAACCTGACAATAACCCAAACTTCACATTGTGCTGTGCTAGCAGTTCCAACTCTGCACTCACTGCTGGCCCAGTTGCTGAATTAATCGGGGATTGAGCAACAACTGAAGCAGGGAAGGAATTATTACATTTGCATTGTTATATAATGAGGGAAGAATCTGAGTTTATTGACAACAGGGGGGTTGATCCCACAGGCCATGCTGCTGTCAAAAGTTCTGCCAACTGTTAGAAGTTCTGGTGAGTGAAAAAAAAAACCAAACCAACTCACCAAACCACCCTAACCAAAAATAGCTCACCTGGGATGCTGAAGAAATCAAAAGGTTCCACAAATTAGCACTTGGCAGTTGGGAAACTTCGGTGTGGAAACAACATCTGAATGCCTGCACTCAAAGAGTGATGGAATGGCTGCAGATGGCACCAAGCTAGGAGCAGCTGTGGAGATGTTGGAGGGTAGAAGAGCCCTGCAGAGGGACCTGGGCAGGCTGCATGGGTGGGCAGAGGCCAATGGGATGAGACTGAACAAGGCCGAGTGAAGGGTTCTGCACTTTGACCACAACAACCCCAAGCAGCACTGCAGGCTGGGGCCAGAGTGGCTGAGAGCAGCCAGGCAGAGAGGGAGCTGGGGGTGCTGGGAGAGAGGAGCTGCAAAGGAGGCAGCAGTGCCCAGGTGGGCAGCAGAGCCAATGGCATCCTGGGCTGGCTCAGGAGCAGTGTGGGCAGCAGGACAAGGGAGGTTCTTCTGCCACTGTGCTCAGCACTGCTCAGGCCACACCTGCAGTGCTGTGTCCAGCTCTGGGCTCCTCCAATGCAGAGAGCTGTTGAGGTGCTGGAAGGTGTTTGGAGAAGGGCAGCAAGGCTGGGGAGGGGCCTGGAGCACAGCCCTGTGAGGAGAGGCTGAGGGAGCTGGGGGGGTGCAGCCTGCAGCAGAGGAGGCTGAGGGCAGAGCTCATTGCTGCCTGCAGCTGCCTGCAGGGAGGCTGTAGCCAGGTGGGGTTGGGCTCTGCTCCCAGGCAGCCAGGGACAGAAGAAGGGAACACAGCCTCAAGCTGTGCCAGGGGAGGTTGAGGCTGGATGTTAGGAGGAAGTTGTTGTCAGAGAGAGTGATTGGCATTGGAATGGGCTGCCCAGGGAGGTGGTGGAGTGGCTGTGGCTGGAGGTGTTTTGTCCAAGCCTGGCTGGGGCACTTAGTGCCATGGTCTGGTTGGTTGGGCAGGGCTGGGTGCTAGGTTGGGCTGGCTGAGCTTGGAGCTCTCTTCCAACCTGCTTGATTCTATGAAGGGACCTCTGGAGGGCATCGACACCAATCCCCCTGCCCAGAGCAGGACCACCTAGAGCAGGTCAGACAGGAATACATCCAGGTGGGCCTTGAATGCCTCCAGAGAAGGAAGAGTCCATCTCGTCTCTGGGCAGCCTGCTCCAGTGCTGGGCACACTCAGAGTAAAGAAGCTCCTCCTCACGGTTAGATGAAGCTTCCCACGTCCCAGTTTGCACCCATTACCTCCTCACTTGTCACTGGGGCCCACTGAGAAGGGCTGGCCCCATCTTCCTGACACCTACTCTCTAGAGATTTGTAAGCATCAGTAAGATCCCCCCCTCAGTCTCCTCTTCCCAGCCCCAGCTCTCTCAGCCCTGCCTTTGTCATTGCTTATTAGGAGATGATTTTCTTTAATTGAAGGATCCTGCATTGCTTCAGAGAGCTAAGTTTTGGCAAGGGCACGAGGAAGTTCAAGCAGGGCTGGCGCTCAGCTTCAATGACAAACAGAGCTGCTGTCATAAAAGGAGTCATTCCTCCCTCCCCTGCAATCCACACACCTCTATCCCCTCCAAGGCTCTCTGAATTACAGAGCAATTATCCTCATTGTTCCCATCCCTTCAGAATCAGCACAAAGATTTACAACTGTCAGGGTCAGAGCAGAAGAAAGCTTGACTGAAAGAGATGAAAAGAGTCATTTAGAGCTGAGCTTGAGAATCTGCATCTCTCAATCTTTCTATGCTGTTGTTGTCTTGTCACTTAATACCTCCAGCCACAAATGCCATTTTCCCATTTTCCTTGCAGGGGTTTGAGTCCATCATCAGTAAGTCTGCAGATGACACCAAGCTAGGAGCAGGTATTGATCTGCTGGAAGGTAGAAGAGCCCTGCAGAGGGACCTTGACAGGCTGAATGAGTGGGCAGAGGCCAAGGGGGTGAGACTGAACAAGGCCAAGTGCAGGGTTCTACACTTTGGCCACAACACCCCCAAGCAGCACTACAGGCTGGGGCCAGGGTGGCTGAGAGCAGGCAGGCAGAGAGGGAGCTGGGGGTGCTGGGAGAGAGGAGCTGCAGAGGAGGCAGCAGTGCCCAGGTGGGCAGCAGAGCCAATGGCATCCTGGGCTGGCTCAGGAGCAGTGTGGGCAGCAGGACAAGGGAGGTTCTTGTGCCCCTGTGCTCAGCACTGCTCAGGCCACCCCTGCAGTGCTGTGTCCAGGTCTGGGCTCCTCCAATGCAGAGAGATGTTGAGGTGCTGGAAGGTGTTTGGAGAAGGGCAGCAAGGCTGGGGAGGGGCCTGGAGCACAGCCCTGTGAGGAGAGGCTGAGGGAGCTGGGGGGGGTGCAGCCTGCAGCAGAGGAGGCTCAGGGCAGAGCTCATTGCTGCCTGCAGATACCTGCAGGGAGGCTGTAGCCAGGTGGGGTTGGTCTCTGCTACCAGGCAGCCAGGGACAGAAGAAGGGGACACAGCCTCAAGCTGTGCCAAGGCAGGTTGAGGCTGGATGTGAGGAGGAAGTTGTTGTCAGAGAGAGTGATTGGCATTGGAATGGGCTGCCCAGGGAGGTGGTGGAGTGGCTGTGCCTGGAGGTGTTGAAGCCAAGCCTGGCTGGGGCACTTAGTGCCATGGTCTGGTTGGTTGGGCAGGGCTGGGTGCTAGGTTGGGCTGGCTGAGCTTGGAGCTCTCTTCCAACCTGCTTGATTCTATGACCCTTGTCAACAGGGTTACTTCTAAGCTCACTTCACTATTATCAACCACTTTAGCCAAAAGAGTAAACCCAAAGAGGTCCAAGTGTCGGTTTCCAGCCCACAGTCATCAACACCATCCCCTCTCACTATCACTTCACCAGGCCACAGAGTGCAATCACTTCCATGCCCTTTCTTCTCCATTTCACCTGCTGGCTACAGCAAATCTTAACTAACTTCTTAGGAGCTGCTAACGTCTGCACTGTCACATGCCTGTCCCATCACACTCAGCAGCTAAGCCCAGCGAGAGCACCAGAGGCACAGAAGGTATCTGTCCAAATTACACCAGCATGTGTGGAGGATAACAGATCCCTGCTCCCTGCCAGAGCCTCAGGAAAGGGGAGGTTTTTTTATCCCTCTGGTTGCTTTTAATTTCTTTCTCCTTTCTGAAATGAGAAATGCATGAGGAGAAAGGCAGGGAGTGGCCAGGCTTGGCCACTTTAGAGCAGAGGAAAATGAAGGTCTGAGTCTGTCCTTATTCTCTTTCACCCTTTGAGCCTTCTGCAGCATTTCATGTTTGCAAGGTGCTTTAACTCCTGGGAGGAGGGGAAAAAACAGAGGCACACAAGAGCAGCTGCTGGGATTTGAGGGATCTTGATTTAGAAGGGGCAGATTTGTGGTGCTGAGGGACAGGGTTTGGGCTTGGTAGAGTTAGACAATGGGTAATGGTCTTGTAGGGCTGGTAGTGATGAGAGGGAAGGGCTCTAAGATGGAAGAGAGCAGATTTAGACTGGAGATGAGGAAGAAATTCTTGACAGTGAGGGTGGGGAGATATTGGCACAGGTTGCCCAGGGAGGCTGAGGATGCTCCCTGCCTGGAGGTGCTGAAGGCCAGGTTGGATGATGCCTTGAGCAAAGTGGGCTGGTGGGAAGTGTCCCTGCCCATGGCAGGGGGTCTTGAACTGGATGATCTTGTGATGGTTTGGGTGTTCCCCCCCCCCCACACACACTTTAGAAATACCCAGACTAGACTCAGCCTATGATCCAGTTCTTCTCACCAAAACATTCTACCCTGCTTCAAACCAGCACAATCTTTAAGGTCCCTTCCAACCCATTCTATGACTCTTAAGGGTGCTTTCCACCCTAAGCTATTCCATGATTCTCTGATGTTCTGCAGTACACAGAAGCAGCACTGAAGATGGGTGGGGGATGTTGTCTCTCTGCAAAGCCCCCAGCTCCAGACAGTTTCTGCTTACAGGAAGAAAAAAAACCAAACCAAAAACAACACCCAAAAGATTTTGGAAGAAATATTTTGCTGTTTGTCAGATGGAAACCTAAGCTTGGAAGAATTCAAAGCAGCATTGAGCATCCCTTCGCTCTCAGACGCTCCTCTGATCTGGTCACTTAGCTCAGCAGCAGTATCTAAAGGCATCTCCTGAGCACACAAACACTTCAGCTGCACAATAACCAGCAGCAAGCAGCCTCTGCAGCTCGAAGGAATTCACATTAGAGCTGGATGGAGAACAACTCACTGCATTTAGCAGAGAAAATGTTTTTACTTCTGTGTGAAATGGAGCGGGCACTGCCATCCTGAGGAGCACCATATGGGACAGCAGAGCTGGGAGCCAGAACTCGATCTGCTTCCAGGCTTTTAGCAAGTTGAGTTGCTGGGCAGGCAGCTCCAGCTCCAAAGCAAAGCTAGGGGTAGGGGAAGGGAAAAAAAAAACAACGCAGAGGTGCCAAGCAGACTGCATTCCATAGCTGCCTTCATTCCTCCAGAATCACACTGTTTCTGCAAACAAATGTGACAAACTGGCAGATCCTGAGGGCAAACACAACAGCAGCACTCCGTGGCAAAAGCTACTGCTGAGCTCCAGTCACACTCTAGAATCCAGCTCCCACCACCAGCTGAACACATCAGCACCACTTCAGCTCCAGAGTCGAATCAGCAATCAAAACCTCTGCAAAAATAGCAGCCTGGATTTTATTCAGTGGAAGGTATAACTCTACTGATGTCAGAAAAGGCTGCACCCATTTGTGCCAGCTGAGGTCTAACTCCTGTATTTTGCATTTCAGTTGATTTTTTTCCCCTTCTCCATCCTTTTTTATGTTGCCTTTCTATCCCCCAGCTCTCCTGAACAGCAGGCAGCAAGGACTGGCTGGTCAAAAGTGCCAGCCTGACCCTGTGGCAAACCTGTCTGGATGAGCTTGGGCAGCAGATTGGATAGGTCATGCTAATTGTAGCTAATTGCTAGGCTGGATGTTCCCAGGTTTTCCCCCTGCCTGGCTGTTTGACACCTTGCATTTGCTCCGGAGGGGGTTTCATCTGTGGAGGAGTTATGGAATCCTTTGTTTATCTGCAGCTGTTGTGTTTGCACTCATCCACTTCACAGAATCAAGCAGGTTGGAAGAGACCTCCAAGATCATCCAATCCAACCTAGCACCCAGCCCTGGCCAATCTTTCCACTCAGAAGGAAAAGTCTTTGGGTTTTTTTTTCTGGAAGGAAACTAATCCCATTTCTGCCATGGAAACGTGAGCTTTCTGGACAACAAATTCCTTCCTAAGCCTTTGTCTGCCCCTGTGCACAGAAACCTCCACCCCTGCTCCACACCTTAGCCATCACCGTGTTCCCCACCCACAGCAACGGAGCACCTGCCTGCAGACCTCCCCCCCCTTTCACTCCACATGGATCAAGCAGGTGCTGCCCAGCAGGCTGGATGTTGATGCCATGGCATCATCTGAATCCCTGGCCAGGCCACAAGTGCTCTGTGCAAAGCTTTTGTCTTCCAGGGCTGCTATGGATGAGGCTGGAGGATGGTAAATTTCGACTGGAGATTAGGAAGGAGTTCTTTACAGTGAGGGTGAGGAGACACAGGAACAGGCTGCCCAGGGAGGCTGTGCTTGCCTTGCACTGGAGGTGTTCAAGGCCAGGTTGAATGAGGTTTTGAGCAACCTGGGCTGGTGGGAGGTGTCCCTGCCAATGGCAGGGGGGTTGGAATTGGCTGATCCTTGTGGTCCCTTCCGACCCTGACTGATTCTATGATCTCTTCAGCTCAGTAGGTCCCTTCCAATCCAAACCACTCCATGAAAGTTTGTGATACACTCAGCCCAACTTAACCACCAGCTATGCAGTGCCCATGGCTGTGGCTGCACTGCTTAAGCCCCAGCAAGTCTCAGGAGAAGATGCCTCGGAGATCTCCCTGTGTCCCACCTGCACACTCAGTGCATTACAGCTTTTTGCTTGGCTGTGTTGACTGCAGACCCTGCCAGCCCCCAGACTGGCTGATGGTGCCCACAAGTACAGCTCTCTACACCAGTGTGGTCCTTACTCTGCCCTTCTTGCAACGCTGGAGCCAGCTCTTCTCTGCAGGACAAAGGAAGCAGATGTTGGCTATTCAGTACTCAGCCCTAAAGCCTGGGCCAGCCTTGGTCTTGTGTGGCTCTCTAGTTCCTCTGGCTAATCTGCTCCAAAGTATTTCCTGTTATGCTCAGTTAATGGCTTTGCTCTTCCTCTTTTCTGCTGCATGACTGCTCATCCAAAACACTCTGCAAATGTTTAATTTATTGGAGTGGATGCTTCCAGACCTGAAGTTCAAGGACTTGTGTCAAGGTACCCAACTTTTTAGCTGCTACACACTTTTGCTCATAGAAATAGCTTGGCTGGGTGAATGAAAGATGAGCAGCCAAGAAGAAAAAGAAAAGAAATGGTTTCTCAAATGGTTTGCCCAGCTCTGAAGAACACAATTACTCCAAAGTTCTGTGTGCAGCCAACACAAGCAGGACATGGAACTGTTAGAGTCAGTCCAGAGGAGGCCATCAAGATGCTGAGAGGGCTGCAGCAACTCTGCTCTGAGGACAGGTTGAGAGGGTTGGGGCTCTGCAGGCTGGAGGAGAGAAGGCTTGGAGGAGACCTTGGAGTGGCCTTGCAGGATCTGAAGGGGGCTCCAGGAGGGCTGGGGAGGGAGTATTAACAAAGACTTGTATTGACAGGATGAGGAGGAGGAATGGGTTTAAAGTGGAAGAGGGGAAATTGAAAGTGGATGTTAGGAAGTTGTTTGCAGTGAGGGTGGTGAGACACTGGCACAGGTTACCCAGGGAGGTTGTGGAGCACAGAAGCACCCAATGTGATCAAAGATCACATTGGGTGCTTCTGTGCTCCACAACCTCCCTGGTGGTGTTCAGGATCAGGTTGGATGAGGCCTTCAGCAACCTGTTCTAGTGGGAGGTGTCCCTGCCTGTGGCAGGGAAGGTTGAAACTGAGTGCTTTTAAGGTCCCTTCCAACCTAAACCATTCTATGATCCTAAGTCAAAGCACAGACCTGGGGATGGATGCAGACTGCTCCTCCAACCATGCATTTCCTCAGTGCCCTCTCCAAGACAAAGACTCTTGTTTGCAGCTCTGCTCTGGCACAAACACACCTTTCCCCCCCCCCCCCTTTGCTGCTCCCTTGCTTACTGACACAAACCAGCAATCAGTTGATTAGCTTCAACCAGAGCCCTTCATGCTTCTCAGGAGGGAACAGGAGGAAGGAGTGGAGATGGCAGCTCAGGCACTGACCTTTGCACAGCTCCATCAGGCTGCAGAGTTGGCTCTGCAGCCCCAGCACACCAACTGCTGCAAAGCAGGGACACAAACACCATCTGACAATCACAGCTGGGCTTCAGCTGCAGAGAGGAAGGAACTTCAGCCTCAGCCTCTTCTGTAACTGTCTCCTTCCCAGCACTGACCACTGCAACCAGCTGTGGAGACATTTGTTCACCTACGCAAACAACAAGCAGCTGAGCAGTAGGGAAGCAGCCACTGGAAAGCAGAAGAAAGGAAGAAAGGTTTGGCTGAAAAGTCTGCTGCCTGCCTGGGTTTTATCTTCTGCCTGGAAACCTGCAGTCCTGGACATGCCTGAGCACACAAACACAGCCCCAGCTGCAAGCAGCACAGCAGGGTGGGAAGATTTAACATGCACAAATAAGAAGCTAGATACATATATATATATATGTTTTATCTTGAGTAGCTTTGAGAGAAGGCTTCTGGCAACATCTTGATGTGATAATTGTGATGAAAGAGGCAAAAGGAGCTTAGTGGAGAAACAAGATAAACCTGAAACCTTTAAGGCAGGGACCAGGGAGCTTCTGTTGCCTTCTTCTCTCATTGATATTGTGCTGTGTGACAAAGGGACAGCAGGCAAAGGAGGACCCTCACATGCAGCAGCCTCCTGATGAAGATTCTGTCTCTGGATCACTGATTAATCAGAGCCAAAGGCTGAAGAGGCAGATGGAAAGAAGAGATCTTTTTGCACTGAGGGTGGTGAGGCACTGGCCCAGCTTGCCCAGAGAGGTGGTGGTGCCCTATGCCTAGAACCAGGGATAGGGGCCAGGAGGCTGAGCAGAGGGCTGGAGCTGCTCTGCTATGAGAAGAAACTGAGGGAGTTGGGGATGTTCAGTCTGCAGAGGAGAAGGCTCCCAGGTGACCTTATTGTGGCCTTTCAGTACCTGAAAGGGGCAACAAAAAAGCTGGGGAGGGACTTTTTAGGCTGTCAGGGAGTGACAGGACTGGGGGGGATGGAATAAAGCTGGAAATGGGGAGAGTCAGAGTGGATGTCAGGAAGTTCTTCAGCATGAGGGTGGTGAGAGGCTGGAATGGGTTGCCCAGGGAGGTGGTGGAAGCCTGACCCCTGGAGGTGCTTAAGGCCAGGCTGGATGAGTCTGTGGCCAGCCTGATCTAGTGTGAGGTGTTGGGAGGTTGGAACTGGCTGATCCTTGTGGTCCCTTCCAACTCTGCTTCTACGATTCGAACCATCCCAGGCCAGGTTGTCTGGGGCTGTAAGAAACCTGATGTAGCTGACTGCAGGGGCACTGGGTTAGAGGCCCTTTCATCAGTCTATGCTTCAATGATTCCATGTCTGAGGCCAGAAAGAGCAAAAGGTTCTCTCTGCAGTTTGCAAAGCAGCTGCATTTGGAGGTGAGCAGCTCTGACCCTGCCAACACACAGCAGTGCTGGGGACCTCATGTATCCTGCCTGCAGGAGCCTTTGCAATAAAGCCTTGCTGGGCACCACCACAGCTCCACAATGCTTGGGTTAGAGCTAGGTCACAGCATCCAGCACCTTAAAGGGGACTGGGAGAAAGCTGTGGAGGGAGTTTTTAAAAGGCCTAGTAGTGATAGGGTGAGGAGAAATGGATTGAAGCTTGAGGGGGGCAGATCTGTACTGGAGATTAGGAAGAAATTCTTTGCAGTGAGGGTGGGGAGACACTGGCACAGGTTGTGGGTGGTGAAATCTTGGCACAGGTTGAGGGTGGTGAGAAACTGGCACAGGCTGAGGGTGGTGAGACACTGGCACAGGTTGAGGGTGGTGAGACACTGGCACAGGCTGAGGGTGGTGAGACACTGGCACAGGTTGAGGGTGGGGAGACACAGGCACAGGTTGAGGGTGGGGAGACACTGGCACAGGTTGCCCAGGGAGGTTGTGGAGCACAGGAGCACCCAATGTGATCAAAGATGCTTCTGTGCTCCACAACCTCCCTGGAGGTGTTCAGGACCAGGTTGGATGAGACCTTGAGCAACCTGGGCTGGTGAGAGGTGTCCTTGCCCATGGCAGGGGGTTGGAACTGAGTGATTTTAAGGTCCCTTCCAACCCAACCCATTTTATGAAGCAATGAATCCAGCTCACTGCATCCAGGGTCAACAATCAGCATGACACAAAGGTGACTCTCCTGTCTTGGAATGAGAAAGAGAGCTGCTGGCATGAAAGGAGAACTACATGTAAGGGGGAAAATGTATTTACCTTTCCCTCTCCAAGAAGCATGGCTCAGGTAATCTACATAAGGGGACTCAAAATCACACAAGCAATAATGAGGTAATTACATCTATACTAATGTCTTCAACTGGTCTGGCAACACATGCTGGCATAAGACCAGAAAGTTATAGCAGCAAGGTGATTAGGGACAGGTACCAGCTAAAAATATAGAGTAAGATTAATTAATAATTGATAGTGTAGGTAGAACACTGCAGAAAGCATAATTAATGCTGAACAAACTGAATATAACTCTCTCTTGTTAAAGGCTAATAAAATGTTTCAGTGCTCTCCAGGATCTGTGTTTTAAAAACTCATGGGATCCACTGATGAAAAGCTGCACAGTTCCCACTGGCTTCAGCAGAGAGCTGCTGGTTTGGCACCTCTGGAAGTTCAGGCTGCAATAGCTCCTGACCACACCTCACACCTGAGTGTGTGTCTTTGCACCCTCATCATGCACATACAAGCAGCTCTTTGCTCTCAGGGTGAGGTTTCATGCAAAAAGTGTCTTGCAAACCTTATGAGACACTGGCACAGATTACCCATAGAGGTCCTGGATGCTCCCTTCCTGGAGGTGATCAAGAAGCAATTCTATGATACTATGTGAGACATAGAAACCTTATGAGACACTGGCACAGGTTGCCCAGGGAGGTCCTGGATGCTCCTTCCCTGGAGGTGATCAAGAAGCAGTTCTAAGATACTATGTGAGACATAGAAACCTTATGAGATGCTGGCACAGGTTGCCCAAGGAGGACATGGATGCTCCCTTCCTGGAGGTGATCAAGAAGCAACTCTATGATACTATGTGAGACATAGAAACCTTATGAGATGCTGGCACAGGTTGCCCAAGGAGGACATGGATGCTCCCTCCCTGGAGGTGATCAAGAAGCAGTTCTAAGATACTATGTGAGACATAGAAACCTTATGAGATGCTGGCACAGGTTGCCCAGGGAGGACATGGATGCTCCTTTCTGAAGGTGATCAAGGACAGGTTGGATGGACCTTCCACAGTTGATGGGCTAGGGCTGGGTGCCAGGTTGGGCTGGACCTTCCATGTAAGACATGAATTTAAATTCATCTCAAGCATTCCAGGTTCAAGGAACTTGTCCACTTCCTACAAAGTGTGGAGTGCAAGATGTGTGGATGGAGAAAGTTCAGCAGAGGGCTATGAGGATGATGAGGGGACTGGGGCACTGCCTGATGAGGAGAGGCTGAGGGCCCTGGGGTTGCTTATTCTGCAGAAGAGAAGACTGAGAGGGGATCTAATACATGCTTATAACTATCTGAGGGCTGGGGGTCAGGAGAGGGGGGACAGGCTCTGCTCACTGCTCCCTCAGATAGGACAAGCAGCAATGGATGGAAGCTGCAGCACAGGAGGTTGCAGCTCAGCACAAGGGGCAACTTCTTGGCTGGATGGGTCCCAGAGCCCTGGCACAGGCTGCCCAGAGAGGTTGTGGAGTCTCCTTGTGTGGAGCCTTTGCAGGCCTGTCTGGATGTGCTCCTGTGTGCCCTGAGCTAGATTGTGTGGTCCTGCTGTGGCAGAGGGGTCAGACTGGATGATCTCCTTGGGTCCTTTCCAACCCCTGGCATCCTGTGGTACAAAGGATGCCCACACAGCCCAGGCAAAACCTGTTCTAGTGGGAGGTGTCCCTGCCCATGGCAGGGGTTTGGAACTGGCTGATCTTTAAGGTCCCTTCCAACTCACACAATCCTATGAAGCCATGAACTCAACACCCTGCACAATAGATATGTCTGAAAGGTACAAAACTTCCTTCCTGGCAACTGGAATTGCCAGCAAGTGATTCAAGCTGGGCAAAAATAGCCATCATAACAAGTTCTAGAATCAGAGCCCCAAATCCCCAGATGAGTAAGTAGCAACTCACTGCCTGTAATTGCTGGCTCCCAGAGTCAGAACTCATGCTCACAGCCACCTGTAACCTGATTTCCAAAGCTCCCAAGAACAGGCTGGCAGCAAAATACCCCATTTGTCTGTGAACTTTCCAAGTGCCAGGGATCTTAGCATCTCCATGACACTTGCAGGCTTGGTAATGCTGGTTAATAGGCCCAGCTGCAATGAATAATACCTGAACAGCAGTAAAAACAAAGTCCCAAGGACCTGCATCATCTCAGGTAGATCAAAGAGGCTGAGCTGTTTCCCCCTAGACCAGAGAGGGGAAGAGAAAAGACCATTTATGACTAACATACAGGATGAGACACTCAAATACCAGACCAGCACAAAATCATCCCAGAGAGTGGTTTTAGGTCATAGATTATTCAGGTTGGAAAACAGCTTTAAAGATCTTCAAGTCCAACCATCACCACTAAACTGTGGCCCTCAGCACCACACCTACACAGCTTAAAAACCCCTTCAGGGATGGGGACTCCACCACTGCCCTGGGCAGCCTGGGCCAGGGCTTGACAGCCCCCTCAGGGAAGAAATTGTTCCTAATGTCCAGCCTAAACCTACATAGATGCAAAGCATAAGGTACAATTCCTTTCCTGAAACAGTGCTCAGGCATTGGCACAGGCTGCCCAGGGAGCTGGTGGAGTCCCCATCCCTGGAGGTGTTCAAGAAACCTGTGGATGTGGCACTTTGGGACATGGTTTAGTGGCCATGGTGGTATTGGGCAGATGGTTGGACTCAGTGATCTGAGAGGTCTTTTCCAATTGATGTTGAGGTGCTGGAAGGTGTTTGGAGAAGGGCAGCAAGGCTGGGGAGGGGCCTGGAGCACAGCCCTGTGAGGAGAGGCTGAGGGAGCTGGGGGGGTGCAGCCTGCAGCAGAGGAGGCTCAGGGCAGAGCTGATTGCTGTCTGCAGCTGCCTGCAGGGAGGCTGTAGCCAGGTGGGGTTGGGCTCTGCTGCCAGGCAAGCAGCAACAGAAGAAGGGGACACAGCCTGAAGCTGTGCCAGGGCAGGTCTAGGCTGGATGTTGTTAGGAAGTTGTTGTCAGAGAGAGTGATTGGCATTGGAATGGGCTGCCCAGGGAGGTGGTGGAGTGGCTGTGGCTGGAGGTGTTGCAGCCAAGCCTGGCTGGGGCACTTAGTGCCATGGTCTGGTTGGTTGGGCAGGGCTGGGTGCTAGGTTGGGCTGGCTGAGCTTGGAGCTCTCTTCCACCCTGCTTGATTCTGTGATTCTATTCTATTCTATGAGTCTGTGGCTGTCTTAGAGAAGGTGACACAGAAGAATCATGACCAGAGGACCCCTGGTGTCTGCTGAGCTGACTCTCATGTTCACCACCACACTGTCACCCTGCCACCACTCTTACATGAAGGTACATGAAGACCTCCTCTCTTGCTGCTAATCCTGAGATTGATTGCCTGTGCCTGCCCTGGCTCCTGCCAGCAATCAAAGCTGCCATCATCATTCCCTGACTCCAAGTCCTGTTGAAAACCATTCCAGACCCTAAGTCTGAGCTTGTAAGAGGCTTCAAAGACAGAGCCTGAGAGGGCTTTGACCAGGCTTCAGAAAATTAAACTAATTACATTCAACAGAAGCCCATCTTAGCTCTGAATTCTCCCTCCCTTCACTTGAAAGGGAGCCCAAGGACAGCAGCTGCCTTGTTTCTTAGCTCCCAGAGCTACCAGAAGCTGGGTGCTGCAGCTCAGGACAACCAGCACGCAGGGCTCCTTTGTCCTACCAGTGACTTTGCCCAGCCCTTGAAGGGGACCAGCCCATGCCTCCCAAGGCCAGCAGGAGGATCAATTAGGTAGTGTTAGCAAAGTGAACAAGAAAAGCTTGAGCTCTCTGTGCCTGTTTACACATCTGTTAAGCAAGTGTCATAATACCTGCCCTGGAGAGTTGACATTAAGCTTATTTAGTCTTTGTTTGCAAAGCACTCAGAGATCTTAGATGAAACTGCTGCAGCACAGGGAAGGTTGCTGTGATCAGACAGGCAGGCACTAGAAACTTCTTGGCCAGGTCAAGATTCTAAAGTGGGGAAAAGCTGGGGGCTGCCTCTCCATCCAAGGCTGACTTCTTTTGGCTGTCTCATCAGTAGAGGACCAACTGATGAGCTGAACCTGTTATCAGCAGGATGGGAGAGGATTCCAGCCAGGGCCAATGTGATGAGTTGCTCAGACTGTAGCAGCACCAAGCCTGGTTAAGCTGCTGCCCACAGGGGTGTTCTGAAGGACTCCCAGCAGAACACTGACCTTCCATGGAACACAGAGGGAGCTTCTTCAAGTGACAGTTGAAGAGGGATCTGCTTGAGAGAGTCCAAGGGAGGGAGGGCTATGAGGATGATGAGGGGACTGGAGCACTGCCTGATGAGGAGAGGCTGAGGGACCTGGGGCTGCTTAGTCTGGAGGAGAGAAGACTGAGAGGGGATTGAATCAATGTTTATCTGAGGGCTGGGGGTCAGGAGGGGGGGACAGGCTCTGCTCACTGCTCCCTGGGACAGGACAAGCAGCAATGGATGGAAGCTGCAGCACAGGAGGTTGCAGCTCAACACAAGGGGCAACTTCTTGGCTGGATGGGTCCCAGAGCCCTGGCACAGGCTGCCCAGAGAGGCTGTGGAGTCTCCTTGTGTGGAGCCTTTCCAGGCCTGTCTGGATGTGTTTCTGTATGACCTGAGCTAGATTGTGTGGTCCTGCTGTGGCAGGGGGGTTGGACTGGATGATCTCTTTGGGTCCCTTCCAACCCCTAACATCCTGTGAGCCTGTGAACATCTGGCTGCAGCTGCATCTCTCTTAAAGTGTGAGGTGGGGAAGGCAGAGGAAAGGAGAGTAGGAGAAGTCACACATTGCAATTGCATCATGATGGGACCTTCAAAGCTCATCTTGGCCAATCCCCCTGCAGCCAGCAGGGACCTGTTCTGGCAGAGGGGGGTTGGACTGGATGATCTCTTTGGGTCCCTTCCAACCCCTGACATCCTCTGAGCCTGTGACAGTTGTGATTGCTTCCCGGGAACACCGCAGCCTGTGCGCCACAAGGTTTGCTTTTGATCACCACAAACTAATGGATGTTGGAAGGTTCTTGCTTTCATCATGGGGCACTGGCATGTGCCTTCAAGCTCCCGAGGCAAAGGGTGATAAAGCTACCTGCAGGAGGGCAGTGCCTGCCTCTTGTTCCTTCTCTGAAGTGGAATGCATCTTCTTTGCAGAGACATCTTCGCCCCACCGAAGCCTCCTCTGCTCAGCATAATGAGGGCATCACTCTTTGCAGGTAGGGTTTTTTGAAGCAGCTAATTATGCTGTGCTGTGGGAAGCTGCTGCACATTCCTCATGTTCTGGGTGATCCAAGAGAGTTTAACAAGGAATAATGGCAGAAAACCGTGCACGGAATATATGAAGCTGAGCATCAGGCAAAAGGTCCTAGCAGGGATCGGGATGCATTAGGTGGTGCCTGGAAAGGGAGCATTCTAAGCTGGACAGGACCTAGCAGCAAGTGAACAACTCCCCACGAGTGTGATAGCTCTTTGTTGTCTCTTATGGGACCTAATGCTGGGATATCTCTTTCACTAAAGAGAGGAGAGCAAGCTGAAAGAAACAAGGAGGCCTTGAAGATGTGCAGCACTTCTAACTGCTAGGAGTATAGAATCATGGAATGGTTGAGGCTGGAAGGGACCTTGAAGATCATCCAGTTTCAACCCCCTGTCATAAGCAGGGACACCTCCAACTAGACCAAGTTGCTCAAGGCCTTATTCAGCCTGGTCCTGAACACCTCCAGGGAGGTTGTGGAGCACAGAAGCATCTTTGATCACATTGGGTGCTGCTGTGCTCCACAACCTCCCTGGGCAACCTGTGCCAGTCTCTCACCACCCTCAACCTGTGCCAGGGTCTCACCACCCTCACTTCTTCCTAACATCCAGTTTAAATCTCCCCTCTTCAAGTTCAAACTCATTATTCCTTGCCCTGTCTTTCCAAGATCTTGTCAATAGTCCCTCCCCAGCCTTCCTGGAGCCCCCTTCAGACACTGCAAGGCCACTCCAAGGTCTCCTCCAAGCCTTCTCTTCTCCAGCCTGCAGAGCCCCAAATCTCTCAGCCTGTGCTCAGAGCAGAGCTGCTGCAG